>NC_037347.1:40451619-40764953 GCF_002263795.3 Bos taurus
CCTCCAGGCTCCTCTGTCCAGGGGGTTTTTCAGGCAAGAATACTGGAGTGGGTTGCCATTTCCTCCTTCAAGGGATCTTCCCTACCTGGGGATCGAACCTGCATCTCCTGTGTCTCATTCATTGCAGGCTAATACTTTACTGCTGAGCCATCTGGGAAGCCTGAGATTACCTTTGGAAGCAGGTAAAGGGAGAGAGTTAAGTAAAGCAAACATAGATAGAATCTGGGAGTCTATTTGGGTGCCTGAGGTAATTCAGGAAAACTTTGGGAAGAGTCTACTTAAGAGATAAATGGGGGAGATGGAGAGGGATGATGAGAAAAGAAAAAAAGGAAAGACAGGAAGAAAGACAAAGACAGAAAGACTGAAAAGAAGACAAATAGGAAGGAAGACAGAAAGTAAGGGAAGAAAGAAAAAGAAAAAGTGAGGGTGAAGATGGGAGCAGGGAGGTAGGAAGGGAGATGGTTGATGAATACAGGAGGTGAAAAGAAGAGCGTGATATTGACTGCCTTGGTTTTCAAAACTACACATTAGAATGACTAGGGCATTTTAAAGAAATACTGTTGTCTTCAGCCCATCCCCTAGGATTCTGTTTAATTGTTACAGGGTGTTGCCTGGGCATTAAGATTTTTAAAAGCTCCCCAAGGAATTCATATTGTGCAGCAAAATTTAAGAACCACTGATCTAGATCATCACCTATTCAGTAGGTAATGGTTTTCAGCATTCTATTTATATGGCACCTAGAAGTGGACAGAATGCTATAAATGTGTTCTGATTAGAGAAAAGTAGGAAAATTACTTCCTCGGATCAGGTCACTATTTTTCTTTATTAATGAAGCCTGATAGATAATTTATTTCCTGTTTTGGTAGTTATATCCCATTGTTTCATATGGTGAGTCTATAATTAACTAAAACCCACATGCTTCTCATATAAGAACTATGTTAAATGAGGTCTCCTCTCTTCCCCATCTTTGAGGTTGATTTTTTAAAGATTTAGTTTTTAAGAGAACTTTTAGGTTCATTGTAAAATTTAGAGAGAAGTGCACAGGTTCCCCAGGCTTTCCAGGTAGCTCAGTGGTAAAGAACCCACCTGCCAATGTAGGAGACGGGTTCTATCCCTGGGTTGGGAAGATCCCATGGAGAAGGAAATGGCAACCCACTGTAGTATTCTTACTTGGGAAATCTCAGGGACAGGGGAACCTGGTGGGCTACAGTCCATGATTTTGCAGAGTTTAACATGACTTAGTGACTAAACAATATCACAGATTCCCCATAGACTTCCTGCCTCCACACCTGTGCAACCTCTCTCAATATCAACATTGCTCACCAGGAGAGTACATTTTTTTCTAAGGATGAACCTACCCTGACATATCATAATCACCCAGAGTCCATGGTTTACATCAGGGTTCACTTTTTTTTGTATTACATTATATGGGTTTGGACAAATGTATAATGGCATATATCCATCATTATGGTATCATGAGGGTATTTTCACCACCCTAAAAATTTTCTGGCTCTGCCTATTCATATCTCTCTCCCAAACCCCTGGCAAACCAGATCTTTTTATTGTTTCCACATTTTTGCCTTTTCCAGAATGTCATATGGTTGGAATCATACAGTATTTAATCTCCTCAGATTGACTTCTTTCTTCACTTAGTAATATACATTTAAGTTTCCTTCATGTCTTTTCATGGCTCATAGCTCGTTTTTCTTTAACACTGAATAATATTTCATTGTGTGGGTGTTCCATAATTTAATTATCCATTCCCTACTGAAGGACATCTTGATTGCTTCCAACTTTTGCCAATTATGAAGAAGTTTCTATGAACATCCATGTACAGAGTTTCGTGTAGACATAAGTTTTCCATTTCTCTAGGTAAATACCAAGGAATGTGATTGTTAGCTTATCTGGTAAGAATTCATTTAGTTTTGTAAGAAAACCACCTAAACATCTTCCAAAGTGGCTGTACCATTTAGCATTCCCACCAGCAATAAATGAGTGTTCCTGTTGTTTCTCATCCTTGCTGGCCTTTGGTGTCATCAGTGTTCTGGATTTTGGGCTTCTATTAGGTGTGCAGTATTTGAATTTGTTCTTTGAATTTGCACTTCCTTGATAACAGGAAGCAACAGTTAGAACTGGACATGAAACAACAGACTGCTTCCAAATAGGAAAAGGAATACATCAAGGCTGTATATTGTCACCCTGCTTATTTAACTTCTATGCAGAGTACATCATGAGAAACGCTGGACTGGAAGAAGCACAAGCGGGGATCAAGATTGCTGGGAGAAATATCAATAACCTCAGTTATGCAGATGACACCACCCTTATGGCAGAAAGTGAAGAGGAACTAAAAAGCCTCTTGATGAAAGTGAAAGAGCAGAGTGAAAAGGTGGCTTAAAGCTCAACATCCAGAAAACTGAGATCATGGCATCTGGTCCCATCACTTCAGGGGAAATAGATGGGGAAACAGTGGAAACAGTGTCAGATTTTATTTTTCTGGGCTCCAAAATCAGTGCAGATGGTGACTGCAGCTATGAAATTAAAAGACGCTTACTCCTTGGGAGGAAAGTTATGACCAACCTGCTGCTGCTGCTAAGTCGCTTCAGTCATGTCTGACTCTGTGCGACCCCATAGACAGCAGCCCACCAGGCTCCCCCGTCCCTGGGATTCTTCAGACAAGAACACTGGAGTGGGTTGCCATTTCCTTCTCTAATGCATGAAAGTGAAAAGTGAAAGTGAGGTCGCTCAGTCGTGTTGGACTCTTAGCGACCCCATGGACTGCAGCCCACCAGGCTCCTCCGTCCATGGGATTTTCGAGGCAAGAGTACTGGAGTGGGGTGCCATTGCCTTCTCTGATGACAAACCTAGATTGCATATTAAAAAGCAGAGATATTACTTTGCCAACAAAGGTCCATCTAGTCAAGGCCATGGTTTTTCCAGTGGTCATGTATGGATGTGAGAGTTGAACTGTGAAGAAAGCTGAGCGCTGAAGAATTGATGCTTTTGAACTGTGGTGTTGGAGAAGACTCTTGAGAGTCCTTTGGACTGCAAGGAGATCCAACCAGTCCATTCTAAAAGAGACCAGTCCTGGGTGTTCATTGGAAGGACTGATGCTGAGGCTGAAACTCCAATACTTTGGCCACCTCATGTGAAGAGTTGACTCATTGGAAAAGACCCTGATGCTGAGAGGGAGTGGGGGCAGGAGGAGAAGGGGACGACAGAGGATGAGATGGCTGGATGGCATCACCGACTCGATGGACATGAGTTTGGGTGGACTCTGGGAATTGGTGATGGACAGGGAGGCCTGGCATGCTGCAATTTATGGGGTTGCAAAGAGTTGGACACAACTGAGCGACTGAACTGAACTGAACTGATAATAGGATGTAGAGTTTCTTTTCATATGCTTATTTGACATCTGTGTGTCTGCTTCAGTAAGGTGTCTATTAGGGTCTTTTGTCCATTTTAAAATCAAGTTCTTTGTTTTCTTATTGTTGAGTTTTAAGGGTTCTTTGTATATTTTTTGGATAATATTTCTTTATCAGTTGTGTCCTTTGCAAATAATTTCTTACAGTCTGTGACTTGTCTTCTAATTCTCTTGATATTGTTTCTTTCAGGGCAGAAGTTTTTAATTTGATGAAGCTCAGCTGTTTCTTTTATGGATCTTATCTTCATGATGTTGTATTTTAAAAGGTTATCACACCCAGGATCATTCAGATTTTTTTCTATGTTATCATCCAATAGTTTTATATTTTGTGTTTAAGACTATGATCCATTTTGTTAGTTTTCATAACAGGCATAAGGTCTGTTTCTGATATATTTTTTCATTCCCTTATGACAAAGAAAAAATACATCAGAAACAGACTTTATACCAAGATGGTGCAAAAATTCTTAAGTTTTTCATTTGTAAAACTTTTCAAAGAAGTTTCCTGATAAAGGTCTGAGAGAAAAGTCCCCTTAAGGTATTTATTCATCAAGTCTTATACAAGCTGCAGTTTAGAATATGCTAAACATATAGGTTGGGAAGTCACCACTGATGTTCTTGTCTTGGAAGAAAAATGCTATTTAAGTCTCTGGATGAGTTGAATAAATGCTATTTTGCTTCGAGCATTTTGACTTCAACATCAGGGCTTTGAAGAGCTCAGAAGTTCAAATGTTACCTAATAATAAAGTACTGTTGAACCAACTAAGGGACATGAATGCCATTTTCTTGAAACCTGCCGGCAAACTACAGATCAACTGTGATACTTGCTTATACACGTTCACTGATTTCATTTAGAAGAACTCTAATAGACAAAAGCTTTTGGCCCAAGATGTTTTATTATAGGCTTTCTTCCCAAAGTAGATATTTTCTAGGTTATAGACTTAAGCAAAAAAGAATTTAGTTTTGAAAACCCAAAGGCAATTTTAAAATAAAGTATTCAGTGTACTGGTTACCTGAGATTCCTTTCCTTTAAAAAGAAAAAAGTATTTATGTATTTATTTTTGGCCCTGCTGGGACTTCATTGCTGCGTGCAGGCTTTCTGTAGTCATGGCAAGTAGAGGCTGCTCTTTGTTAAGGTGCGCAGGCTCCTCATTGTGGTGGCTTCTCTTGGTGCAGAGCACAAGCTCGAGGTGCCCAGGCTTCAGTAGACGCAACAAGTGGGCTCAGGACTTGTGGCTCTTGGACTCTAAAGTGATGAGTCAGTAGTTGTGGTGCCTAGGCTTAGTTGCTCTGTGGCATGGGCAGGTGGAATCTTCCTGGACCAGGGATCAAACCCGTGTCCCTTGCATTGACAAGTGTATTCTTCTCCATTGTATCACTGGGAAAGTCCTGTAAAACCCAAAGACATTTTTAACAGTAACAAGAACAGGATTCTTACCATTAGTAAAGAAGACATATGGGAGTTCTAAAGACTTCTTTTGGAAAATAATTATTGAAGAATTAGAAAATGAATTAAAACAATCACTTTCAACTTTGAAAGTTGAAGTTTTTATTAGGGTTGATCCTAATAAAATTTTTGGAAGCAGATGAAGTTTGTCTTTTCTGGGCCTGCTATGCCTGTTCAGGTCTTGAGCCTCTTGTACCTTCTGCTATAGCTTTCTCTATTGCCTTTGTGTCCCCAGACCCATGACTGCCTTCCCATCTCCTACCTGTCACTAACATGTCAAACCTAAGCCTTGGGCAGCGTATTTCAGGTTGTCTTCTTCCAAATAGCTTGCTTTGAATCTTATACTCTCAGCATTCCTCTTTGAAAACTGATTAATTTCCTGTATTTCCTGTAACTTCTGCTGAGGATATGTGTCTTTTAATATTTTACTTCATCTGAAGGGGCAATTCACAGAAAAGAACATGCAAATATCCAATAAATACATGCAGGCAGGGATCTGGGAGGGTGAATTATCATGATATAACTTGACTCCCCATACTTCCCTCTTAACTTTCACTATCCTTCCTCATGTACACTCTCTTACTAAAATGGCTTTCCTGCTGTTCTCTGAAAATTGCAGGCATGATCCCCTTTCTTTCACTTTCTATTTTCTATTATACTGAGATTGAAACCTTCCCTGACTACTCTATTTAAAATTTTACCTTTCTTCCTAGATATTCTCTAGTCTCCTCTCCTGCTTTGTCTTTCTCATGACACATCACCACCTGGCATACTATTGATTGATATATTGATATATTACTACCACTAAAATTAAGATCTATAAGGGTAAAGTTTTAGGTCTGCTTTGATCCATATATAACACAGAGTAGTCTAGTAATATTGCACAAATATTTGCTGAATGAGTGAATTAAACCTTTAGGGGAAAAAATATGGCAGTATTTATTCATGCTGGATCATCAAAAAAGCAAGAGAGTTCCAGAAAAACATCTATTTCTGCTTTATTGACTATGCCAAAGCCTTTGACTGTGTGGATCACAATAAACTGTGGAAAATTATGAAAGAGATGGGAATACCAGACCACCTGACCTGCCTCTTGAGAAACCTATATGCAGGTCAGGAAGCAACAGTTAGAACTGGACATGGAACAACAGACTGGTTCCAAATAGGAAAAGGAGTACGTCAAGGCTGTATATTGTCACCCTGCTTATTTAACTTCTATGGAGACTACATCATGAGAAACTCTGGGCTGGAAGAAGCACAAGCTGGAATCAAGATTTCTGGGAGAAATATCAATAACCTCAGATATGCAGATGACACCACCCTTATGGCAGAAAGTGAAGAGGAACTTAAAAGCCTCTTGATGAAGGTGAAAGAGGAGAGTGAAAACGTTGGCTTAAAGCTCAACATTCAGAAAACTAAGATCATGGCATCTGGCCCCATCAGTTCATGGGAAATAGATGGGGAAACAGGGGAAACAGTGTCAGACTTTATTTTTCTGGGCTCCAAAATCACTGCAGATGGTGACTGCAGCCATGAAATTAAAAGACGCTTACTCCTTGGAAGGAAAGTTATGACCAACCTAGATAGCATATTCAAAAGCAGAGACATTACTTTGCCAACAAAGGTCCGTCTAGTCAAGGCTATGGTTTTTCCAGTGGTCATGTATGGATGTGAGAGTTGGACTGTGAAGAAGGCTGAGTGCCAAAGAATTGATGCTTTTGAACTGTGGTGTTGGAGAAGACTCTTGAGAGTCCCTTGGACTGCAAGGAGATCCAACCAGTCTGTCCTAAAGGAGATCAGTCCTGGCTGTTCATTGGAAGGACTGGTGCTGAAGCTGAAACTCCAGTACTTTGGCCACCTCATGTGAAGAGTTGACTCATTGGAAAAGCCCCTGATGTTGGGAGGGAGTGGGGGCAGGAGGAGAAGGGGACGACAGAGGATGAGATGGCTGAATGGCATCACCGACTCGATGGACATGAGTTTGAATGAACTCCAGGAGTTGGTGATGGACAGGGAGGCCTGGTGTGCTGCAATTCACGGGGTCGCAAAGAGTCGGACACGACTGAGCAACTGAACTGAACTGAACTGATTCATACTAAAAATGAGCAGTTTCTTTCACTCATTAATCCTACTTGTAATTAAAGTTCAGTGCATATTATTTTGGACACCTCCCATGGAGAGGTAAGACTTACGTCTCCTCCCCCTAAATCTAGGTAGCTCTATGATTGATTAACCAATAGAATATGGTTGAAGGAATATGACCAGGTTTTAGAATCAAACCTTAAGAAATTATGTTTCCATTTCTGATCTCTGAGAAACTTGCTTTTAGAACCAGTCATCTTGCTGTACAAAGCCTAAGCAGTCCACAGAAAGACAGGTGGAAAGGAATTGAAATTTTTGGTTAATAGTACCATCTGATTTCTCAGCTAACAGCCAGTAATGGCTTGCCAGCTCTTTGAATGGGCTGTTTGGAAATTAACCCTTTAACCCTATTTGAGCTACTCCAGTTTAAGCTACATGAATTGTTCTGCTCACTCTTTTGAAATTATAAATTAATAAGCTATTTTAGGGTGGTTTCCTTTAGAAAAACAAACCAGAACACTACTTTTAATGAATCTTTCTTACGAAAGTAAGAACACCAGAACACAAAAATAGATGTATATAGGGATATTTTAGGATAATCTTTATGATAGTCCAAAAAATAGCGTTATTATACAACATATTATAATCAATTGCATTTCCATATGCTAACAATGAACAGTCTGAAAAAGAAATTACAAAGGCAAGTTCATTAACAATAGTATTAAAAAGAATAAAAGAGAATTAACCAAGCAGATGAAAATCTTGTACAATGAAAACTACAAAATATTGCTGAAAGAAATTAAAGACATGAGTAAATGGAAACACATTCCATGTCATAGGTTGGAAGACTTAATATGGTTAAGATGTTAATGTTACCCAAAGTAATTTGTATGTTAAGTATAATCCTTATCAAAATCCTAATGACTGTTTTTGCAGCAACAGAAAAACCCATCCTAAAATTAATAAGGGACCTCAAGGGACCCACAAATAGCCAAAATAATCTTGAAAAAGAAGAACAAAGCTGAGGGACTGACACTGATTTTTAAGTTTATTACAAAGTTACAGTAATTAAAACAGTGTGTTACTGGTATAAAGACAGGCATATAGTATAGATAGGGTCAAATGATTTTTTAAGGGTAAAATAACAGTTTAATGGGGAAATAACAGTCTTTTCAAAAAATGATGCTGAGAAAACTGGATATCCAAACACAAAACAATGAAATAGTACTCTTACCTAGCAGTGTATACAAAAATTAACCCCAAATGGGTCAAACACTTAAATGTAAGACCTTTGAGTGTTTGAGTATCTCCTGTGGAGGCATGGGTCAGCAGCAGCCTGCCACAGGGACAGGGGCTCTGGCTGCAGCAGACCTGGGAGGTGTCTCATGTGGCATAAATCCTCTTGGAGGAGGTCGCCATTAGCCCCACCATAGAACCACTGAGCAGATGACCCACAAACTGGACAGCAATTATACCAAAGAAGTTCTCACACTGTTGCAAAAGTTCTAGGGCCCACAACAGATTTCCTAACCTGGGGATCCATCAAAAGGGCTGAGAACCCCGAGGGAATTTGACTTTGAAGGCCAGTGGGATTTGGTTACAGAACTTCCACAGGACTAGAGAAACAGACTCTTGGAGGGCACAAACAAAATCTTGTGTGCACCAGGACCTAGGAGAAAGGAGTAATGTAAGATCTAAAACTATAAAACTCTTAGAAGAGAGTACAGGGTATAAGATGCACAGTGTTGAATGTGGCAATGATTTCTTGGCTATGACACAAAAGGAACAGCAATAAAAGAAAGATAAGATAAACAAACTGGACTTAATTAAAAAATTTAAATTATGTCCAATGAAAGGCACTGTCAACAGAATAAAAGGGTCACTCATTTTGGAAGTGATCTGTGACTTCTTTTCTGTGGGATCTTCAAAGATCCCAATTCTCAGGGAGTTGGTTAGTGGGTAATTTTCCCACATGTCTAAAAATGGAGAATGCTTTTGTAATATAGTGATATATTTTGTGTGGGGAGAAGTGGTTGGTGAAAGGGGGAAATGCTTTGAAACCTAGGGATCTCTCTCATTAGTACTGAGGCTGTAGGTCTAGGAATCAAAAGAACTATGCTCTGATCCTAGTTCTGCTGTAACTAGCTGACTTTAAGCAAAACTTAACCTGCTCTGTGCCTCTTGTTTCCTTACCTGTATATAGCGATATGACAGAAGAAATATTGTCTTACACTGACTACATAGAACGGTCACAACATTTGCTTCCTTACAGGAGTTTATAGAAATGAGTAATGTCTTGCCATTGCAGCAGCTAGATGGCACCATCACCTCTAACATTTGTTTTAATCATTCAGATTTAATTGCAGCTGGTGCTTTCTTTGGCAATTTTTAGATTACAAGAAATGTAGGTGTGTTTCTTTGAAACACTATAGATCTTTTCAAAGAAGATTCATCATAGATAAACCTGAAGTCTTTTAGAAAACTGAAAGTCATCCTTTAGTAGAGGATGTATGTGTGTGTGTTAGCCATTAAGTTTCGTCCGAATTCTTGCAACCCCATGGACTGTAGTCTACCAGACTCCTCTGTCCATGGAATTCTCTGGAAAAGAATACAGGAATGGATTGCCATTTCCTTCTCCAGGAGATCTTCCCAACCCAGGGACCAAACTTGCATCTCCTGCATTGCAGGCGGATTTTTTACATCTGAGCCACCAGAGAAGCCCTTAGAGGATTGTTTTTGTCCAGTTGCTAAGTTGTGTCCAACTCTGCACCCCACAGACTGCAGCATGCCAGGCTTCCCTGTCCTTCACTATTTCCTGGAGTTTCCTCAGACTCATGTCCATTGGGTTGGTGATGGTATCCGACCATCTCATCCTCTGTCATCCCCTTCTCCTTTTGCCTTCAATCTTTCCCAGCATCAGGTCTTTCCCAGTGAGTCAGCTCTTTGCATCAGGTGACCAAAGTGTTGGAGCTTCAGCTTCAGCATCAGTCCTTCCAATGAATATTCAGGACTGATTTCCTTTAGGACTGACTGGTTTGATCTCCTTGCTGTACAAGGGAATCTCAAGAGTCTTCTCCAGTGCCACAGCTCAAAAGCATCGATTTTTCAACGCTCAACCTACTTTATGGTCCAACTCTCACATCCATACATGACTACTGGAAAACCATAGCTTTCACTATATGGACCTTTGTTGGCAAAGTTATATCTCTGCTTTTTAAGACACTGTTTAGATTTGTCATAGCCTTTCTTCCAAGGAGCAAGCATCTTCTAATTTCATGACTACAGTCACTGTCCACAGTGATTTTGGAGACCATGAAAATAAAATCTGCCACTGTTGCCATTTTTTCCCCATCTATTTGCCATGAAGTGATGGGACCAAATGCCATGATCTTAGGTTTTAGAATGTTGAATTTTAAGCCAGCTTTTTCAGAATCACTCTATTCTAATCACCTCTGGGGTCATAGTTGCCCTAGTTTCATCAGAGTTCTCTCTTTTCACTCTGGATGCCAGACTGACAGGCCTAGCCTGAGGGAATAAAATTATGTGAGAAAGGTTGTGTTTATTCAGGAAGGTTTTGTCCTTACCACATCTCCAGATCCAGGGGAAGAGATCTACAGAGTTATTAACTATATGATTTGTTGTCTACCAGGCTCCTCAGTCCATGGGATTTTCCAGGAAAGAATACTGGAGTAGCTTGCCATTTCCTTCTCCAGGGGATATTCTGGACCCAGGGATTGAATCTGGGTCTCCTGAATTGCAGGTGGATTCTTTACCATCTGAGCCACCGGAAAAGCCCAGTTAAATCATAGATTTTAGCAATACCTGAGCAAGCCAGCTTCTGCATTTTACAACTAAGTATTTGAAACTAAGAGAGGTTAAGTGATTTGTTCAAGCTTAACACCCATCCCCACCCCAATCCCTGCAAAATAGTAGTTTTCAGACTCCCATCTCTTGTTTTCCCACTAGGCTGCCTTTTTTTTTTTCTTTTTTTTTTTTTTGAGTAAACTTTTGCCTTGAGCTATTTTGCCTTGAGTGTTACAACTCAATGGGAGTTTGCAGGATCATTTTGTATTTACCAAATAAATAAATACATTGAATCTCATAAAACAGGATGAAATATTTAAACCAGTCCTAGCCCCTTTATCACCAATGAGCTCTAGATCAAGGGTGCTTTGGGAACCTGGGACATTATGTGTGATTAAACTCTTTGTGATTTAAGTTCTCTATTTCTTAAAAATGATTTAAGAAATATCTCGCCCTTCTTTAAAATATTTCATTAAAATATATAAGAAAATTAAGGAGATAATGGAGTAAAATTTCTTTTTAATTTTCTAAAATAATATAAAAATTTAGCTCACTGTCCTTTTTCTCTTAATTTTTCTTTTAAATTTATGTCTTGGTTATTCATACTATTTTTTTCAGTTCACAAAATACCTAGAACATACTAAACAAGGAGCTATCTTCCACTTCACCTCTAGCTTTGTTGATTTAAACAGGAGAGATTTGTGGATTTGGCTTCATCTACTTTCTGATATGACTGCCTTAAAATTATGGAAGTCTCGCTACACCAACATAATGCTTCTTTTCTTTGGTTTTTCTTTCTTCAAGTGTTTTGTTACTGAATCATGAATTTCAAAGAGACACTAAGACTTTAGAAATCTGCTTGAAAGACTCTAGCAGTTTTGCTGGATAGTACATTGAGCAATAGTCATATTTTTCTCTTTTCATCAACTCTGTCCCTTGCAAAACAAAAGATTACTCAGCAGTTTATATTATTTTATGGTTTTGACAAACCCTTTTTTTTTTTTTCATGTGTAATATGTCGTGACTATAAATCACTTTTCCCAGAACTCTGAGAGAGGATGGTGAATAGTTTTAGGAAATGATGATGATAGTAACTTGATATTCTGAGAGCAATGTTTCCCAGTCTGTTTGAAACCTTTAAAATGAAGAAGATAAATTGAAGGACCTTTGCATGATAATAGCTATGTTTATAATATGTGTTGACTGTGAAAATATATAAAAACAAAAAGTTACTATAAATTCAGTAATACTGCTTACTTGAATTAGTGCTTTAATAGTCATAAAATATCCATATATATTTGAAAAATAGGAGTTCTTCTATGAGCAAAATATATCATGTATTTAGTTGAGAGAAAGTACTAGATACCCCTAGAGATTTAGATTCCAGTTCTCTATAGCTTCCCCAAAGCTGTAAATTGGAAGCCATTGTTGATAAATATCTCCAAGTGAACTGGATTTTAATGATAGTATTCAGCTAGAGTCACAAGTATATGGGAACTTAATATGTTCTGGAATTATGCAAAGTTGCCTTCCATGTGTTAACTAACTTAATACCCATAATAGTCCTATAAGGTAGGTATTACCATTGTCTCCATTTTATAAATGTAAAGAGAGAAGCTTAAAAGGTTTAAGTCACTTTTTCAAGGTCATATAGCTAATCAGTGGCAGATCTAAGCCCCAGTACAAGAAATTCCAAAGTGCGGCATTAACCACAATACCTTTTTCCTTCACTTAATTGAAATCTGTTTCTCACTTGAAAGTTTAAGATGATGTTTTAACCTATAGGTAATTCTGATCTTCATGCCTGTATCACACAATCAGAGGTAAGCTGAGATAGCTGTCAATTTAATGCTCTTGGAACAAAAGTGTATTTTAATAAAAATGCAGAGTCACCCAAAACACCTGGAAGGGACTTTAGAGATCATACAATATGGTGGTTCTCAAGTAGAATAGGGGGACACTTGGGTGAGTATTAAAATTCAGAATCCAAGACTCCACCAAAGACATACAGAATCCAGATTTCTAGGGGGCAGATAGACTTAGACATGTATGTTTCAAAGATAGCCCCAACTGGATTTAATGTGTGTATATATATACACACATTATGTATGTATAATGTGTGTATATATATTATGTATATATAATGTGTGTATATATATATATATATATACACACATATATGTGTGTATATATGTATGTATGTATGTATATATAATATATATATATGTATCTGGTAAGAATCACTGGTCTAATTTACCTTCCTCTTTGAAGAACTTGAAGTCCAGAGGGAGACTAAGTTACTCCTGTTCTAGATCTAATTGGAAATCTTTGCAATCATCACCATAAATATTTTTTTCTCTTTTCAGAAATCTAAGAGATAAAAAATCCTTTTGAATGTCTTATAATCTGAATACAGAGGAAGAACTTAGGTAGAAAAACATAAAAAACGAAAACAATAAATGCTATGTAGAGAAATGAGTGGTTGCAGAAAGAGAAGGTGTTTGGTTGAGAGAGATATCTTTAAGGTAGGCTTTAGGATGGGGGTGAGTTTTGAAAGAAGAGTAGAACTTAGTGAAGCAGAGATGGGGGTAGGAAGCTTTTCAGGCAGAAGTAGTGTAATAAAAAGACAGGGAGGGAGGCAGGAAGATGAACAGAAATTTGGTGTAAAAGAAAAGACCATTCTAGCTATGGTAGATGGCGTTCTAGGGGAAAAAATAGAAGACAATTAGAAAAGTAGATGGAGGCTAGATTGGTGGCCTTGTGTGCTAGCCTAAGAAGTTGGCACTTTTTCCTATAGGAAGAGGAAAGCTATGAAAGTCTTAGAGGATGACTGAAAATGATATTTGTAAGTCCAGTGGCTGAGTTTGAGAGTATAGAATTAGATTCACCTGATGTTTTGGTCTAATGATGGCCCAGCAGGAAAAAAAAATCTTCCTGCAGTACAGGAGACACCGGAGACATGGATTTAATCTCTGGGTCAAGAAGATCCCCTGGAGAAGGAAATGGCAACCCACTCCAGTAGTCTTGCCTGGAGAATCCCATGGACAGAGGAGCCTGGAGGGCTATAGTCCAAAGGGTCGCAAAAAGTTGGCTATGACTGAGTAACTGAGCATGCACAGTACGGAGGAAGAACTCGCATACAACTAGAGAATAATGGAGTGGGTTGCCATGTCCTCCTCCATGATCCCCCCTCTTTCTGACCCAGGGATCAAACCCTTGTTTCTTACCTTTTTGGCATTGGCAGGTGGGTTCTTTACCACTAGCACCACCTGGGAAGCGCAGAACTTCTAATATTTGTATTTAAATAGGTTAGTATTTTAAATTTCAGAGAGAGTTGAAGTGGCAGAATTTAGTCTGAGGTTTTCAAAATTTGCTCACTACTGTTTTTATTCTCACTCTAGCCAAGTATGCCTATTTATCATTATGAAAATGAAATAAGTTGCTCAGTCGTGTCCGACTCTGCAACCCCATGGACTGTAGCCTACCAGGCTCCTCTGTCCATGGAATTTTCCAGGCAAGAGTACTGGAGTGGGTTGCCATTTCCTTCTCCAGGGGATCTTCCCGACCCAGGGATGGAACCCGGGTCTCCCGCATTGTAGGCAGACTCTACCGTCTGAGCCACCAGGGAAGCATTTATCATTATACTTTCACAAAATTTCGGTCAGTGGTGACATTGATTTTGCCTCAGAAAGAGAAATAAACTAGAAAGCCATGGTAACTCTTCAGGAAGAATTTATTTATTTTTGTTCATGTTTGTGGAGTTTTTTAAATTTAATGTTTTGTTCTGAGGTAGCCAGAGATCCACACACAGTTGTTGCCACTAATACAGAAGAGTTCTATGTACCCAGGTTCCCCCAAGGGCAACATCTTGGAAAACTGGAGTTCAGTATCATAGCAGGATACTGGCACTGGTACAGTCAAGAAACAGAATATCACATCACTACAAAGATTTCCACTCTTGTCCTTTTATACTAGCCATATTCAGGCCCTTCAGCCCTTCAGTTCAGTTCAGTTCAGTCGCTCAGTCATGTCCGACTCTTTGCGACCCCGTGAATCGCAGAACGCCAGGCCTCCCTGTCCATCATCCACTCCCGGAATTCACTCAGACTCACGTCCATCGAGTCAGTGATGCCATCCAGCCATCTCATCCTCTGTCGTCCCCTTCTCCTCCTGCCCCCAATCCCTCCCAGCATCAGAGTCTTCTCTTGCCCTTAACCCCTCCTTAACCTCAGCAACTACTAATCTAGTGCCCATTTCTCTGGTTTTTTAATAACATGTATCAAAAATATTGTATAAATATAATAATATAGTATTTACCATTTAGGGATTGACATTACTGGGTATATTCTCTGGAGATTCATCCAGGTTGTTGTACATATCAGTAGATTGTTGCTTTTTGTTCTTTTCTATACTGTTTTAGAGTGTACCTCTTTGTATAGCTTTTTTAGTAATTTAGATATTTTATTATGTGTGCATTGCTCATCACAGTCTACTGGTGCCATCATTTTCCCAGTTTGAAGGAGTGTTAAAAACTTACCTCCCTTTACATCTTACTGCTTTCCCTCATTTACAAAGTAATTATCTTAAATATTTCCTCTACATATATTTAGAATTACACTGGGTAGTGTGATTTTTGCTTCAACTATTAAACATAATTTAGAAAACTAAGTTAAAGTGTACTGCACTTATTCACATTTTTGCATTTATTCACATTTATTAAGTGTATTGCATTTATTCACATTTTTGCTTACCATATTCTTTCTTCCATGGCAACCCACTCCAGTGTTCTTGCCTGGAGAATCCCAGGGATGGGGAAGCCTGGTGGGCTGCCATCTGTGGGGTCGCACAGAGTCGGACATGACTGAAGTGACTTAGTAGTAGTAGTAGTAGTAGTCTTTCTTCCTGATGTTTTCAGTTTCCTTCTTTTATAATTTCTGGTAAAAAAAACACAAAACTTTTAGAGTAGGTCTACTAGTGACAAATCCTCTTAGTGTCCCTTTATCTGAAAATGTTTTGATTTCTACTTTAATTTTAATGCATATTTTTATCAGATAAATTTTGGGGTTGACAATTTCCAATTTTTTTTTTTTTTTACATCGTTGAGAATTTGGTTATGGTGCATAATGGTGTAGATTTCCTTGAGTTTATCCTATTTGGGGTTACCTTTCTTGAATCTGCAGGTTTATGTATTTTGCCAAATTTAGGATGTTTTCAGTCAACTGTTATTCATTTCAAGTGCTTTTCTAGCCCCACTCTCTTTCTTTACTCCTTCCAGAACTCCAAAACATAAATGTTAGATCTTTTTCTTTTTTTAATAGTTCTTGAGGTATCTTAGTCTCTTAATTTGTTTTAATCTATTTTTTCTCTGTTGTTCAAATTAGGTAATTCTTTTGTTGTATCTTCTGGTTCACTGAGTATTCTGTCTCTTTTCTGATATTGAGCTTATCCACTAATTTTTTATTTCAGTAACTGTATTTTTCAGTTCTAAAATTTCCATTTGATTCTTATTTATATCTTCTGTTCTTTGCTAAGACTTTCTGTTCTGTTTCAAGTGTATTTGTAACTGCTCATTGCAACATTTTATCATGGCTGCTTTAAAATCTTTGGTAATTCTAAGTTTTTTATCATCTTTGTATTGCCATCTGTTTATTTTTTTCCATTAAGTTTAAAAATTTCCTGGTTCTTTGTACAATATGTAGTCATCAGTTGAAACTTGGATATTTGGGATACTGTTATAAGACTCCAGATCTTACTTGAATCTGTATTTGGTTATGGCTTTCTCTGACACCAAGGGAAGGAGAGATGCTACCTCCTACTGCAAGGTTCCTCCCCTATGGATCCTTTTACACAAGGTCAGGTATTCCTTGATACTGGGCAGAAATGTGTCTTCCAGCTCCCCACTGTGTCTTCACTGATATCCTTCTGTCTGGGAAGCACCTCCTTATTGCTATCTATCTTGCCACCACTGACACCACAGAGACAGAGGGAGTGATCTCATTTCTCCCGGAAAATGGCAGAACTCCTTACTCTGTGCTAGGGCTCTTTTGACAGCACTCTAGCAGGAAGACAGAGTGACACGGTATTACTTCTGGGTGAGGACAGAAGTCCATGCTGCCATGTGGTCTCCACAGACATTGTGAATGTGTATATGAGACAGCAGCTCATCACTGCCCAGCAGAGATAAATATCCCAGTTTCATACTTCTTTCTTTGATATTACTATGTTGGTAGCTGTTGGGCTGTCTTATTACAGCTTGATGACAATGGTAGTCTAGGGTCCTCTCTTGTCCCCTGCTGGTGGAGGTGAGGGTGAGGGTAGGGGTGGAGTCAATTTCTTCTGTGCGGCTTATTTTCTTTAGTGCTTATTTTCTATACATTTTCTCTCTTGTTAGACTGCCCACTTCCTGGACCTTTGGCTAAAGAAAGCAGGCTGTTCTTGAGGTTTCACCTCAGTTCAGTTTCTCAATCGTGTCCAACTCTTTGCGACCCCATGAACCGCAGCATGCCAGGCCTCCCTGTCCATCACCAACTCCTGGGGTTCACTCAAACTCATGTCCATCGAGTCAGTGATGCCATCCAGCCATCTCATTCTCTGTCATCCCCTTCTCCTCCTTCCCTCAATTTTTCCCAGCATGAGGGTCTTTTCCAATGAGTCAGCTCTTCGCATGAGGTGGCCAAAGTATTGGAGTTTCAGCTTCAACATCAGTCTTTCCAATGAACACCCAGGTCTGAGCTCCTTTAGGATGGACTAGTTGGATCTCTCTGTAGTCCAAGGGACTCTGTCTTCTTTATAGTCCAACTCTCACATCCATACATGACCACTGGAAAAACCATACATAGCCTTGACTAGACAGACTTTTGTTGGCAAAGTAATGTCTCTGTTTTTCAATATGCTGTCTAGGTTGGTCATAACTTTCCTTCCAAGGAGTAAGCGTCTTTTAATTTCATGGCTGCAGTCACCATCTGCAGTGATTTTGGAGCCCAGAAAAATAAAGTCTGACACTGTTTCCACTGTTTCCCCATCTATTTCCCATGAAGTGATGGGACCTGAGGCCATGATCTTCGTTTTCTGAATGTTGAGCTTTAAGCCAACATTTTCACTCTCCTCTTTCACCTTCATCAAGAGGCTCTTTAGTTCTTCACTTTCTGCCATAAGGGTGGTGTCATCTGCATATCTGAGGTTATTTATATTTCTCCTAGCAATCTTGATTCCAGCTTCTGCTTCCTCCAGCCCAGTATTACTGTTTTATTCATTGCTGTTTCTGGGTTGCTGACTTCTTCATCTTCAAGTCTGGAATACACCAGGCTAAAAGAAAATGCAGAGTACTCACCCAAGTGAGTTGTGACCCATCTGCCTTCTTCTCTTCACTTTTCAGTCTTCTTACATTTGTTTTATATATAATATCCAGGGGTTTCTATTGTATTTAATGGGAGGAATAGGGAAAAATTCATCTACTCTACCTTTTTAGAAGAGAGGTTGCCTGCAGAATTTATTTTTAAACATTCATTTAGCTCTTCAGGATTCCAGATATTCTGAGTTGTATAATACTTATACTTGTTGTTTGTATGAAGGATGCCTTTTTATGTTGGTTTACCCCTTTAAAGTTAATGAATTTTCTCTAAATAAGTGAGTTAGTAATTTTTTAAGATTTTTTGTGGCACTTTATTTTTTATAGGGGACTGGAATGCAAAAGTAGGAAGTCAAGAAACACCTGGAGTTACAGGCAAATTTGGCCTTGGAATACGGAAAGAAGAAGGGCAAAGACTAATAGAGTTTTGCCAAGAAACTGCACTGATCATAACAAACACCCTCTTCCAACAACACAAGAGAAGCCTCTACACATGGACATCACCATTGGTCAAAACCGAAATCAGATTGATTATATTCTTTGCAGCCAAAGATAGAGAAGCTCTATATACTCAGCAAAAACAAGACCAGGAGCTGGCTGTGGCTCAGATCATGAACTCCTTATTGCCAAATGCAGACTTAAATTGAAGAAAGTGGGGAAAACCACTAGACCATTCAGGTATGACCTAAATCAAACCCCTTATGATTATACAGTGGAAGTGAGAAATAGATTTAAGGGCCTAGATCTGATAGATAGAGTGCCTGATGAACTATGGAATGAGGTTCGTGACATTGTACAGGAGACAGGGATCAAGACCATCTCCATGGAAAAGATGCAATAAAGCAAAATGGCTGTCTGGGGAGGCCTTACAAATAGCTGTGAAAAGAAGAGAAGCAAAAAGCAAAGGAGAAAAGGAAAGATATAAACATCTGAATGCAGAGTTCCAAAGAATAGCAAGAAGAGATAAGAAAGCCTTCTTCAGCGATCAATGCAAAGAAATAGAGGAAAACAACAGAATGTGAAAGACTAGAGATCTCTTCAAGAAAATTAGAGATACCAAGGGAACATTTCATGCAAAGATGGGCTCGATAAAGGACAGAAAAGGTATGGACCTAACAGAAGCAGAAGATATTAAGAAGAGATGGCAAGAATACACAGAAGAACTGTACAAAAAAGATCTTCATGACCCAGATAATCATGATGGTATAATCACTGACCTAGAGCCAGACATCCTGGAATGTGAAGTCAAGTAGGCCTTAGAAAGCATCACTATGAACAAAGCTAGCGGAGGTGAGCTAGCTTTGAGCTATTTCAAATCCTGAAAGATGATGCTGTGAAAGTGCTGCACTCAATACGCCAGCAAATTTGGAAAACTCAGCAGTGGCCACAGGACTGGAAAAGGTCAGTTTTCATTCCAATCCCAAAGAAAGGCAGTGCCAAAGCATGCTCAAACTACCGCACAATTGCACTCATCTCACACTCTAAAGTAATGCTCAAAATTCTCCAAGCCAGGCTTCAGCAATATGTGAACCGAGAACTTCCAGATGTTCAAGCTGGTTTTAGAAAAGGCAGAAGAACCATAGATCAAATTGCCAACATCCACTGGATCATCGAAAAACCAAGAGAATTCCAGAAAAACATCTATTTCTGCTTTATTGACTATGCCAAAGCCTTTGACTGTGTGGATCACAATAAACTGTGGAAAATTCTGAAAGAGATGGGAATACCAGACCACCTGACCTGCCTCTTGAGAAATCTATATGCAGGTCAGGAAGCAACAGTTAGAACTGGACATGGAACAACAGTCTGGTTCCAAATAGGAAAAGGAGTACGTCAAGGCTGTATATTGTCACCCTGCTTATTTAACTTATATGCAGAGTACATCGTAAGAAACGCTGGACTGGAAGAAACACAAGCTGGAATCAAGATTGACTGGAGAAATATCAATAACCTCAGATATGCAGATGACACCACCTTTATGGCAGAAAGCGAAGAGGAACTCAAAAGCGTTTTGATGAAAGTGAAAGAGGAGAGTGAAAAAGTTGACTTAAAGCTCAACATTCAGAAAATGAAGATCATGGCATCAGGTCCCATCACTTCATGGGAAATAGATGGGGAAACAGTGGAAACAGTGTCAGACTTTATTTTTATGGGCTCCAAAATCACTGCAGATGGTGATTGCAGCCATGAAATTAAAAGACGCTTACTCCTTGGAAGGAAAGTTACGACCAACCTAGACAGCATATTGAAAAACAGAGACATTACTTTGTCAACAAAGGTCTGTCTAGTCAAGGCTATGTATGGTTTTTCCAGTGGTCATGTATGGATGTGAGAGTTGAACTATAAAGAAGACTGAGTGCTTAAGAATTGATGCTTTTGAACTGTGGTGTTGGAGAAGACTCTTGAGCGTCCCTTGGACTGCAAGGAAATCCAACCAGTCCATTCTGAAGGAGATCAGTCCTGGGATTTCTTTGGAAGGAATGATGCTAAAGCTGAAACTCCAGTACTTTGGCCACCTCATGCGAAGAGTTGACTCATTGGAAAAGACTCTGATGCTGGGAGGGATTGGGGGCAGGAGGAGAAGGGGATGACAGAGGATGAGATAGCTGGATGGCATCACTGACTCGATGGACTTGAGTCTGGGTGAACTCCGGGAGTTGGTGATGGACAGGGAGGCCTGGCATGCTGCGATTCATGGGGTCGCAAAGAGTCGGACATGACTGAGCGACTGAACTGAACTGAACTGAATTGCTTTATAGAATTTTGTGGTTTTCTGTCAAACATTAACAAGAATCACCCATAGGAACTAATTTCAACTGAAGCATTAAATAGGAACTTAAAAAAAACACACTACTATAAAGTGGCACCTTACTCTCCAATCAGTGTTTCTTATTCTCTTTTGGAGGAGTGGGAGAAGGTGTCAAAAGGCTCCTCTGTTCATGGAGTTCTCCAGGCAAGAATACTGGAGTGGATTGCCATTCCCTTCTCTAGGAGGTCTTCCCAACCTAGGGATCAAACCTGGATCTCCTGCATTGCAGGTGAATTTTTTGTCATCTGAGCCTCCAGGAAAGCAGTGGGAGAAGGTGTCAAAAGTCTTGCTTGAGAATCTGATTAAAACCATACACTTTATATTCCCAAACGTTTCTTACCATTTAGGATGTCCACAAATAGGATGTAGACTCATGGTAAGTAACCCTATTCTATGTATTGGTAATGTAGGCTAAACTACCACAAATGGAAAAGGGGGAAAATGATTAGGAAATACAGAAATCAAGGCTTTTTCTATAACAGGCTGAGCAGTCCTCACAGCCAGACTCTACAAACTCCATTTCTGTTGGCCTAGAAAGATGATTCTTCCATGTACTGGGAAAAACTGTCAATTTCTATTAATACAGTCCTTAAAAGCAGTAGAGCTACCATTTCAATGTAGGTTTTCTTTACTTTAATTCTTATGTTCTATTTCTTATATTTTAAATGCTCAAAGTGTTTTCCATTTCTTTTATTAACAGCTTGCTGTTTGGGAGGTTTATAGTCATGTAGGCCACACCTATACCTTTGGATTGACCAAAATTTGGTGTAAAATGAACCAATATGTGATTTTAAAAAAAGAAGAAGAATGTTTTAGTAAACAATTGAGATTTTCTTCCCTCTTGAACAGCAGATTGAGGTAAACTGCCGGATAACTGTTGCCGAGGAAGGATTGGTAATGACAGCTTTCTATACAGCAGTTATCTCCTGCTGTATGACCAATCACCCCAAAACAGTAGTTTAAAGCCACAGCTATTTATAATTTTTTTCAAAATTCTCTGGATTTACCATCTGGATGGCTCTTCTGCTGGTCTTGACTGGGATCACATGATTATATTCGCATGATGACTTTCCCTAGTACTTCTGGAAATTGATGCTGGCAGTCGGCTGGGCTACCTCGGTTCTCCTCTACGTGGACTTTTATCCTCCTTTTGGTGACACTGGACTTCTTCCAGTCATGGTGGCCTCAGGGTTCCAGGAGAGAGAGAAATGAAAGCTGTAAGGCCCTGAGGGCCTGGCCCATAAAGTCACACAGGCTGCTTCCGCATTCTACTGGTCAAAGCAAGTCACAGGGGCGAGCCCAGATTTAAGTAGAGGGTTAAGGACTCCATCTCTCAGTGGGAAGAGGGACAAAGTCACAACTCAAAAGGGCATATGAGATGGGAGGAATTGTGACCATTCCTGCAAACTGTCCACCCCAGGAAACAGGAAAGTGAAGTGCTGAGAACATAGAGGATTTGTACCAAAGACTGCAGTGAGTGGGGGGTGAGCTACTGACACAAGGCCATGTGTCCTGGAGCAAACTCAAGCTGTGAACAGCAGCCAAAGAAAAGAGTGTGAAGCAGCTGGCAGGGAAACATTTTGTGATGATTTTAGATAGCTTTGGGGACTATTTATTGAGACTCAGCCAGTGGACAGAACTAGGCTTTTTCTTCCCTAGAGTTTTTCCCTTACTGCAGGCAAAGGCTGAAATCAACAGGCTACAGTTCAATTTGGATACATTATCAGACTGAGACGAAAAGGTTTTTCCCAAGCTAAGCACCTCATGGGCTTAAAAAAATTCAAATATGAAACAAAGCTGTCTGCAGAATACCTATTATGCAAACATTTTGGCTGCTAAAATGGTGTTGTAAGCAATGAAAAAATGAAGACTGTGAGGTTTTGCAAAATAAATTATCTTTTTGGTGCATTCAAGCCAATGGATTAACAACAGCAGTAAACTAGCTCTAAAGAAGACACTATGGCTATTTCTTGATAGTGTTGGTACTGTACCATCCCATAGTGTGCCAGCTGGATTGCTCTAGTGAGAGGCTCCTATCAAGCATTCACTTTAGTGGTGTGACAGTGCCTGTGATAGAATCAGCTGCAGCCAGGAGGGATGTGCACATGATGAATAGCGTGGGTGAATTTCAATGCTCCTGTGTCTCCAGTCCTGTCTTTTATAATGCCAGCCTTGCAAGTTTCACCATTTGGGATCTCTGAGCACTAGATATACAGCCTTACTCTATCACAGCAATGAGGAACAGCCCAGTACATAATCAGACTAAAACATGGCAGTGATTACTGAGAGCTCTTCAGAAGTTACCTTATTGTTCTGTATGTATTTCATTCCTTTAATTGAACTATTTCTAGGTTGTTGTCAATAGGCAAGCCACTGTCATGGAAGATAAACATAGACAGTGTGTGAAGCTGTTCTTATACATGTATGGAATAGCACAGTGATCTGAAGGATTTTAAGAAAGGAGCATTATTCGCTCAGTCATGTCGAGCTCTTTGCAACCCCATCGACTGTAGCCCACCAGGCTCCTCTGTCCATGAAATTCTCTAGGCAAGAATACTGGAGTGGATAGTCTTTCCCTGCTCCACAGGATCTTTCCAACCTAAGGCTCAAACCCAGGTCTCCTACATAGGAGGCAGATTCTTTACCATCTGAGCCAGCAGGGAAGCCCTTTAAGAAAGGAGTTAATTGCCAAAGAGTATCCTTTCTGGTTCATTTCCGATGTCTGAAATTTTATCACTAAAAAATTCTTTCTTTTCTTCTTCCTTTCTTTCTAAAACTGTTTCCTGTAGGCTTTCTTTTTTAAAATGCAAACATTCCCAGTATGTTGCTGAATGAGGCTTCATGATATAGTGGAAATCATACAGACCTTGATTTCTGACTCTGTTCTTATGAACTATGTGATCATGGGCAAGTTACTAAACTTATGTTAAATCATTGGGTTTTGTGAGGATTAAATTTTAACATATTCTCACAAAATGCAGTGAGTGAGTAAATTTGGTAAATAATGTATGTTCAATAAACATTAGTTTCCTGCTTCTTTTTTTAAATTTATTTTTTATTGGAGGATAATTGCTTTACAGCATTTTGTTGTTTTCTGTCAAACCTCAACATGAATCAGCCACACATATACATATATCCCCTCCCTTTTGAACCTCCCTCTCATCTTCTACCCCATCTAGGTTGGTTACAGAGCCCCTGTTTGAGTTTCCTGAGCCATACAGCAAATTCCCATTGGCTATCTATTTTCCATATGGTAATGTAAGTTTCCATGTTACTCTTTCTATACCTCTCAGCCTGTCCTCCCCTCTCCCCATGTCCGTAAGTTTATTGTCTATGCCTGTTTCTCCATTCCTGCCCTGTTAATAAATTCTTCAGTACCATTCTTCTAGATTCCGTATATATACATTAGAATATGATATTTCTCTTTCTCTTTCTGGCTCACTTTACTCTGTATAATAGGTTCTAGGTTCATCCACCTCATTGAACTGACTCAGATGTGTTCCTTTTTATGGCTGAGTAATATTCCATTGTGTATATGTACCACAACTTCTTTATCCATTCATCTGGCAATGGACATCCAGGTTGCTTCCATGTTCTAGCTATTGTAAATAGTGCTGCAATGAACAATGGGATACACATGTCTTTTTCAGTTTTGGTTTCCTCAGGGTATATTTCTAGGAGTGGGATTGCTGGGTCATATTGTTTTCATTCCTAGTTTTTTAAGGAATCTCCATACTGTCTTCCATAGTGGCTGTATCAGTCTACATTCCCACCAACAGTGCAAGAGCATTCCCTTTTCTCCACACCCTCTCCAGCATTTATTGTTTGTAGACTTTTTGATGATGGCCATTCTGACCAGTGTGAAGTGATATCTCATTGTAGTTTTCTTTAATGCATTTCTCTAGTAATGAGTGATGTTGAGCATCTTTTCATGTGTTTGTTAGCCATCTGCATGTCTTCTTTGGAGAAATGTTTCTTTACGTCTTTTTCCCACTTTTTGATTGGGTTGTTTGTTTTTCTGGCATTGAGTTGTATGAGCTGCTTGTATATGTTGGACATTAATCCTTTGTCAGTTGTTTCATTTGCTATTATTTTCTCCCATTCTGAGGGTTGTCTTTTCCCCTTGCTTATAGTTTCCTTTGCTGTGCAAAATCTTTTAAGTTTAATCAGGTTCCACTTGTGTACTTTTGTTTTTATTTCCATTACTCTAGGAGGTGGGTCATAGAAGATCTTGCTTTGATTTATGTTATTGGGTGTTCTGCCAATATTTTCCTCTAAGAATGTTATAGTTTCTGGTCTTACATTTAGGTCTTTAATCCATTTTGAGTTTATCTTTGTGTGTGGTATTAGGAAGTGTTCTAATTTCTCCTGCTTCTCTTAAAACAGCAAATTAGCAAAATGCCTAGGTAGTATTTTCTTTCACTGTTCTTTCCTGACATTAAGGCAGAGGTTTGTAACTTGGGGTCCATGAGTAGAAATCTGAGGATTCTGTGAACATGGATGGGGAGAAATTACATCTTCACTTTCATTAACGTTTAACTGAAAATTTGCATTTTCCTTCAATATAAATGTAGGCTACAAGCAACAATATTGACAATAATAGTGATTTTTGTCATCAGTAGGAGTCACAGATATTCTATAATATTATGAGTCACATAAATTTTGAAACATGATTTATATTCATGACTTCTTTAAAATTGGTAGTTGTTAGACTGCCACTAGATCTTGTTATTGAATTCATTGATATGTACATATATTACTGTGTCACAAATTTGTTTATTGATTTGATAAGTATATCTCATTATAATTGGTTTCATTTTTAACTTAATGTGTTTTATTATATACATTTAAAAACATTATTCTAAGAAGAGATTCATATATGTTAAAAAAAAAAAAAATGTAGTAACACCTTAAGCATCTTGCTTGTACTTGCCCAGTGGTGATGTTTTGGTACGAACTTGCATTTGTTGTCAGGCTTAATCGTGTCATCACTTACTTTTAGGATTTTTGATCAATAGGCTGTAGACATGGCTGTCTTTTAATAATTCACATTTCCTTATTTCAAGCAGTTTTCCACAGTAATTCAGTTTATTATTGAACAGCTAAAATACATATGTGTAGCATATCTACATAATGAAATACAAACTATTTTAAGGAGAAGTGAGGAATAGTTATATATACAGCTATGGGGGTAATCTCCAGGATTTAATTTTAAAAGAGAAAAATGAAGAGAAATCTATATAGTATGCCAATGACTATACAAATATAGAAGTAAAATATATACTTGCTAGCTTATTTACATGAAAATGGCCTACATACAGTGGAATATGTGTTAGATCCTGGAATAGAAAGAGGACATTTGTGTAGAAACTAGTGAAATCTGGAAAAAAAAAGAAGCCTGTAGTCAGTTGATAGTGTTGTGACAGTGTTAGCATCTCATTTTGCCAAGTGTACCATGTATATGTAAGGTGTCAGCAAGGAGGAAAGCTGGCTGGAAGACCGATGGACCTCTCTGTACAACTCTTTTGAAAGCCAATAATTATTCCAAAATAAAGTTGAAAAAAAGAGTAAGGGAAAAAAATGAAAGGATAAACCGGAAAATAACAAAAATTTACTTATAGTGGGGAGGAGGAAACAGGATAGAGGCAGTATGGATAGCAACTAGAAGCCTCCTAAAGTATCTTGTTTTGTAGATTTAACTCAGCCAAACCATTGAGACACTGTATGTTATTGTAAGACAAATTGAGTAAAGAAAAAAAAAAAAGTCTTTTAATATAAGAATTAAATAAAAATAGAATTACTTTTTGCATTGCTGGTTAAGGCCTTAGAGAGGAATCGTTTTAGTGATTTTTGAACAGTAATTTGACTGCACACATGTAGTGGGATGTATCCTATGGCCAAAACAAACTGCAAAAACAAAAAACCCTAAACTATCTTTAGTAATCATATTGTAATAATATTGCTACTGGTATTTTAAACTGATGTATTACTATGTGTAAATATAGTACATACTGGGTACTTTGCGCCAACCTATTATTATGTGTATGTACAGTATATAGTAGGATAACACTACTAAGTATGTTGCTGCCATTGTATGCGTGTATGTGTTAGCTGCTTAGTCATGTCCAACCCTTTGGAACCCCATGGACTGTAGCCCACCAGGCTCCTCTGTTCATGGGATTCTCCAGGCAAGAGTTCTGAAGTAAGCTGCCATTTCCTTCTCCAGGGGATCTTCCCGACCCAGAGATTGAACCCAATATAGTAGGAGAACACTAAATAGTATATTGCTGTCATTACTAGTCACTATTCTCAGTTTAGGAGAAAGAAAATCAAAGAAGTAAAAGCTCTGCAGTCATATATGTGAATTGTAAATGTTGGTGTGAATTCATGATGAATTTTCTCATAAAGGATATCCAGGGCAACATGATTTCTTACTTTCCTGGTGTTTAGAAGCAGCAAGTTAGATGGTGCTAAGACGGAAGTTCTGCTCATTACAGCCACTGCAACATGGGAAGAAAGGATACTCTCCAGGTAATGAGTATAGGACAAAATCATACTTTATACCTCATCAAATGAGCATATTATAGTAAAATGAATGATATTCGTAATCATGATTTGAATCAAGAAAGCTCCAATTATGACCATAGTCCTCTGTTGGAGAACAGTTAAATATTTTAATATATTTGAAAATAAATAAAACATGTTTTGGCATTTAAAAATGTTTCAGATATGTTAAAATTTGTTTATATGGTGTTCCTTATTCTCAGATGATATTGAAAAGTGAGGAGTGGTTATATTTGGAAACACTTCCACATGTGAGCTAGTGCCCCCTATCGATCTGCACCTTGTGACACCTTAAAGCATCTTGGTAGGAATAACAAGGGTCTGGTCTGAGTCTATAATTATGAAAGGAATTGGCTGATAAGTAGTTTTGTGACTCCACATGTCTCAGACTATAAGTGCTGCCTGAAGAGGTCATTGCAAGATGATTAGGGCTGTCTAAATTTACAGCTAATCTTGAAAAGAATTCAGAGTGTCCTTTCATTTACCCACTATGCCTTGCACACTAGAGATCACTGTGCCGATTTAATTTTTTTTCAGTCTAACTTCCTTATTTACCTCTTTATGTCTGTTTTTTGTTTGTTTGTTTGTTTTTAACACCAAAAACATTTGTATCAGGGTATAGCCAATTAACAATGTTGTGGTAGTTTCAGCTGAACAGCAAAGGCATTTTTATGTTTTAAAAAGTTTTAGACTGTAACTTGTTTCACATTTTAACCTTATGGTTTGTGAGTCACTAGGCTCAGCTATCAGTGGCGTAGAGTAGTGTTAGTTGAACTTGTCCTGAGGTTCTCAGTCATCAATAGCTTTCCTTTTTGGTCTAATAGTTAAATTCTTTAATTGTACTTTTCTGTTATCTATTTTCTGGGACTAAAGGTAGAGAAATATACTGAAATAATCACATCATAAGGAGAACAAATGATCTTATTTTTTGAAAGAAGGGCAAAAATGTACTCCGTTGTAAGAAGTGTATTAATTTATTCATTCCTGAAAGTGAAAGTGTTAATTGCTCAGTTGTATCTGACTCTGCAACCCCATAGAATGTGGCCTGCCAGGCTCCTCTGTCCCTGGAATTCTCCAGGCAAGAATACTGAAGTGGGTAGCCATTCCTTTCTCCAGGGGATCTTCCTGACCCAGGGGTCGCGCCTAGGTCTCCTGCATTGTAGACAGATTCTTTACATCTGAGCTAATACCTGTATACCAAGCACTATGCTAAGCTACTGTAATATACAGAGATGACTTATACATAGAGAATGGTCCTCATCATATTCTTGCCTATTTCTGCCATTTTCTGATATTATCTAAAATTCACTACATAGTTATATAAACTTCCTCAGTTGCTATCATGTTTTCACAAGTTTTTTTAAATGTGTATAAAAGTTTTAAAATTTATTAAAAGACCATCATCATCTTAGTGTTAGCAGATTCAGAGTTCTGTTGTAACAACTCTCTGAAGAGAATCTCATTGAGAAAATAAACTTTTTTCCTTCAAAATGAGATTTGTAGAAGAAATCGATAATCAGTTTGGCAGGTTAGGTATTAGCAGTGGGGATACGCAGACAGTTATAAAACAGACAGTGGGTACACAAGGAATCTTGAGTAAGGAGGAGAAAGGGGTAAGAAAAGGAAGATCCATTTCTGAGGACAAACTTCTTTGTAAAGCTCCATGGACTGACATGGTGTTCCATCTCTGAGTTGTTTCCTTTGGTGTCACATCCCTTGCTCCAGGCTCTCTCCCATCTCTCCCCTTACCCTTCTCTTTTGTTGAGGCTCTTCTTTATTTAAGGCATATCAGTTGGAATATTCTAACAGTTTTCATATCAACAAATCTGCCAGATTAATCTTTTAAAAACATAAAACAAAGAATTTGTTGTTGTTTAGTCGATAAGTCTTTTCCTACTCTTGTGCAATCCCGTGGACTGTAGCCTGCTGGGATCCTCCGTCCACGGAGGACTATGAACAAAACCAAATAATATCACCTTGCTTAAAACCTTCCAATGGCCATTTCCCAATACACAGACTGAGTCAAACCCTATGCCTCCACCTACGAAGGTCTACTTGATCTGGCCCAGGCCTGTTCTAGGACCTCATTTCCCCACTGTTCTCTCTTTGTACTTCAGTCACACTGCCTCTCTCTCCAGAATTTGCACATACTGTGTATATTCCTGGTTCACAGCTCTGAACTTGTAATTATGTCTCTAAGCCTATTAACTCTTTCCCTAAGCCTTTTAACTCTTTCCCTAAGCCTTTTCATCCACCCACAATTCACACTCTAAATGGAATTAGCATATACTTTGTTTACTTTTTTATTGCTTCTCTTGTCCCATTAGAATATAAGCTCCATAAGGGTAGAACTTGTTCTGTCATATTTTCCACTATTCATTAAAGATGTGTTAAATTAATAATCAATGAAACAAATTTTATTTTGATTTATTTAACTTTTTATTTTAGAGAAACACCATCTGTAAACAATGTCACGTTTTTATTTACTCTTCAAAAAACCCCCAAAGCTTCCAGATAATATACAAATATATGTGTAAACTGAAGAGTCTTTGCCTTACTTTTAAGTCTCGTTAATTTGGGGCCATTGAGACGGTAAGAGAGCACACAGCTAGCTCTCTGGTTCTTACAGTTCATATTTGTGCTGAAGGGCAGAAAAAAATATTCTTAAATTCATGGGATGTATTCCCACCAGGTCGACCAGTGGTTGGCAGAACATTCTGTCTTACTGAATACCAAAATGGGCAAGACAGATGTCAGAGCAGCAGTACTGCTCTCCGTCTTATGTGATTTTATTCTTACTGTGCCAACATCCCTCTTACAGATCCTCCAGTTAGTTTGGAAGCTCCTTAAAGATGGAAATTTGATGGTGTAGTTTTCTCCCCAGTAGTGTCTAGTGTCTAGCGTGGTGCTAGAGGCATAATAAATAATCAGTAATCCTTTTTGATCAAATAATAATAATAATAATGAAAATAACTTCAGTTTTATGCAGCTCTTTATAGTCTCTCAAGAAGTAACGTATATTTTCTTATAAAAACTCAGCAAAGTAGCAAGGAAAATATGCATTTCTTCCTTTTACACTGAAAGACTGCAATTGCAGAGTTTACCAGAATTAAGTTCACTCAGTGGGTAGTGAGTGGCTAAGATGAGTCTTGAATACTTTCTTAGTGATAATGAAATCACTTAAAAATTAAAATGATTAAATTATTTCAGGTAAGATTTAGTGAAATGACTGTTCATCCTTTGATATCAGAGTGAAAATGTGAATAAAGTACTTGAAGGACAGTGCACAGTACTTTCAGATACCAGCGAGACCTCTGAGTCTTTGTTGGCATTTTGGTGGTGGAAGAACAGATGATTCCCACTGGGCCTCCTTAGCCATCAAAGCTTATTATTCTTTCCAAACTTACTTACAACCCGCTCAACATGCCACAAAATACTCCAATATTGATGAATGCAGTGACATCCAACAGATTTTCTTTTGCTTCCAAGAGAATTTTGAAAAACTGTAACTCTTCTTGTATGTTTTACAAATTGACATCCAAAATTGTTATTTTAAATGAAACAACTGCAAATGATGCATTGTATTATAAACACTGACATATTAAAATAAAACTACTGTATCACTTTTTGAAATGTGGCCCAATGGCATTTAAGTGCAGTTATTTGTTAAAATGCAATAATCTGTTTAAAAAATTCATGAATAAGCTCTTTTTAATAGTTAAAATTTTTTCTCTCTCTTTTTCTCCTAAAACCACAATTCTCATTCCATTTTTCTCTCAGAAGTCATAATGTAAATGGCTTTATGTTTAACATCCTTTACGGACCACTTATGATATTCCTCTTTAAAAAGATACATATTTGATATTATAAAATTTTTAAAAATTAGTTTCCTGTGACTGTAAGGTACCACATATTAAAAACAAAAAGTATTTAAAAACATTCTTCTGTGGCAGAAACTAATGCAATATTGTAAAGCAATTATCCTCCAATTAAAAATAAATAAAATTTAAAAATTCTCCTGTATTGCATTATTACTACAATTATTGTTAGAATATGATTAGTCAAAACCAAATAAATATATTAGACTTTTTGATAATTAGTAACATGAAAAGAAAAAATTTATTAGAAATACACAATGAAATAGGTAAAGCAGGTCTTTCTCCTGTAATTCATGTATCTGTGGATACTATATGTTACTATGATTAAACAGAATTTGGTATCAGTTTTCTTCTGTTTTTAAATGTATAAATGCTAATAAATTAATTTATTATTGCAGTATTACTTAAGGAGATATTATAACAATATTCACTCAGTTCTTTTTTTTTTTTTTTGTAGTAAATGCCAAAATCCACACAGTGAATTTTCTTTGAAAACTAATGGTCTGTCAACTAACAAGTTGATTTTGGTCCTCCAATTTTATTACTTAAAAACAAAGAGTTTAAAGCCATCTGATTTTGCTATACTCTCATTCAGTTCAGTTCAGTTCAGTCGCTCAGTCGTGTCCGACTCTTTGCAACCCCATGAATCGTAGCACGCCAGGCCTGCCCGTCCATCACCAACTCCCGGAGTTCACTCAAACTCATGTCCATCGAGTCAGTGATGCCATCCAGCCATCTCATCCTCTGTCATCCCCTTCTCTTCCTGCCCCCAATCCCTCCCAGCATCAGTGCCTTTTCAAATGAGTCAACTCTTCGCATGAGGTGGCCAAAGTATTGGAGCTTCAGCTTCAGAATCAGTCCTTCCAGTGAACACCCAGGACTGATCTCCTTTAGGATGGACTGGTTGGATCTCCTTGCAGTCCAAGGGACTCTCAAGAGTCTTCTTTAGAATAGTTCATTTTCTCAGTACTGATGCAGGTATTTGAAAAAGTTTCTTTGTGTGGTGTTCCAGAAGTTTTGACATTCGTTGATCATGAACCATGACCTGGTAAGCTTATGTCTGGGAGAAAGTTTCACGTGTCTTTTGTAAAGAGGGAGGAGATTGTAAAAGAGCAACCATAAGCATCAGCTTTAGAATGTATGGAAATTGAAGATTTGGCAGTAAAATTATTTATAAAGCCATTTTGAACACCACTGGATTAATGGATCAACTGTGGGAGTTTAATGAAGCACCTTGGTAAATAGGATTAGAAAGAGAGTTATCACAAGCTGCCACCATTTACATTTTATTACCCCCAGGTCAGAGAAAAGCTCCAAAGATGGCCAAATACACTGACTTTTCATTAATATCTCAGAAAATTGCTAAGTCAAGATGGGAGGGATGTTCCAGTGGGAGGCAACATGGGTAAACCTATGATTGTTTCATGTTGATGTTTGGTAGAAACCAATGAAATACTGTAAAGCAATATCCTTCAATTAAAAATAAATAAATTAAAAAAAAGAAAATTGCAAAGTCAGTAGAGGAAAATAAGACATATCTTCAACTTTTATCATTTGAAAAGCTTTTGCTTGTGTTTTGAAGATAGAAATGTAGTGTATACTGAAGGCAAATGGGTGTGCAGTTTTTGCAGGGATAAATAATAGGATATAACAAAGTTATCAGATTGACATATTCTCATATCCTGTTTCAGCATGCCTTTCTTTTCTCTTATTCTTCAATTCTTCAACTCTTGAGCTTCTATAATGATCTACCCACTCCCAACCCCTTCCCCTGAATTTTAAGAGGAAATTCCTGAAGAGCCTAAAACCTACAAGACACGTGTACACCTGCGGCAGATTCATGTTGATGTATGGCAAACCAATACAATATTGTAAAGTAATTAACCTCCAATTAAAATGAATAAATTTAAATTTAAAAATAATAATAAAAATAAATAAAACCTACAAGACATAAAGAACACAAGATAGAAAAGAGTAGTGACAAGGAGTGAGGAATATTCTCTTAAACATACTTCATAGATAATGCTACTTCTTTCTTTCTTCCATGGGGCTGGGGAGGATAAGTAAAGGACAGTGTCAATTCCCCGTGCTGGGTCAGTGGATATTCTGCAGTCCATAAGTAGTATTTTTTTTAAGCCAATTGATCTCCTTAGATTGCTGTCCAAGACTGGGTTACTTAGACAGATTCACATAATTCAAACATTGCATATCATATGAAACTGAAGCCCATGACCAGGTACTAACTTCCCAGAATATGGCACCAAAACATTAATTAATGGACGAAGTTTGGGTTTCTGACGTCAGCTTGGCTTTTAAAAAGGAGTTGTGAGCAATGGAAGTGACAAGCAGTCACAGGACTTTGGATCTAAGTCTAAACAAACAAAATGATAGGAACAGACTGAATATAAATAAATGAAGATTTTCTTTAGGGCCAAGATATAGCACATAGCAAAGCAGTTGGTTGGAGGTCATTGCCCTTGAGAAGGGTGATGAGTATTTTCATACATCTTCCACGCTAAGTTTTATTTTTAGTGAAAGCTTTATATCAGTTTAAAGAGAAATAATATTTTTGAGTCTGTATAACCCCCATATTTTTTATATGTAAAATTGAGTTTACAGGATACTGCTGCTGCTGCTGCTGCTAAGTCGCTTCAGTCGTGTTCGACTCTGTGCGACCCCATAGATGGCAGCCCACCAGGCTCCCCCGTCCCTGGGATTCTCCAGGCAAGAACACTGGAGTGGGTTGCCATTTCTTTCTCCAGTGCAGAAAAGTGAAAAGTGAAAGTGAAGTCGCTCAGTCGTGTCCGACTCTTAGTGACCCCACGAACTGTAGCCCACCAGGGTCCTCCGTCCATGGGATTTTCCAGGCAAGAGTACTGGAGTGGGGTGCCATTGCCTTCTCCAGTTTACAGGATATTATCCAACAAATTTTTTAAATGGAGCCAGTTTTTTTCTCAAGAAGCAAAACCACTCGTGACAAGTCTATGAGAAAATGATACACTGTTTTGTTCTACATTTCCAGGAAAGTTCTTCCAGCACTGTAAGTTACAGGCATCATGATCAATCTTTGAGTGAATCACCAGAGTGTTTCTATTTTGCTCATGAAATCATAACATATGGCGACTCGTTTCATATATGATATTATACATGTTTCAATGCCATTCTCCCAAATCATCCCACCCTTTCCCTCTCCCACAGAGTCCAACAGACATTTGTGTCTGTTTTGCTGTCTTTCATACAGGATACAGGGTTATCGTTACCATCTTTCTAAATTCCATATATATGTGTTAGTATAATGTATTGGTGTTTTTCTTTCTGGCTTACTTCACTCTGTATAATAGGCTCCAGTTTCATCCACCTCATTAGAACTGATTCAAATGTATTCTTTTTAATGGCTGAGTAAAAGAGACACTGATGTATAGAACAGTCTTTTGGACTCTGTGGGAGAGGGAGAGGGTGGGATGATTTGGGGGAATGGCACTGAAACATGTATAATATCATATGTGAAATGAGTCGCCAGTCCAGGTTTGATGCACGATACTAGATGCTTGGGGCTGGTGCACTGGGACGACCCAGAGGGATGGTACGGGGAGGGAGGAGGGAGGAGGGTTCAGGATGGGGAACACGTGTATACCTGTGGCAGATTCATGTTGATATATGGCAAAACCAATACAATATTGTAAAGTTAAAAAATTAAATTAAATTAAAAAACAAAACAAATAAAAAAAAAGTAAAAAGGAATATAATATTAACTTTAGCAAAAAAAAGAGAAATAATTAGATTAGGAAGTCATTTTTTAAAGCATAGATTGTTAGTCATCTTGATATTTCTGACATGTTGTCAGCTGAAAAATCTACTATAAAAATTTCATTGCTACTGACACAATCTAATGTACAGGAAATGTCTTTGTAAGGATCTTAATATCACATATTTTATTGTTTAATAAAATGAACAAATAATTGTAAAAAAAAAAAGAAAGGAAGAAAATCAAGAGAACAAGTTGTCTATTATAGGGGAATATTGACCTAGTCTCTCCATCCAAGTGAAAGTCATTTCAATTTAACCAAGTTTATGCAGAAAAACTAGTTGTTATAACATTATTTATAATAACAAAAAAGTATAAATAAACTTAATATCCAATATTAGGTAACAAACATTGATGGTGTATGAAAAGGCCTTCAAATTATATACATGAAGACCTTTAACAAAGAGAAATTATATAAACCTAATTGAAAACAAAAGGATGCAAAATTAAATGTTTAGTATGGTATCAATTTCATGATAAAATAAAATTTTAAAGTACCTAATGGAAAAAAAAAAGAAATCATAAAATATGTTATATCCTCCACAGCATATGGGATAAAATTGTCTTGAAACAGAATATGCTCCTCTAGGGACTTACGCCAGAGTAACCACCTTAGATGGTGCCATTAATACATAGATCATAGAATTTCTGCTGTCATAGGATCTGAAGAGATCCCAGTCCATTATTTAAGGAGATCTAGAGGTCTAAAGATTTATCAAAGACTGTGTCATGACTGTGTCATGGTCCCAGAGCTGTGACTGAGTTTCCATCCCCTGACTTTCAAATCAGTGCCTTCTCCCACTATTCCAGCTGGCCTCCTGAGAGCCCACTGGCCACATGCACACATACAAAAGGAGGTATCAGAAAAGCAGGAAATAACAGTAAGCCCGTTCCCTTGTCCTCTCAGAGCCTATCAGGTAGTATTTTGCTTCAACCTTTTTCTCCCTAGAGACATCAGAGTATTTATTCTTCACCCTGATGATCAGAGTTAGACCTGTCTGAGATTTAGGATGTGTAGCGAACTATAAAATCAATGATATATCCCCTTAAATTTTAAGAGTGGTACACCTAAGAAATGCTGGAATCCAGCAGAGATCCACTGGCCAGGTATGGGAATACACAAAGCAACTCTGGGTGAATTGAATATTTGCTGTAACATTTGCAAGTTTGCAAACCCTATTTATATCAGGAGATGCTCTGATTGAAGTTAGGCGAGCACTCTGGAACTCTGTCTACTTATCTTTCCCTTTGCTCTGAGCAGCTACCTCTTCAGAGATCCTTGCAGTTTTGCAAATTCACATCTTGAAAACCATGGGGCTAAGTAAGCCGACTTGCAAAGGAATTTTCTGCTTGAAAGTACAGAAATATTATTTTATTCCTTTAGTCTTTAACTCAACAAATATAGAGTGATGAAAGAAAGTAAAATGTTAGTTGCTAAGTCACGTCCAACTCTTTGCTACCCCATGGACTGTAGCCCGCCAAGCTCCTCTGTCCGTGGGGTTCTCCAGGTAAGAATACTGGAGGGGGTTGCCATTTCCTTGATAGATTATGCAAATTTATGATGTTCTACATTTCATTCTAATCTCAGATAATGCTAAATGAGGTGGTTCCTCAATAATGTTTTTTACATACCAGTTATTGGATAGTGGAGAACACTTTACCAAATATTTCCATGTACATGACTCACTCGATCTTCATAACAATCCAATAAAATAGATATTTTAAATATTCGTTTCACAGGTGAGGCAACTGAGCCTCAGAAAAATTAACTGACTTGTCCAAGGCTAGACTCTTAACCTAAGATTTCTAACCACAAGTCTAAGCTTTTTGGATTGTTTTCCATTGTAGTTAAGTAACCTAAGTGACCTTTCCCATTGTCTTTGGTGCAATTTGTGAAATTGCTCTATAGTCTGCAGTCATGGAATCTGCCAAACCAGATTTGGTTTATAAAGTACTGAAAACCATGACCTCAGTCTCACTGCACCTCACTAACTAAGCTAATGGACCCTAGAGAATTAAAATCTTCATGGTGCTTATCACTGATGTTTAAGTATGCTTAATTTTAAAACTGGAATCCTATACCATTTTCATTAGTATATGCGTCAAGATTCACTCTTGTTATTGAAGCATAGACTACAGTACTTTGTGGGTCCTATAATCAGAACTGTCTCACCATATTATGAGAATTTTCCCTAGATTTTCTCTATTCTTTGTGCGTTGATGGAAGGGAAATGACTGAGGGAGGTCCGTGACAAGATAGATGTCATCCTGCCAGCAGATGCACATAAAGAGCTATAGTTACATGAACATAACTAACTCACAATTTCAGTGTTTCATGCCAGAAGAGAGAAAGTTTCTTTTGTTTCACTCTCAAGCTGTCCTTCCATTACATTATTTTAAAATTCATCAGTCCATGATGTCCATTTTAGTAAACTTCACTTCATCAGAATAACACAGATATGGAAATAAAAGAGTAAGTTCACACTGATTTTCTCCCCAAGCCCTATCCATAGAAAAGTTGCTGCTTAGGAACTCAGGAAAGTTGCCACTGAGAGGCATCAACATGAGTCTTTTATGTGTTCTCAACAGAATGTAGAGCTGTACACTGTAGCTGTGCCCTGAACACAGACAGAAGCACATGACATGGCCGTCTCCTGGTGGCAAAGAAGAATCACGAGCAGGAGGAAAGTGGTAATGAGATTTTGGCTGTTTCTTTTTAGGATCATGTCTTACCTGCCTAAAATATAAAATTGGAGGACTTCTGGCTCCAGTTTACATGTCTGGTCAGACTTGGGGAATCATTTTGATCTGCTATGCAACCACATACTTGTTTCACTTGTCTGGGAGTCCAGTCATCTCTTCCCTGGTAGCTCAGTTGGTAAAATAGCTGGCTGCTATGCAGGAGACTTGGGTTTGATCCCTGGGTAGGGAAGATCCCCTGGAGAAGGAAATGGCAACCTAGTATTCTCGCCTGGAGAATTCCACAGATAGAGGAGCTTGGCAGGCTACAGTCCTCGGGGTTACGAAGAGTTGGACACAACTGAGCGATTAGCACTTTAACTTTCTCTTCCAGTCGTCTCCCCTCCTTAACCTTATACTCTGACCTTCTCACCTCATCATTTGGAAGTTTGAAAATATTTGACATGGACCTCCAGGGTTTCTCCAATATGAATTTGTAACTAACGTTCAAGTTCTCAGTCCTGGGAGTCAGTTGATATCAATCAGAATCTCCTGAGGCCACTTTAAAGCTAAGTACCCATATGATATTTCAGCCTTGAGTTAGGTTTTCCTGAGTTCTTAAAGTTTAATGCCAATTAGATGCCACCACCATGGTGATTTCCTCAGGTTTACCTCTCCAGGTGTTGGGAGCAAGTGTGTTTAGTACCATTTTAAAAGTTATCGAAATACATACTCCTCTCTTCCCTCCCCACTACTCCCCACCAACCACCTCCCCAACCCCGCCTCAAGGCAAGCCTAGCTGCATTTTAGCAATCTTTCCTGCACATATTTTTGAGGAGGTCCTGATGAGAGAGTGGAGCTTGTGTTTGTGTTTTCTGTGCTGAATATATTGCTTTTCTCAAACAGTAGTACAAATGAAGTCTCTTAATTTTAATTTGTACAGAGTTTCTTGTGCAGCTTTTGATGTTCTCTGGTTTATAACCTGGTGTGGATTTCCTGCATTCAACAGGCATTTAATCTTTTTCCCACCACCCTATGTTTTAGGCACATTTAGATTGAATTCAGAGTGTCAGTGTAAAGCAGTTGGTACAAGATTGTGGTATTTTTAATCCCATCAAACATATAATTGTTAAGTCCTTGATTGTGGGGTATAAACTGCAAAGGTCGGAGGAACTCAGACTTGGGGAGTATCACTGTTACCTATATTTTTAGTCATTCAGCTTATATTTATTAAGCCTTCCTTTGGAAATTGACTAGATTATTTTAATTTGTTTCAGATATTTTATATTGAGAGAAAGAAAAATGTTTCATGGAAAATAGAACAAAAAAGTTCTTGTGTTTATTTATGGCTATTGGTTGTTTTTAAAAAACGACCATACTGATTCATGTGTGAACTAAGTAAATACATTTGGGGGCTCTCATTATGGGTCCAGTTACTAAATAGTAAATATTCAGTAAGCAAATGATTCTCACCACATGTTCTCAAGTCTTTTCCTAAGCAGGTGGTCCATATTTGCATGTAGAAAAAGAGGCATTGTTGGCATGCCTCATTTCTATAGGAATGGTATATAATTTGGAACTCAATCCTTGGATCTTTAATTCATTGCTTTGTCTCCATCCCCTGCTTCCTTAGGATATGATATATTAGAAAGTATGTTTCTTAAAAATATAGTATATTTGGGAAATTCCTGATTCTTCATGGTAATGTCAGAGTTTAATGGCTCGAATAATTTTTAAAAATTCAAAATTATTTGTTTTTACTATTGATTATACACATATCTTCACTAATTTGTTTTATTTAGACAAATTTTACAAGATTTTCCCCCAAACACATTAAATGATGACTTGGAGATTATTTTACATAAATGTCTGAGATTATAGATATATTATGAGGGGATGATAGAGGATAAGATGGCTGGAAGGCATCACTGACTCGATGGACATGAATTTGAGCAAGCTCTGGGAGTTAGTGATGGACAGGGAAGCCTGGCATGCTGCAGTCCACGGGGTCACAAAGAGTTGGACATGACTGCAACTGAACTGAACTGTACATATAATAAAGCATAAAACTGTATTAATTTTTTTCTTTTCTGGTCATTTAAATTACTGTTTACTTATACTATCAGGAAACCAAGAATGGGTTTAGCATATTTTTCTAAAGTGTCAAACGTTTGCCAGATGGAGATTCCATACATCTCCAGATCTGTCCTTCCCAACCATACTTAGCTTCTCGCTGCTCTCACCGCTGGAGGCTTGACAGATCCGGACTTGTCAATTGATTCTGGTCTTCTATCCTCTGGATGCTTTTGGCTGGTAGGAGCTTTGGCAGTCATTCATGGTCTTCTCCAGAGAAGGCAATGGCACCCCACTCCAGCACTCTTGCCTGGAAAATCCCATGGACGGAGGAGCCTGGTGGGCCGCAGTCCATGGGATCGCTAGGAGTCGGACGCGATTGGGCGACTTCACTTTCACTTTTCACTTTCATGCATTGGAGAAGGAAATGGCAACTCACTCCAGTGTTCTTGCCGGAGAATCCCAGGGACGGGGGAGCCTGGTGGGCTGCCATCTATGGGGTCGCACAGAGTCGGACACGACTGAAGTGACTTAGCAGCAGCAGCAGCAGCATGGTATTCTCCATATGATTGTACTTTGGATGGCTGATCCTTCTTTCAGAGGCTACCATGTGATATGATACGCTGCGCTTCTGGGTTCTGGTCACCTCACCCCTTTTCTTTTGTGCCTAAAAGGAGTAACAGAGCCTCTGGTGTTAAAAAAAAAAAAAAAGCTCAGAGTTAACTAGTTACCACATTTTCCCTTGTGATTCCCCCACACTCTCCTGCACCTGTGTACATAGTCTATTTGTAAATAAATTTACTCTCAGTTTATCCTGGTTTGAGTGTGCCGTCTATATCCCGTAGGGGCCCTGAATGATTCAAAAGAAAAAAAACAAACAAACAGATCTCAGAGGACAGGAGAGCTGCATATTACTTTCATTCATAAACAATTAACTGATAGAGGAGGAGGAAGAATAAAAAATTGCTACTTTCAGAATTTTCAGAAAAAGTACTTAAAATTCCTAGAATAAGCACATTTATTATTTTTCTGTCTCAGACAAATATAATATATTTGTATTTTTTAACCTTGTGTTTGCTCAAAATTTTATACACAGCCCAAATTTTTATTTATTTTTTAATATAAATTTATTTATTTTGATTGGAGGCTAATTACTTTGCAATCAAAATTTTAATGATGGTAGATTTACTCATGTATAAATCAATATGGGTAAAGAATAACCATGGATTAGATTCTCTCTATGGGGGAGAGAATTCTTTATTCCTGAGGTTTTATACAGGTTTTTCCTTCTGGTCCTGGAATGATCCCTTATTATCTATGGTAATTCTGCTGTTGGAATTCCTGAGGATGACTAATAATTCTGTCAGTACAGATTACACTTAGCCTTTCCTTTGCCAAGTGACTAAAGGTATTGTTTGTCTGTTATTCATTGGGCTTCCCACGTGATGCTAGTGGTAAAGAATCTGCCAAGAGGCAGACATGACGGGGCGACTGAACTGAATTTAACCGACAGAAGACGTAGGTTCAACCCCTCAGTTGGGAAGCACCCCTGGAGTAGGAAATGGCACCTACTCCAATATTCTTGCCTGGAAAATTCCATTGACAGAGGAGCCTGGCGGGCAAAAGCCCTTGGGGCTGCAAAGAGTCGGACATGGCTGAGCACAGCACATACATTCTTCTCTATTCAACAGCTACAGGGACTCTATACTATGCTAAAGGTGTCTGCTCCAGCCCTAGCAGAGCGTTTAGAATGATGAATGATAGAGGACATAATTTCTGCTCACACAGGACTTTCAGACATAGGCAAAAAAACATAACTTTGTATTCTTTTAGCTTTTTATTTTGAAATGATTTTCAGTTCACATAGAAGTTGCAAAAATAGTACAGAGAGTTTCTATGCCCTCCTTCCTCAACTGCCCACAATGATGATAAATTACATAACCATAATGCTATATTTTATTTTTAAGATTTTTCATATAAATGATTTATTGATTTAGTCCTGTTCTCTGTATTTTGGTTCCCATGAGCTATTATTAAAGTGCTTCCATCTTTCTATTTTTATTTTGGGAAAAAGTTAGGATGAATTTTAAGAAGGAACAAATAGTATAATAAACAACATCACTTTGCTAGAAAGTAGTAGCTGGGTAAAAAGTGAAAGTGCTGCTCTGCTGATAGAATCTTTAGCAGTGACAACTAAATATTGATTTTTGTTCCAAAGCAAAACAACTAAGTATGATTTATTATATATCAGAGATACTTTCCTAACACTGCCAAGCTATGTTTGTGGAAAACGTGTATAGTCAACCTTTTTTTTTTTAAAGAGGTGAGAAAAATTAATTTCTCCAATATTTTGACTTATTACAGCAGGCACATTTTTCCTATTTATAAAACCATTCCTAATGTCTGTCTACAAAATTAAATCTGATAGAGTATATCAAGATATTTTACTTCAGGAACATTATTTATTTGAATACTTGACAATAGTTCCCATATTATGGTAAATTTCTACTCTTACACCCTTAAGACAACCTAGGCCAATGGCCCTGAAAGACTCCCTTAATATTGACCCTTTAAGAAAAGTCTTCAAATGGCCAAGAACTGAAAATGCAGAGCAGTGAATTTTACTCTTACCTTGATTTTCTCACCAACCTATCACGGTTATTATCCTTTCTGATGGCTGTGAATTATTTTGTACTTATATAAAATAATTGATTGTGTTTAATGACTGAGGAGGGGCTTCCCTTGTGGCTCAGTAGGAAAGAATCCACTTGCCAATCCAGAAGGCTAAGGTTCGATCCCTGCATTGAGAAGATCCTCTGGAATCCAATATTCTTGCTGGTGAAATCCCATGGACAAAGAATCTTGGTGGGCTATAGTCCATGGGGTTGCAAAAGAGCTGGACATGACTTAGCAACTAAACAGCAGCATCAGTGACTATGGAATGATCATATGCTGTGCTGTGCTGTGCTCAGTCAGCTTCAATTGTGTCCAATTCTTTGCGACCCCATGGACTGTAGCCTGCCAGACTCCTCTGTCCAGAGGATTCTCCAGATAAGAATACTGGAGTAGATTGCCATGCCCTCCTCCAGAGGATCTTTCTGACCCTGGAATCAAACCCATATCTCCAGCATCTCCTGCACTGCAGACAGGTTCTTTACCTGGGAAGCCCCTGGAATGATTATAGTTTTGTTCAAATAATCCTGGCCAACTAAACCCTTTTTGCTTAGACACTCATTCAGATGAAAGTAAGTGGAAATAGCTGCTTCCCTAGCAGTACTGCTGTCACGAGGTAGACCATTGGTCTTTTAACAAATTATTGGTATTAACTGCTTTTCACTAAAGGAAACTCTATTGCTCAGGAAGCAGACACAACATATAAAAACCAGTAACTATGCAAAAGAACCAGATGCCAGTTTCCAAGTATTATTTGAAGTATTTGGATTTAAAATCGGAGAGGAAAAAAGTGCTTTTAACTAGACAAATAGATTTTAATGACAGCTAATTTCCAAGGATCTATTTATATAACTGAACGCGAATTTAAACCATTTAAACAACCATTTATTGTGCTACTTTCAGGCACTGTTACTGCTTAGTCTCAAGTCCAAATGTTTTCGACCCCATGGACTGTAGCCCTCCAGGCTCCTCTATTCATGGGATTTCCCAGGCAAGAATACTAAACAGATTGCCATTTCCTTCTCTAGAGGATCTTCCTGACCTAGGGTTTGAACCCACATCTCCTATGTCTCCTGCATTGGCAGGCGGATTCTTTACCACTGAGCCAACAGGAAAGCTCACTGACTGCAGACAAAAATCTGGTTTATTATCCTTGTGGTGAATTAAATCATCTCCAGTTAAAAGTTTTTGTGTAAGTATCTTTCTGCTAGAGAGGAAATTTTAAAGATGAAACTGAAGTAAAAGACACAAATTCTATTTAGACAATACCTGATTTCATTAATGTGAGTCTTAATTCTAGGGTCTACAAAGGAAATAGCCACTCAGTGGTAGAGTCTTAGGGAGCTGTGCATGACAAGAACAAGACTTCCTTCTGGTAACCTTCCTCCTTATCCTTCCTCTTATGGCTTTTGTCTTACTGAGATTGATATCGTTGCAAATAAAGAGATGCAGCAAGGAAAATCTCTTAGATATCACTTAGGATATCTTTTTTGCATGAGTTTGTAATGCCCCTCACACTTTACTATTCTTTCAGGCTTATAATAAGATTGGCATGTATTGGTATTGACTTGAGAGAGCCAAGAATCAATCCTGTGAAAGACAGTTCATTCTCTTTTAGGGCCACAAACTTTATTGCTAACCTGGCTTATGTACTACTGGTTATGAAGAAGACTAGGCCAAAAAAAAGGAAAAAATCCATCAACACTACAAGAAAAATCATAGTACTGGGATTCAAGGATTCATTAGACACAGTCCCTGTCTGCTCATAGTTCATAATCTAGTCAGAAGAATAAGTAAATGCAGAATTACAATATAGTACAATAAGTGATATAATTGGGCTCCAAAATCACTGCAGATGGTGACTGCAGCCACGAAATTAAAAGACGCTTGCTCCTTGGAAGAAAAGCTATGATCAACCTAGACAGCGTATTAAAAAGCAGAGACATTACCTTGCCAACAAAGATCCATTTAGTCAAAGCTATGGTTTTTCCAGTAGTCATGTATGCATGTGAGAGTTGGACTATAAAGAAAGCTGAGCACAGAAGAATTGATGCTTTTGAACCATGGTGTTGGAAAAGACTCTTAAGAGTCCCTTGTGCTGCAAGGAAATCCAACCAGTCCATCCTAAAGGAAATCAGTCCTGAATATTCATTGGAAGGACTGATATTGAAGCTGAAACTCCAATACTTTGGCCACCTGATGTGAAGAGCTGACTCATTGGAAAAAACTCTGATGCTGGGAAAGATTGAAGGTGGGAGGAGAAGGGGGTGACAGAGGATGAGATGGTTGGATGGTATCACCACTTCAATGGACATGAGTTTGAGTAAACTCTGGGAGTTGGTGATGGACAGGGAAGCATGGCGTGCTGCAGTCCTTGGGGTCACAAAGAGTCGGACATGTCTAGTGACTGAACTGAACTGAACTGAACTGACTGAATTAGTGTGTCTATCAAGCTTGAGCATATGCATGCTCAGTTGCTAAGTCGTGTTCAACTCTTTTCGACCCCATAGACTGTAACCCACCAGGGACTGAACCTGAGTCTTCTACCTGGGAGTGCATAACTATGATCCTTTTCTGAGGGTAGAGTTGGGATTTGGGAAAGCTACTGGTGGAGGTTACCTGTGAGTGCTGAAATGGCAAAAACCTGTAAGTCAGCAAAGGGAAGGATGGAGATAGGAGTTGAATGGGTCTGTGAGAGTTGAAATGGTTAGGTGGTTAGGTTGAGATACAGTTGTGAATAGGACAGTGTATGAGTTTTGCAGGTTTTGTTTTTCAGTCTCTAAGTTGTGTCTGACTCTTTGTGATCTCATGGACTGTACCACACCACGCTCCTCTGTCCTCCACTCTCACCCGGAGTTTGCTCGAATTCATGTCCATTGATTTGGTGGTGCCATCTAACCATCCCATCCTCTGCCACCCCCTCTCCTTTTGCTTTCAATCTTTCCCAGCATCAGGGTCTTTGCCAATGAGTCTGTTCTTTGCATCACGTGGCCAAAGTATTGGAACTTGAGCTACAGCAACAGTCTTTCCAATGAATGAATCTTCAAGGTTGATTTTCTTTAGGATTGGCTGGTTTGATCTCCTTGTTATTTAAGGGACTCTCAAGAGTCTTCTCAAAAAAAAAAAAAAAACAGAGTCTTCTCCAGCACCACAATTTGAAGCATCAGTTCTTTGGCGCTCAGCCTTCTATATAGTCCAACTCTCACATCGGGAAAAACTGTAGCTTTGATTATACAGACCTTTGTTAGCAAAGTGACGTCTCTGTTTTACAATATGCTGTCTAGGTTTGTCATACCTTTTCTTCTGAGGAGCAAGTGTCTTTTAGTTTCATGGCTGCCGTCACTGGCCACAGTGATTTTGGAGCCCAAGAAAATAAAACCTGTCACTGCTTCCACTTTTCCCCCTTCTGGGACTGGATGCCATAATCTTAGTTTTTGAATGCTGAGTTTTAAGCCAGCTTTTTCCACTCTCCTCTTTCACCGTATCAAGAGGCTTTTTAGTTGCTCTTCACTTTCTGCCATTCAGTTCAGTTCAGTCACTCAGTCGTGTCCAACTTTTTGTGACCCCATGGACTGTAGTATGCCATGCTTCCCTGTCCATCACCAATTCCTGGAGCTTACTCAAACTCATGGCCATTGAGATGGTGATGCCATCCAATGATCTCATCCCCTGTGGTCCCCTTCACCTCGTGCCTTCAATCTTTCCCAGCATCAGGGTCTTTTCCAATGAGTCAGCTTTTTGCATCAGTGGCCAAAGTATTGGGGCTTCAGCTTCAGCATCATTCTTCCAATGAATATTCAGAACTGATTTCCTTTAGCATTGACTGGTTTCATCTCTCTGCAGTCCTAGGGACTCTCAAGAGTCTTCTCCAACACCATAGTTCAAAAGCATCAATTCTTCTGTGCTCAGCTTTCTTTATAGTCCAACTCTCACATGCATACATGACTACTGAAAAAACGATAGCTTTGACTAGATGGATTTTGTTGGCAAAGAAATGTCTCTGCTTTTTAATATGCTGTCTAGGTTGATCATAGCTTTTCTCCCAAAAGGTAAGTGTCTTTTAATTTCATGGCTGCAGTCGCCATCTGCAGTGCTTTTAGAGCCATTCAGTTCAGTTCAGTTGCTCAGTTGTGTCTGACTCTTTGTGACCCCATGAACCACAGCACGCCACGTCTCCCTGTCCATCACCAACTCCCAGAGTCCACACAAACCCATGTCCATCGAGTCTGTGATGTCATCCAATCATCTCATCCTCTGTTGTCCCCTTCTCCTCCTGCCCCAATCCCTCCCAGCATCAGGGTCTTTTCCAATGAGTCAGCTCTTTGCATCAGGTGGCCAAAGTAGAGCCATTAGAGTAGATCATCTGTATATCTGAGGTTGTTGATATTTTTCCCAGCAATCTTGATTCCAGTTTGTGAATCATCCAGCCCAGCATTTCCCATGATGTACTCTGCATAGAAGTTAAATAAGCAGGGTGGCAGTATATAGCATTGTCATACTCCTTTCACAATTTTGAACCAGTCAGTTCTTAACCATCCTAATTTCAACCCATTTTTCAGGCAAGCCAAAATATTTTATCTATTTATACTTAGAAATCATTCAGCCAAGATTTAAGTTCTGTTCTGGTGACTTCAGATTGTTTATTTTCAATATGCCACTTTAACCAAGACCATACAAAATAAAAAGTTAGTAGGAACATCTTAACTAATAAAATGTACAAGTTTTCTTCCTGTAAATTATTCATTTTTTGAGTTATACTATTTGTTATTTATTTTGTACTCTCAAGCATAGTGCTAGACTTATAGGAGTTAACCAATCATTATTTTGAATTGAATTTATATATAGCTTACTCCTTGGAAGGAAAGTTATGACCAACCTAGATAGCATATTCAAAAGCAGAGACATTACTTTGCCAACAAAGGTTCATCTAGTCAAGGCTATGGTTTTTCCTGTGGTCATGTATGGATGTGAGAGTTGGACTGTGAAGAAGGCTGAGTGCTGAAGAATTGATGCTTTTGAACTGTGGTGTTGGAGAAGACTCTTGAGAGTCCCTTGGACTGCAAGGAGATCCAACCAGTCCATTCTGAAGGAGATCGGCCCTGGGATTTTTTTGGAAGGAATGATTCTAAAGCTGAAACTCCAGTACTTTGGCCACTTCATGCAAAGAGTTGACTCATTGGAAAAGACTCTGATGCTGGGGGGGATTGGGGGCAGGAGGAGAAGGGGACGACAGAGGATGAGATGGCTGGATGGCATCACTGACTCGATGGACATGAATCTGGGTGAACTCCGGGTGTTGGTGATGGACAGGGAGGCCTGGAGTGCTGCGATTCATGGGGTCGCAAAGAGTCGGACACGACTGAGTGACTGATATGATCTGATCTGATCTGATAGGTATCCAGACTTTTCTGGAATGAAATTAGGGCTTTCTGCTTTTTGCTCTCCTCATTTTAGTTCCTTTCCAGTTTATTCTTGTTTTTTTGCCACACACCATATGGAATCTTAGTTTTCTCACCAGGGATTGAACCTGCGCCCCCTGCATTGGAAGTGTGGAGTCTTAACCATTAGACTGTCAGGAAAGCCCATTTAGTCTATTCTTATTTTCCCAGGTGTTGTACATTAGAACTTCATTCCCAGATCCTAAACATAGAACTTCAGCTTTCTTAACTCTCTAATCAGATTCCCTTCTTGCATACTAAAGGCTTCCTTTTCAAATACATTTGTGTAGAACTTATCCCACACATCTATTTTTGCTTTATTGAGTATGTCAAAGCCTTTGACTGTGTGGATCACTAGAAACTGTGGAAAATTCTGAAAGAGATGGGAATACCAGACCACCTGACTTGCCTCTTGAGAAACCTTATGCAAGTCAGGAAGCAACAGTTAGAACTGGACATGGAAAAACAGACTGGTTCCAAATAGGGAAAGGAATAGGTCAAGACTGTACATTGTCACCCTGCTTATTTAACTTATGTGTAGAGTACATCATGATAAACACTGGACTGGATGAAGCACAAGCTGGAATCAAGATTGCCAGGAGAAATATCAATAACCTCAGATATGCAGATAACACCACCCTTATGGCAGAAAGTGAAGAATTAAAGAGCCTCTTGATGAAAGTGAGAGAGGAAAGTGAAAAAGTTGGCTTAAAACTCAACATTCAGAAAACTAAGATCATGGCATCTGGTCCCATCACTTCATGGCAAAGAGATGGGGAAACAGTGGAAATAGTAGAGACTTTATTTTGGGGGCTCCAAAATCACCACAGATTGTGACTGCAACCATGAAATTAAAAGACACTTGCTCCTTGGAAGAAAAGTTATGAAGAACCTAGACAGCACATTAAAAAGCAGAGACATTACTTTGCTAACAAAGGTCCATCTAGTCAAAGCTACGGTTTTTCCAGTAGTCATGTATGGATATGACAGTTAGACTATAAAGAAAGCTGAGCACCAAAGAATTGATGCTTTTGAACTGTGGTGTTGGAGATATCTCTTGCGAGTCCCTTGGACTGCAAGGAGATCCAACCAGTCCATCTTAAAGGAAATCAGTCCTGAATATTCATTAAAAGGATTGATGTTGAATCTGAAACTCTAATACTTTGGCCACCTGATGTGAAGAACTGACTCATTTTAAAAGACCCTGATGCTGGGAAAGAGTGAAGCCAGAAGGGGACAACAGAGTATGAGATGGTTGGATGGCATCACCAACTCAATGGACATGAGTTTGAGTAAACTCTAGGAGTTGGTGATGGACAGGGAGGCCTGGCACACTGCAGTCCATGAGGTCACAAAGAGTAGGACATGACTGGGTGACTCAACTGAACTGAACTATCTCACGCATTTTATTTTATTTTTTTTTCTCTCCATGGTCTCCACTCCAAACAAAATCTTGGCAAGGAAAATTATGCCTTTGTCTGGGTAAATGGTCTTCCTTATCAGTTTTCATTTCTTGAAGCACCGGTAAAAGGATTTAACATTCAAGGCTTCCTGTGAAGACTTTGGAATGATTGTATCCTATTTCTCACACTTGCTCTTGGCTAGGGAGATGATGACATTTTTGCTTTCAAGTAGCCTTTACTTTCTGCCTCTACTTGAAGTCATCTAATAAAAGAAAAAGAAACTATATGAATATAATTAGTCTGGAGAGGAAATTAGAAAACATTTGGTGTTGATCTGATGTTAACTGAGGACAAAGATGAATTTAAGCAACAGAACTGGATTGCACTGATTATTCCCTACTTTCCAGACTTTGAATTGTGTTGACATTCATGAGTGCTGTGTGGGGCCAATTTTGTGTCAGAAAATCTTAACTTCCAAAAAAATGTACGGAGATACATCTATGGAAATAATTGGATGACTCTATGGCTCATATTCCCCACTGTAATGTGGGCTAACAGTCCTAAAGGATGAGCTACATCAGTCATCACTGGAAAAGCCTGTTAGCCCCTGCTCCAGGTTGGAGTGGGCCCTGGTGTGTCCTTCCCCTGTATCCAGAGTTCCTAGTGAGGGATCCACCATTTCTCTCGGAAGCCCTTCCAATTCTCTGTCCATCACAGCTTTTTCCAGACAGGGAGACATGTTTTTTGCAGCTGTGTTTGGCCAGATGGTCCCATGTGGTCATTCTCCTAGGCTTATCCCCATCATGCCCTATTATGTGTGGACCTCAAAGCTCTGATCTGGACTAGAGTTGGGGGAAAGGAAATGGAGAGTGTTGTCAGTTAACTTGAAGACTCATGTTTTAGTGTTACATTTTTGCTCTTAGTTAAGCCTCCAGGATTCCTATCACGAGTTCCTTACAAATGTCATGTGTCAAACACAAGGACATCTAGCTTCATGTTTGGTCAGTATTTAGTTTCACAGTGACAAACCAGTACCTCCAAGACCCAATCCTAAGTCCTTATCACTGTAGTTACATCATGGTGGGGATCTAGTGTCATAAGTGACATGATGCATTCACTTAAACAGTACACCAAATGTTCTTGGCGTCATTTGCAAGCAGTGCTCTATTGGAAAATCATCCATGATTTTCTGGCTGCTGACATTCCTGCGTCTCTGCTTTCCATAACCTCTCATTCCTATTGAACAGCTGTGCTTCTGATTAGTTTTCCCTAGAGATATTAACTTTTCAGCACTCTGTGAAAGGAAACTTTGAAGTAATGGGAACAATGGGCCCATCTTTGCTTTGTTAAAGCCAGTTAGTCAGTTGTGGCTCAGAAAGCTTCTGGAAAAGAGACCTAAGACTAAACTAAGAATTCACCTAAATGTTTCTTAAGACAAATTTGAATCTTGGCATTATGAGAATTGTGATTATCTCTTTGGGGTAAGGAACAATTTCATGTTACTTGTATATATTTCTTTTATCTGTTTTTTTCATGTATTTTGAGAAACAAATATTTAATTATCAATATCATATGCCAGTTTTCTGACGATTCGAGTGGAGAATGAATGGTCCTAATTGTTACAGATAGCTGTATATAACCACATTTTACCTGTTTTCCTTGACCATCTAGTTTAGGTTAGATTCCATTATTACACACTCACTGAATGGCATTTTTTTGTAAATTTTATTTTATTTAACTTTACAATATTGTATTGGTTTTGCCATTTATCAAAATGAATCTGCCACAGGTATACATATGTTCCCCATCCTGAACCCTCCTCCCTCCTCTCTCCCCATACCCTCCCTCTGGGTCATCCCAGTGCACCACCCCCAAGCATCCAGTATCGTGCATTGAACCTGGACTGGCGACTCGTTTCATATATGATATTATATGTATTTCAATGCCATTCTCCCAAATCATCCCACCCTCTACCTCTCCCACAGAGTCCAAAGGACTGTTCTATACATCAGTGTCTCTTTTGCTGTCTCGTATACAGGGTTATTGTTACCATTTTTCTAAATTCCATATATATGCCTTAGTATACTGTATTGGTGCTTTTCTTTCTGGCTTACTTCACTCTGTGAAGTAAGGCTCCAGTTTCATCCACCTCATTAGAACTGATTCAAATGTATTCTTTTTAATGGCTGAGTAATAGTCCATTGTGTATATGTACCACAGCTTTCTTATCCATTCATCTGCTGATGGACATCTAGGTTGCTTCCGTGTCCTGGCTATTATAAACAGTGCTGTGATGAACATTGGGGTACACGTGTCTCTTTCTATTGAATGGCATTTTTTAAATAATGCTTACCATTTGTTTTATTAAAATAAAAAATGCCTTTTAAACTTCTTCTTAATAAGAATATATAATGACTGTGAATAAATGAAACTGTTTTGGGCTTCCCTGTGGTCCAGTGGTTAAGAATCCGCCTCACAGTGCAGGGACACCAGTTTGATCCCACGTGATGCCGGGCAACTAAGTCTGTGCATCACAAGTATTGAGCCTGTGTTCTAGAGCCTGGGAGCCACAGCTACTGCCCACGAACCCTAGAGCCCGTGCTCCACAATGAGAGAAGCCACCACACTGAGAAGCCTGTGTACCACAACTAGAGTCGCCCCCACTCTTCCGAAACTACAGTAAGCCTGCACAGAGCAACAGAGACCCGGCACAGCCAAAAATCAATACATTTTTAAAAATGAAACTGTTTTAGTTTTACAAGTACTACTTTCTGCCCAGGAAACTCAATGAGAGAATATATTTATATGCTAACAAATGGAATGCAAGAATAAACCACCATTCAAAGGAATACTGAAATACAACATGTAGAAAGCTTTATGAATTTGCTATAAGATCTTTCTTCCTATAGATTTATACCAGAATTAGGTATTTAGCCCTTATTTCTACAACCAAGAAAATGTCAAGTTATTTGGTGAAGAAATAACTGACCCAACATTGATTGATTACCATAGTATATGTAGGTAAAAAGGAGCAGAGTGCTTCCTGGTTGTCAGGAAATGTCTTGAGGAGGAGGTGATACTTAAGGTAGATCATGAGAGTTGGATAGGATTTAGTATTTTATAAAGAAGGCAAACCAGAGAAACAAAGCAGAAACCCAGGGAATGAGGAGAGTTAAATGTGCTGAGCAGAGAACAAGATATCTGACTTTTTGAAGAGTCTGTGTAAAGTTTTGGTGTCTAGTACATAGTAGAGACTCACTTATTACTTATTGAGTGACCAAATGATCCCCTCTTCTAAAATTAAATTCTGTTTTCCGCTTCCTGAAGAAGGTGTTCTTTTTAAATTTTTTTTCTTTTTTAAAAATTTTAAAACCATGACTATAAATGGCTCTCACCTATTCATCAGAATACTTTGTCATTTCCGACTCCAGGGGATCTTCCAGACCCAGGGATCAAACCCAGATCTCCTGTGTCTCCTGCACTGGCAGGTGGATTCTTTACCACTGTGCCGCCTGGGAAGCTCCAGCACCACAGTTTGTCAGCTCAGCAAATTTTTATAGTTTAGTTAGTCCTTATTTTCTCATTATAAACTAATGTTAAGATACTTCATTCTACTCAGTGCTAGCCCAGAAACAGTCAAATTTGACTTTATGTTGGAAGTCTGTTGTTTAGAAGTTTAAGTTAGATTTCCCTGATCCTTCATTTTCAAAATGCAAACATGCTGCTGCTGCTGCTAAGTCACTTCAGTCGTGTCCGACTCTGTGAGACCCCATAGACATCAGCCCACCAGACTCCCCTGCCCCTGGGATTCTCCAGGCAAGAACACTGGAGTGGGTTGCCATTTCCTTCTCCAATGCATGAAAGTGAAAAGTGAAAGTGTTTAAGCTAACTAGGTTTTTAGACCATTAACCCTTGTTTCTTTTCTGCATTTCCTGTAGTTTTTCAATTGCTTTTGTATAAGGTACTTTTTTGGGTTCAAAACACAGAGTTCCTCCTCATACCCCACCCCCACCCCCAGCCCATACCAAATACACACAACAAAAATGCCAGGAAGAAAGAGGTATGAGCCATAGGAAAATGAAAAAGGAATGTCTCAAACCTTGGGATGAGAGGACGACTCTTCTCATCTAACAGAATTCTCATTTCCTGCCCTGAATCACTTGTTCCCATTGAAAGAGCAACAACTGTAATTCTAGCTAGGGGTGTGTGAGTGTGTATATGGTGAGGAGTTGGGGGAGGGATGAGAGGGCAGGGTCTGTGATTTTGGGAAACACTAGAGAAAAGAGGGTGTGAAGCTCTTGTTATTCCTTGTTTATGAATCTATCTTTGGGTTATGGTGGTCTGGTCTAAAAGAGTTAGAATCTTTGGACCTCTGTGGTATTTGTGATGGTGATGGGGAGTTTTGAAGGGTGGTAAGCTAGTATGGCATGCTGGATCAGAGTTCTTTTGGAGTGGGAATAGCATTAATAAATAATGAAAGACAATCAGAATGGGAAACAAGCAGAGTAATTGTGGATTTCGCCTTCTCATCCCAGGTGACTCATCTGTATAGATATAGTTCTGAATTTAGTCTTTAAGCTTCCATGTGAAACTAGTCAAATTTGAGAAGTTTTGATCACTCCTTGTGTTTGCTTAAACTCATGTCCATTGAGTCAGTGATGCCATCTGGCCATCTCATCCTCTGTCACCCCCTTCTCCTCCTGCCCTCAGTCTTTCTCAGCATCAGGGTCTTTTCCAATGAGTCAACTCTTTGCATCAGGTGACCAAAGTATTGGAGCTTCAGCTTCAGCATCAGGGTTGATTCAGGGTTGATTTCCTTTAGGATTGACTCCTAAAGGAGTCAAGGAGTTTGATCTCCTTGCAGTCCAAGTGACTCTCAAGAGTCTTCTCCAGCACCACAGTTTGAAAATGTCAATTATTCAGTGCTCAGCCTTCTTTATGGTCCAACTCTCACATCCATACATGACTACTGGAAAAACCATAGCTTTGACTATACGGACTCTTGTCAGCAAAGTGATGTCTCTGCTTTTTAATATACTGTCTAGGTTTCTCATGGTTATTATTCCAAGGAGCAAGCATCTTTTAATTTCATGGCTGCAGGGAGAGGTGAATAAAAGAGATAGATGATGGGTATATCAATGTTGTGGGGCTTCCCATATGGCACAGTGGTAAAGAATCTTCCTGCCATTGCAGGAAAGACAGAAAATGTGGGTTCAATCCTGGGTGTCAAGAAGATCCCCTGGAGAAGGGAATAGCAACATGCTCCAGTATTCTTGCCTGGAAAATCCCATGGACAGAGGAGCGTGGTGGACTATATATAGTTCATGGGTTCAAAAAGAGTCGGACACACTGAGGGACTAACACTTTGACTGACTTTCTGGTCCCTGTTTGTCCCATATAACAGCTCTCTCTCTGAAGGAAACCTCTGTTATTAATGAGGTCCAGATCTGAGTCACTAATGCACGTCTACAGAACCCGTGCTTTCAGATGTCTCTTTCTAACTGTTTACTTCTGGACCAGTCTGATCACAAGTAGAGTCCTTCTAGTATATAGGTCATCTTAAAGAATTCTTCTTACAGTTATGACTCTTTTTTTATAATCTAAAAATACAATAAATCTCTTTTGGCCACTTTAAAGGGGGAATTTCCAATTCAAAATGACAACAAACATGGGTTGATGTATCAAATATCAAATTAGTGCCACAGGAAGGCTTGGGTTTTCTAAAACAGCAAGAAGCATGCAATCCGATCACTTGCACTAATGAATTGCCAAGTAGTACATAAGCCAAGTAGTACATAATAAGTACGTTCTTATTAAGAATGATAATATTTACATATTATGAAAATTCTGTCCCACTTTTGTCCCTTTGTATAAATGTTTTGTTTAAAATATGTCAAATCTTCTTTTAGAAAATGTTTATGATGTAGTCCTATGCGTCATAAAAGCATCCCTTACTTGTATTATGCTTACGATAAAATTTTATTTTGCATCTTTTATCTGACATATTTGGAAACTTGTCTTTAAAAATATAATTTTTCATCAGTAAAGTAATATTGCATTATGATTACATTACTTTCTTTCACATGGTTTATTCTATTATTGACTTTAGTATTTGCAAAAATAAATCCATTTATATATTGTGCTTTGGTAAAACATAGCTTTGCCTGTACAAATTTAATTTACTCACAAAATATTTGTGAATCCCCAAGTCAGCATAAATTTGATTCAACTGCAGAAGCAGAAATTGAAAACCTGTTATCCCTATGTGAAATTATATAAGATCTTTTGTTTTCTTTTTTATTGCTTCCTTCTGGAGAGTATTGGGTTCCATGAGATCAGGGATTTTATTTTTTTCAACTGCTGGATTCCTCACTCTTAGAATATTTTATGGTGCATAGTGAGCTATTAATAAATATTGCTGAATGAATTCACTTATTAAAACAGAGTTTATTGAGTTTCTATAACGTGTCAAATATCTAGGCACTGGGGAGAAAGCAATGAATAGGCCAAAGTCCTGGATTTTTGGTTTACTTTCAAATGAGAAGAGACAATAACAAGCAATTAAATATGTAAAATATCTGGTGTTAGTAAGAGCTAAGAAGAAAAGTGAAGTAGATCCAAGGGGACAGAGGGCAGGGTGGAATGAGAGAATTGCTGTCTTAGGAATTCAGGGAAGGCATCTCTGAGAACGAGAGTAAAGTGGGTGAACGTTACTGTTCCTGTGCTGCTGCTGTTGGGGACACTAAAAAAACATGAGACCTGGTCATTGATGTGATCTGATCTGATGATGACAAAATCAGTATTATATATCACATACATAAGTTGTATATGCATAACTGTCATGCATACAGTGCTATGGGAACAATGTTTGGAGAATGGAGCATAACCAGTCCTCTTTAGCAAGAAAAGTACATGGTTGTGGGATCAGGGATGACTGTAGAAAGGCTGAAAATATAGAAGTGAGTGTAGGCTTTGAAGATTCTGCCAGACTGAGGACTTTGCGCCTCAGCCAGTAGGCAATGGGAGACTGATGATGGTTTTTAGGTCTGAAAAGGAAACAACCAGACGTGTATTCTAGAATAATGTGTTTAGTCGTGCAATGGAGGATGGATTAGAGAGCATAAGAATAGATGAGTTGATGTTTTAATAGAATTGTTGTGATCAAATATTATTTGAAATAATAGGCCATTAGTTGGGCTAAATCATCTTCTCCACCCCACCTCCCAGGCAAAAAGAAAAAAAAAAAAAAAATGGCTTTCAAGGCTTATTTTCATTTCCAACATTATTTTCAAGGTTATTTAAAAAAAATTAAAATTTTTTTTTGGCCACACCATGCAGCACACAGGATCTTAGTTCCTTGACCAAGGATAGAACCCATGCCTCCTGCATTGGAATCATTGAGTCTTAACCACTGGAGTGCCAAGAGAATGCCTCAATGTTAATTTTAATGGTAGAATCGGATCACTATATGGAGTCATAAGAAAAAACTAACATTTGATGGTAAAAATTTTAGCTGAAATACTCAAATCAAGAGGAAGGCAAGAGAAAAGATTTACAGTCTTAGAATTAGAGGATAATTAAATTGATTCAGGGAAACACCCAATTTTCTCTGTGTACACTTGTGTTTCCCTGCATAATCCACATGGTGTCATTTTTTACATGTGTTTTCTCAGAGCAGTTATTTTTCATTCACAGGCAGTAGTGATGACTCACTTTATCCCTTTTGGGTATTAGAGGATCTAATTTCATTCAGGAGATTTTCCGATTAACTAGACAGTATAGACATTATTGTCTAGCTGGAATTTGCCTGGGGGCGGAAATCCTTAAACAAATACATCAACGTTGCTTATACCACATTCACATACATATTTTAGCAAAAATTAGTTAGTAAAAACTCAACTTGATGAGGAATCTATATTAGTTTCTTAGGACTTTCAGAGCAAAGCACCACACATTGGGTGACTTAAACAATGGAAGTTACTTTTGAGGCTATGAGGTAAAGATCTTTTCCAGGCCTCTCTCCATGGCTAGCAGATGGCTGTTTTCTCCTAGTATCTTCACATGTCTTCGCTCTGTACATCTGTGTTTCCAAATTTCTTGTTCTTACAAAGACACTAGTCATTTTGGACTAAGGCTCCTGCTAATGACCTCATATTGACTTGATTACCTCTGTAAGGACCCTATCTCCAAAAACAGTCACATTCTAAGGTACTAGGGGTTGGAATTTAATGTAATTCAGTCTATAAAATAGTCTAATTTTTTTTTTTTTTCTCTCCAGATGTCCAATTTCCCTAAAGGGGGAATACCTAATAGACCTGACTCCTTTGACAGGAACTTTTAGTTTCTTACTATGACTACCAGCTGTCTTCATTAGTGATGTCCTCATAAAGTATCTAGCTGTAACATGATGAGCTTCTATAACATGATCAGATACTAATGATGCATTTGCTTGGACTTGTGATTCTATGGAACCATAGCGTACTTCCTACATGCTTTTTTCCACATGAGTTCCCAGACTTTGGTGAGTCATATTATTTAATTAACTTGGCTTTAGGAATTGTGATATTAAACTTGAATTCATAAAATAAAGATATTCTTTTCTCCAATTTGATGGTTAGCAATGGGCAAGTTTCTCTATTAAAGATCTATCCAGATAAGCGGAAAAACAGAGAAGTCAATAGTATACTGGGTGCATTGAAAATAAAATTATTGGATCTTCCAGTTAATAAAATTGTGTTGTGATACATACATACTATCAATACTTTCTTGAAAATAAAGTGGTGGTCCAGGGGTTAAGACTCCACGATTTCACTGCAGGCGGCACATGTTCAATCCCCGATCTGTGAACTAAGATCCTACATGGCCAAAAAAATAAACAAAATACAAAAACAGAGCAAGACTGGGAAATTGTAAAAAGAGAAAGACAAGCAAGGGCAGGATGGATTGGGAGAGTACCACTGACATATAGGCCAGGCTAGGCTAAGTCACTTCAGTCATGTCCAACTCTATGCGACGCTATCGTAGACTGCCAGACTCCTCTGTCCATGGGTTTTTCCAGGAAAGAATACTGGGGTGGGTTGCTAATTTCCTCCTTCTGCCAATTTCTTCCCAACCCAAGGATTGAACCCGTGTCTTTATGTCTCCTGCATTGGCTGGCGGGTTCTTCACCACTAGCACCACCAGCGAAGCCCACCATTGACATATATACACTACCATGTGTAAAATACTTGGCTCCTGGGAAGCTGCTGTATAGCACAGGGAGCAAAGCTTGATGTTCTGTGATGACCTGGAGGGGTGGGATTGGGGTGGTGGTGGGAGGCAGGCTAAAGAGGGAGGGGATGTATATATACTTATAACTGATTCTGTAACATACGTGCTTTTATGATCTGTATTTTACAGATGGAGAAACTGAGATACAGGACAGTTAAGTAATTGTTCAAAGGACAGCAGAAACTAACACAACATTGTAAAGCAGCTATACTCCAATTAAAAAATAAAACAAAAATAAAAAAATTAAAAGAAAATAAGATGTGGTAGCAACAGTTAGAACTGGACATGGAACAACAGACTGGTTCCAAATAGGAAAAGGAGTATGTCAAGGCTGTATATTGTCACCCTGTTTATTTAACTTATATGCAGAGTATACCATGAGAAACGCTGGACTGGAAGAAACACGCTGGAATCAAGATAGCCAGGAGAAATATCAATAACCTCAGTTATGCAGATGACACCACCCTTATGGCAGAAAGTGAAGAGGAGCTAAAAAGCCTCTTGATGAAAGTGAAAGCGGAGAGTGAAAAAGTTGGCTTAAAGCGCAACATTCAGAAAACGAAGATCATGGCATCCGGTCCCATCACTTCATGGGAAATAGATGGGGAAACAATGGAAACAGTGTCAGACTTTATTTTTGGGGGCTCCAAAATCACTGCAGATGGTGACTGCAGCCATGAAATTAAAAGACGCTTACTTCTTGGAAGGAAAGTTATGACCAACCTAGATAGCATATTCAAAAGCAGAGACATGGCAGTTCTTTTGTTCAGGATGGAAACCGTAAAGCAGGTTACGCCGTGGTGACTGCTGAACAGGTTTTGGAAGCAAAATCTCTCCCCCAGGGAACCAATGCTCAGTTAGCGGAGCTTGTGGCCCTGACCCGAGCTCTAGAATTAAGCAAAGGGCAGCAGATGGGCCTGATAATCTATGTGAGTCTACTTCTGCTGACTCCAAATATCCTGAGTCTGCCGTTGGATCCTCAAGACAATGTCCTCCTGTCCTGGGCTCACTCTTATGCTGCATTCCACAATCGGTCTAACTGCTGGGTATGCAGAGAGCTCCCCTCTTCGTCAGTGGAAGGCTTCCTGTGGTGGACATCCCCACTTCAAGAAAAAGACTTTCTCCAAGTCTGTGAATACCTTCAACAACAATCACATGCGATGCCTCTTCTTCATCTGATGACATCTACCAACCCTAAAATGGACTGGTGCAACTTTGTACTTTAACTATGGACATAATGTGACTTTTAATTTTGATTCTGATTTGTTTTTGCTGTTTGCTCCCTGCATCTGTAATTGTATAACTGGGTTTGTTTCTAGCTGCATGAAAGCTTTTAAGTTACAAATGGTTGCTCAAACTCCTGCTACTGCTATAGCTTCCTCCAGCTACTATTTGGGGCCCCTGGATCAGATATCCTCAATATGAGGATTAGGAGAATATGTTGCCTCACCAATTTAGGGACAACGCTCCTTGTCAGCTCGGAAGCAGTTATGGAACGAGAACGATGCCCCTTTTCCCTAGGCAACATAATTCTCCTAAAAGAAAAGGGGGGAATGAGAGAGTCATTTCCTAGGCAGGTTGATAGAAAATCTAGGGGTCCCCAAGGAGAGAGGGGTCTGGAATTCTCAAGGAGGAAGAAAGGACAAACTTTTTTTCTTTCTCCACGTTCCTTAGGATTATATACCAATAATGTATCCTGCCTAAGGACAGTCTTTGGATTCAACCTTCTGTTATTTTAAAATGTTAATTATGGGAGTATACCTGGTCTTTACTAGGATGTATCTTGCCTGAGGACAGTGTTATCTTAAAATGTAAATTATGGAGTAGGTCGGAGGAGGTCTTTACAACCTCCAGACATTCTTTGGATTATATAACCTCATTGTTAACACTAGCAAGTGGGTACTCTTTCTGCCCCCTTCTGATTCCTATGTCAGAAGCTTTCTCTATCTCCTTTATACTTTAATAAAACTTTACTACACAAAAGCAAAAAAAAAAAAGAAAAACAAAAGCAGAGACATTACTTTGCCAACAAAGGTCTGTCTAGTCAAGGCTATGGTTTTTCCAGTGGTCATGTATGGATGTGAGAGTTGGACTGTGAAGAAGGCTGAGCACCGAAGAATTGATGCTTTTAAACTGTGGTGTTGGAGAAGACTCTTGAGAGTCCCTTGGACTGCAAGGAGATCCAACCAGTCCATTCTGAAAGAGATCAGCCCTGGGATTTCTTTGGAAGGAATGATGCTAAAGCTGAAACTCCAGTCCTTTGGCCACCTCATGTGAAGAGTTGACTCATTGGAAAAGACTCTGATGCTGGGAGGGATTGGGGGCAGGAGAAGAAGGGGATGACAGAGGATGAGATGGCTGGATGGCATCACTGACTCGATGGACGTGAGTCTGAGTAAACTCCGGGAGTTGGTGATGGACAGGGAGGCCTGGAAGGCTGCGATTCATGGGGTCGCAAAGAGTCGGACACGACTGAGCGACTGAACTGAACTGAACTGAGGCTCAGGTAATTTTCCCTTTAATTGTGAAATCTTTGGGCTACGTGTTTATTATGGTTTCATAATAAAATAAATTTTTAAAAATAAGCGGTATTTTAAAGACTTGAAATAAACAGTATTTCTTTGTTGTATTATATCAGGAATCATCATCTCACTGGACTAAATTACTGATCCCAAGCACCCCCTCTTTTCAGTGTGGTGATGATCATGTCTTCCCACTCTTTTGTCAATGTTAAAAAGTCTCAACTCAAGGGTGCTTGCTAAGGACAGTTATTTTATTATGAAAGGTTTGGTGACTCCTTTGGTGACCCTCAGGGGTCTTGCTGAATGCATTCAGTAAATATTTTTTGAGCAGAGGCCATGGAGCTGGTCTGCCTGGATATGAAATTCCGTTTCAACACAAAGCTGTGTGTCCTTTGAAAAATTTCTTAACTGCTGTGTGTCTCAGTTTCCCCATCTGTAAAATACAGATTGTAAAAGTACCTATGTTATATAATTTTTTTGAAGATTAAACAAGTTAAAATATTTAGAATGCCTGACATGTGATAAGCATGAACTAGCCTATGTCCATACCATTTAGGTGAACTTGTATGAATTGATTAACTGTTGCTTTTAATATTAATTATCTGAAGTATCCTGGTCAACTTTGTTCATGTGCTTCATCTTAAACAGATTATAGAGAGACCGATCATTAGGATCAAGCTATGTATTATATCCCTCTCTCTTTCCTTCCCTATGCCTTTCTCTTCCCTTCTTGTCTCTCTGCCCTCCCTCCATCTTCCTGCCTTTCTTTCTTCCTCCTCTGCCTCCTTTCCTCTCCCTTCCTTCATTCTCTCCTTTCTCCTTTTTTCCCTACCTCTCTTCTTTCCTTCCTTCGTTTCTCCACAACAAAGCTTTAATGAGAGCCCATTGCCAGGCACTTAGCATTCAAGCCTTAAATAAGCTCTAGTCTTTGTCCTCAGGGAGCTCTTGGTCTAGTAAGGGCAGATTCGAGGTGGGGGGGGGGAGATATTAATTATAAAATAAGTTGGTAAGTTCTTAAGTACCAAAAATATTGGTGTACTCTGTTAGGGTTAGATAAGATTTAGTGTTAGGAAAGTGTTAGTCACTCAGCGGTGTCCAATTCTCTTCAATCCCATGGACTGTAGCTCGCCAGGCTCCTCCGTCCATGAAATTCTCCAGGCAAGAACACTGGAGTCGGTAGCCATTCCCTTCTCCAGGGGATCTTCCTGAATCAGGGATGGAACCTGGGTCTCCTGCATTGCAGGTGGATTCTTTACTGTCTGAGCCATGCTGTTTAATACTGTTAGGAAATGCATCCCAACTGAGGTGTTAAGTGGTTGGGACTAGCCAAGTAAGGCTGGGTTATTGTAACAGAGGGGGCTGGTTGGAGTTCGTGCATATTAAAGGCAGAACAAGCTTACGGTGGCACCAGGTCAAGAGACAGCAGTGTGGGGAGCTATAGCCTACATTTAAACAGGGGAGTTGGCGGAATGAGGCTGCAGAATAGAGAGAGGTGAGATCACAGAGAGATCTCATTTTATATAAAGCAGCTTGAACTTTATTATGGGTGAGTGGAAACCACTGATGAATTTTAAGTCCTAGGATGACAAAGCCAAATCTTTTCTAGAGATGATGAATATTACTTGATTCAACTACCTTGGTATATCAACTACCTTAGTATATCAACCACCTTGGTATAGTCCTCAAGTGTGACTAAAGTCACACTTTATGAATTTATAAGATAGGGACGCTAATTTATAGCCCATAAAGATGATGAAGTTGATCTCTGCCTCACAATTTACATTAACACTAATAAGTTTTTAATGCTTAGTTATATTAATTAACATTTTATAATGGGATGATGTACATTATCCCTTGGAGAAGGGAATGGCAACCCACTCTAGGATTCTTGCCTGGTAAATCCCATGGACAGAAGAGCTTGTGGGCTGTGGTCCATAGGGTCACAAAGAGTCGGACATGACTGACGTGACTTAGAACACATGTACATTATGATGTGCATTAATGATCTTGTTGTTGTTTAGTCACTAAGTTGGATCTGACTCTTTTTGCAACCCCATGGACCATAGCCCACCAGGCTCCTCTGTCCATGGGATTTCCCAGGCAAGAACCCTGGAGTATGTTGACATTTCCTTCTCCAGGGGAACCTCCTGATCCAGGGATCAAACCCAGTTTCCTGCATTGGCAGGCAAATTCTTTACCACTGAGCCACCATGGAAGCCCCATTAATGATCTACATTGAGGCAAATTTGTAAATCTGACAAATTGGGAGAGAAGTGTTGGTAGTACTTTTTTGTTTCTTTTTCTTTAGAATGTAAACTTCCTGTTAAGTACAGAGCTCCTCTTGTGCATTTTAAAAAGTACTTTATAGTAAGTCATCAGGAAAAATAAATTACATAAAATAAACTGTATATGTATAAAACACTGTCAAGCATGTGTATAGGATATAAAACAATTGTAATCTCTATTTTTATAAAGCCTACAATCTAAGGTCAAAACAGAGCAGTAGGAGCTGTTCACGCCAACAAGGCCTCTGTTGCCCCAATAATGTAGGCATTCCTTTTTCTTTTCCTCAGTTGTTTTGTGTTTGTCCTTTTATTTTTTTCTGGCCAGAATTGAAAAATAGTGAATGGAAAAAAGGTGTCTCATTTGTTAACATTCCTTCTATGTCATTCCTCAACTTAGAAATCAACTTCTGTCTTTAATTTTGCAGAGAATCTGCTGTTGCAAAAAGAATGTGTTTTCATCAGAGGACTTTTCGGGTGAGGGCAGCTAGCTTGTTCTTGAACTTTAAGACATAAAGTTGGCAGAGAGCACAGAAGCACAATAGTAGTAGATGATCAGCATTCGTAATTTATTTAGCACTGAACCATCTAGACACAATCCAACCTACTAGTTAGGGTTTAAGGTTTTATGTATATGTATGTGTGTGCATTGCTTTTACTGAACTCTTCATTTTACTAAACTTTTTGAGTTTCATGGTTGGCCTTTGTTGTTGTTGTTGTTCAGTCACTCAGTCCTGTCCGACTCTTTGCAACCCATGGCCTGCAGTGTGCCAGGCCTCCCTGTCCCTCACCATCTCCCGGAGTTTGCCCAAGTTCATGTTCACTGCATCAGTGATACTGTCCAGCCGTCTCACCCTCTGACACCCTGTTCTCCTTCTGCCCCCAATCTTTCCCAGCATCAGGGACTTTTCCAATGAGTCGGCTCTTCACACCAGATGCCCAAGATACCAGAGCTTCAGCTTAAGCATCAGCCCTTCCAGTGAATATTCAGGGTTGATTGCCCTTTCGATTGACTGGTTTGATCTCCTTGCTGTCCAAGGGACTTTCAGAAGTCTTCTTCAGCACCATAGTTCGAAGGCCTCCATGACCACTGGGAAGACCATAGCCTTGACTTATACAGACCTTTGTTGGCAGAATAATGTCTCTGCTTTTCAATACACTGCTTTTAGGACCTGCAAAAAAAAAAAAAAAAACCCACAAGATACGTTAAACAAAAATAAAATATTCCCATCCAAACACATTTGAAAGGCTTGCCCCCAGCCTGTCGAATTGAGGTTCTTGACCTATGCTTGCTCCTCTTAGTGTGACACTCACATGATTTGAGGGAAGTCATACCCTTCAGAAAACAGGGGAGACTGTCACAGTTTGGGGTGTGGAACTTCTTGTAGTGCCCTAGGTTCCACTAAAGCCTCCCATCTCGCTTTGTGAAGCGCTCTCCTTGCTTAAAAATGCCCCACGTGTTTTAAACCATGTGTTTCATATTCATTTACACATCTCATCAAGCTGGAGTTGGGTAAGAATCACTTTGTGTCCAAAAAGGCCTTTCCTACTCGCCTTTGGTTCTTAGAAACAGAAAGTTAGACTTTTCCAAATGCAGATGAATTCCAGACCCTTACATTTTAAAGGGGATTTGCAAAACTGGGGCAGGGGGGTGGTGGGAGGGACTCCATGTCTCTGTCCTTATTTTCAAGATATTCATGCATGATAGTCTTTCTCAGAGTGTGATCTCCCTACATGAGAATAACAGAAGGGGTGTTAAAAATGCCTCTTCGCTGGTCCTAACATAGCTCTACAAAATTTGAACCCCTGCTTATTTTATATGGTGTGATTCTTTTAGAAGGAACTGCAGGCATACAGTAGCTACTCAATACGTTTTAGCTATTTTTATCCAAGTGATTCCTAGACTTCTCAGTTTGTCCAATAGGCATTTGGGATTCATCATGTTTGAAATTAAACTCATCATCATTCTCCCAGTGTAATGAATAGCACGCCTTGTTCAGTGCAGGGTCCCGCCACTGTCTAAGCCAGAACATAGCACTCACTCCCTTCCTATTTCCCATTGGTCAGTATGTCCTGTAGATTTTACCTGTTTGCAATTTCCTGGTTAATTCCTTCATTTCCAGATCTCCTGCTACTAACTATTTAGATCTGTAAATAGATTCTCTACCCCTCAATTACTGCAATCACTTTTTTCTTTGCCATCAGTTGTCCAGCTTCTGCAGGAACTAATCTGTCTGCCACACTGTGATCTTTCTTATGATATGTATATCTTATATATATACCTAACTATCTATATAGTGATGCCATCTTCCTTCTTGACTGTCAGGGTTCAAACTATGTTGTTATTTAGTCACTAAGTTGTGTCTGACTCTGTGGTCCCATGGCCTGTAGCATGCCAGGCTCTTCTGTCCTCCACTATCTCTTGGACTTTGCTCAAGTTCATGTCCATTGAGTCAGTGATATTATCTAACTATATCATCCTCTGCTGCTCCCTTCTCCTTTTGCCTTCAATCTTGCCCAGCATCAGGGTCTTTTCCAATGAGTCAGTTCTTCACATCAGGTGGCCAAAGTAATGGAGCATCAGTTTCAGCATCAGTCCTTCCAGTGAATATTCAGGATTGATTTTCCTTTAGGATTGACTCGTTTTATCTCTTGCTGTCCAAGGGACTCTCAAGAGTCTTCTCCAGCACCACAGTTCAAAAGCATCAATTCTTCAGTGCTCAGCCTTCTTTTTGGACTGACTCTCACATCCGTACATGACTACTGGAAAACCATAGCTTTGACTGTATGGTTCAAGCTATAGTTCCATTTTAATGTCTGGAGTAAAGTTTAAGTTTTATTTTAATACCCATGACCCTCATGATCTGTCTCTTTCCTACCTCTACAGGTAATCTCTCACAGCTTTCCGTGTGAATCCTTTGTTCTAGCCACACAAAGTTTTCTGAATGCCTTATGCTATTCCATGCTTCCATGCTTTTACACATACAGTTATCTTCTTCCTTCAGTACACTGTCTTCTCCTAGCTTCTTCTAGATAACTCTTATGTGTCCCTTAATAATCAGCCATTAACATCACCTCTTCTTGAAAGTCTTCTCCTGACTACCACTCTGACATAGTTGCCACTATGCTTAGCATAGTGTGAAAAATAATAAAATTGACCCTTCATTCTTTCTTGGGAGAAGTTCAAGTAGATTTTATCATACTTTAGTTAGTTATAAAACTTGGATTGAGATTCACCAATTCTTCTATATTTATTCTAGGACTTTCTAAATGTATCCAAGTAGTTAATCTTTGGAATGCGTATTACATTGAGAGGGAGGTATCTGAGAGTAGGCGTAAGGACTTGCTCTAGGACTGACAGTGTTCTATATATTGATCTGTTCTATATATTGATACTTCTATATCAGTTTATCACTCTGTATACTTAAATTTGTGCACTTAACTATAAATTATTAATCAGTTTAAAATGAATGTAAATAGCTGAGCTTTTAACTATAAAATTGATTTTAAGGCCATTTTTTTCATTTTCCTTTTTGCCAATTAAATGAAATCATAAAAACCTTGCCACTAGAAGATAATTTTGAATGTCTTTATGGGAATGTACATTAAGCTTTCTGGGGAAGAGAGTTCTTAAAACTTTAATGTCTCACTAGACAATGAAATAATAAAATGGGACTAATTGGAAAAGTGGTTTAATACTTGCTTTACTTATGTTTCTATTTCCTGTATCTTTTCCAGATATTTATTTTATTGGGTTATGTTTTAATCTCCTTGTGACTGCTGTGTTCTTTTTAGCTTTTCAATGCCACCAAAACTAAAAATTGTATGAATTATTAAGATTTATCAGAGAAGGCAATGGCACCCCACTCCAGTACTCTTGCCTGGAGAATCTCATGGATGGAGGAGCCTGGTGGGCTGCAGTCCATGGGGTTGCTAAGAATCGGACACGACTGAGCGACTTCACTTTCACTTCTCACTTTCATGCATTGGAGAAGGCAATGGCAACCCACTCCAGTGTTCTTGCCTGGAGAATCCCAGGGACGGGGGAGCCTGGTGGGCTGCCGTCTATGGGGTTGCACAGAGTCGGACACAACTGAAGCGACTTAGCAGCATTAAGATTTATTGTAAAAGTGCCAATAAGAAAAATGACTAGTGCTTCTTGATTTCCAACTCAAGATCTTTTTAAATTCTTCTGTTAATCATTGTACTACATGATCTTTAAACACCTGAGAGTCTGTGATTCCACTTGGAGTGGCTTTCCATGGAGAGAGATTATTGGTAAGAATTGCATTCACTCTTGGCTATGTCTTCAAGAGGAACTTATCTTTAAAAATAAATGTGTAGGGAGCTTCCCTGATGGTCCAGTGGTTAAGACTCTGCCTGTCAGTGCAGGGTACACTTGTTTAATCCCTGGGCCTGAAAGATCCCACTTGCCTCAGGGCAGCTAAGCCCGTGCACCACAGCGACTGAGCTCGCCTCATACAACTACTGAAGCCCATGTCCCTGGAGCCCATGCTCCACAAGAGAAGCCACCACAGTGGAAGCTTGTGCACTGCAAGAAAGAGTAACCCCTGCTCACCACAACTGGAGAAAGCCCTCACAGCAACGAAGACCTAGGCAGCCAATGAATAAATGAAATTAAAAACATAGATTTGTAATTTCCATCAGAGACTGTTTAGTTTACTATTGTATCTCCAGCACTTAGAACATTCCCTGACACATAGCTGATGGTCAGTTACAATAATATTGATAGCAATATTCATGATTTAATAAATGAAATGACTGCTGCTGCTGCTAAGTCGCTTCAGTCGTGTCTGACACTGTGCGACCCCATAGACGGCAGCCCATCAGGCTCCACCATCCCTGGGATTCTCCAAGCAAGAACACTGGAGTGGGTTGCCATTTCCTTCTCCAATGCATGAAACTGAAAAGTGAAAGAAGTCGCTCAGTTGTGTCTGACTCTTTGCGACCCCATGGACTGCAGCCCACCAGCCTCCTCCATCCATGGGATTTTCCAGGCAAGAGTACTGGAGTGGGTGGCCATTGCCTTCTCCAAAATGAAATGACTAAAACACTGCAAAATATGCTACTCACTCCTCCGCTTCTGTTGTTGTTTAGTTGTTCAGTCGTCTCTGATTCTTTTTGCGACCCCAAGGACTGTAGCCCTCCAGGTTCTGCTGTCCATAGGATTTCCCAGGCAAGAGTACTGGAGTGGGTTGCCATTTCCTTCTCCAAGGGATCTTGTCGACTTAGGGATTGACCCCGCATCTCCTGCATTGCAGGTGGATTCTTTATCACTGAGCCACCTGGGAAGCTCAACTTCTCGATCTGCTATAATTCACAGATTAACCTCAACTGCTTAATTTTGGTCATTTGTCTTCTGAACAATTTTGCATCTAGAAAATCTAATTGTAACTTGTGGGAAAAGGCTTCATAACAGTTTCCAAATTTCATTTACTATTTTAGAGAGTGTGTTTCTTAGTGAAGAAACACTTCAATGGGTGCTAATTTTTTCTTTGCTGAAAATTAAAAGAGAACTAGCAATATATATCATGGACAGATTTTAATATGTTTACTTTTGAGAGAGTTCATGAATTCTTAAATTTGAATTTTTTTAAATATGGCTAAAGAAGCAAGTGAAGGAGGCAATTTAATTTATCCCTTATCCCCTCCTATGCCAGATTGATGCATTAGTACAACCCATACCACTGGATTAAGTTCTGAAGATCAATTTAGTGACTCTATAGAGCTAGAGATGCCAGCTGATACCTGATAGAAGATAATGGAACCTTCTAAAAAGAGTTTACCTTTCATTGATTATTGCCTTCTACTAAGGTCTTCCCTGGTAGCTCAAATGGTAAAGAATCTGCCTGCAATACGGGAGACCTGAGTTCAATCCCTGGGTTGGGAAGATCCCCTGGAGGAGGGCATGGCAACCCACTCCAGTGTTCTTGCCTAGAGAAGCCCCATGGACAGAGGAGCCTGGTGGGCTACAGTTCATGGAGTTGCAAAGAGTCTTCTACTAATGTTTTTCTCAGTCTTTGTAATGCATGTTGTTATGTTTTGACATTTTTCAGTCTGCTTTTAGAAGAATTTATATACAAGATCTAACTATTTTTACTTAAAATTAGCCCTTTATTAAATCTAGTTGTGGAGAGGAGGGACTGGGAATGCATATGGGGAAAGAGAATAAAGCTTCTTTTTTTAAAAAACTGCTTCATAAACTAATAAAATTTCTGAGAGAAAGCAAGTGTCCAAGTTCTCATGTTGTTTACTCACTCAGTCATGTCTGACTCTTTGCAACCCCATGGATTGTAGCGCACTAGTCTATCCAAGTCTAGAATACTGGAGTACATTGCCATTTCTTTCTCCAAGAGGTCTTCTTGACCCAGGGATGGAACCTGCGTCTCCTGCATTGGTAGGCAGATTCTTTACCACTGAGCCACCAGGGCAGCCCTCAAGTCCTCATGCATGCTTAGCTGCTTAGTCATGTCCGACTCTTTATGACCCCATTAACTGTAGCCCGCCAGGCTCCTCTGTGCACAGGGATTCTCCAGGCACGAGTACTGGAGTGGGTTTCCATGCCCTCCTCCAGGGGATCTTCCCAACCCAGGGATCAAACCCAGATCTCCCACATTGCAGGTGGATTCTTTACAGTCTGGCCAAGTAACTTGTTAATCCTTTTTTTCAAGAGATATCTAAACCCAACTATGCACAGTTGGGATCTCTTTGTTGTGTTATATGCTTAACAATAAAAGTAGGCTTTTAAAGTACTTATTTCTGGAAATCAGGAATAATAATCTCTTTGGTGCTTCTTGTCATAGCTACTCATCAACTAGTAATTCTGGAAAAGCAGCCTGTTTGTTATGGTGTTGTGACAACACTCAGTTTTCAATGTTTGGATGAGTTTGAAGGAAGTATCATTTTCATTCTGTTGCAAATTGTGTACATGTCTTTGATGTTACCATAAAACAAGGAGGCAGCGTTTCATTAGCCACACGTTAAACTTTTTCTTTATTTAATAGTTCCATCAGGTAAAGCAATCTAATCCTATGCATTAACTAGATTTATATCAAGTATTAAATTCCTTGAGCACAGCATTGCTACATTCTTGAGAGATGAAAGCATCAATATTGTGGTTATCATGACTTTAGAACATGTTTTGACCTTAACTCAGGAATCAAGTAAATCTAGATTGGAGTCCACGTTTTTTCAAGCTACCGTGACACCTTGAGATTTTTAATAACTTTTGTGCCCTAGTCAAATAGGAACAATAAAATAAGAATAATGCTGTCTCCTCTATTTTTAGGGTAGTATTGAAAAAATAGGAAATGTGCTACCTACATTGAAAGAGTTTACAACTGTGTAGAATAAAACAGAGATTGAGGGCAAGAGGAGAAGGGGATAACAGGATGAGATGGTTGGATGGCATTACTGACTCAATGGACATGAGTTTGAGCAAACTCAAGGAGACAGTGAAGGACTGATGAGCCTGGAGTACTACAGTTCATGGGGTCGCAGAGTCAAATACAACTTAGCAACTGAACAACACCAATAAGAATAAAACAAGTGATATATTTGGCATTTTTATGAAACAACTTTTTGGAGATTACGCAAATAATTATAATAGTTTTCATACCCACCAAAAAAGGTCTAACAAAAGATCTAGCCTATTTTACTTCCTTTAACTTGGTTTCGCAGTTAGGTTATTCCTCAGTACAAATGATGCCCCCTTAGTGTTCTGACCTTTGATTAGCCAATAATCTCTACTGATTGATACTTTGTTTTGCATTTAAAATAATTGTTTCTTTTATTTGAATTTTATTTATTTATTTATTTTTAACATAGCTGATTAACAATATTGTGATAGTTTCAGGTGAACAGTGCAGGGACTCAGCCGTGTGTATACATGTTGTGATTCTCCACCAAGCCCCCCTCCCACCCAGACTGGCACATAACATTGAGCAGGGTTCCCTCTGCTGTGCAATAGGTCTTTGTTGGTTATTTATTTTAAATATAGTAGTGTGTACATGACCTTCCCCAAGTCCTTAACTATCCCACCTCCCTCCCCAACAACCACGAGTTCATTTTCCGTGAGTCTCTTTCTGTTTTGTAAGTAAATTAGTACTTATCATTTCTTTTTAGATTCCACATATAAGGGATGTCGTATGATATTTCTCCTTCTCTGTCTGACTTACTTCACTCAGTGTGACGCTCTGTAGATCCATCCATGTTGCTGCAAATGGCCTTATTTCATTCTTTTTAATGATTAAATAATAATATTCCATTGTGTATACACACACACACACACATCTTTTTTATCCAAATATTTCCTATGGAATACTGTAAAATCTTGATATGCTTTCTGTATCATCAGAATATGATTAAATTTTGCTGAATTTAATTTTTTGTTGTTGTTTAGTTGCTCAGTCATGTCCAATTCTTTGCCACCCATGGACTGTAGCCTGCCAGGCTTCTCTGTCCATGGGATTTCCCCAAGCAAGAATACTGGAGTGGTTGCCACTTCCTTCTCCAGGGAATCTTCCTGACCCAGGGATTGAACCCAAGTGTCCTGCATTGGCAGTGGATTCTTTTTCGCTGAACCACAGGGAAGTAATTTAAACTTTTTATCTTCAGAGTGTAATTTTCTAGAGGTAAGAACCTATGTGTTTTACTTTCTTGCATACCCCAAGCATCATGCTTTGTGCATAAATTGAGACCATATTCCCCCTCAAATTTAAAGGCCTTGTCAGGAATTATTATATACTTATATAAATTTAACAATAGTTATGTGAAATTCAGCAGCTTTAATTATACAAGGAAAAAATAAATTGGAATCTTAGGATTACAATGTCTATATGAAGTAAAAAAATTTCACATTATTACCTAACAAAATGAAATCTAAGTTATTTTCAGGTCTATTAAAACAATATTAGGATTTCCTCTCCCCTAGTTGCTGAAATGCTATATATTGTAAAGGATGTTGAAAGAATGAATAAGTATACAAGGACATGCACTTGCTTCTTTCTAGCATTCAAATTTGTTATTCTTTTTAATACTGGCCAATAATTTCTATAAACTTAAATGTTTCCTATCTCACAGAGTTTGACATTCAAGAGGCACACAGTAAATGTTTTTCAATTAAACTAAAAATTTTAATAAATAAGATAACAGATGAGAACACACACACACACACACACACACACATACACACAATACCCGACACAAGCCCCAGTGTAGAGAAACCACAATAAAGATGAGTTTCTTGCTCAGCTCCCCAACTCATTCCAAATATTTTTTGTGCTTCATAATTTTACTGCAAGAATCCTTTGTTGAGTTCCTTTGTTTAAAACCTCAAGGTCTTTGACAAAAGTGCCTAGTGATTATAACTGAATGTCCACGAATAATCTTTCACCTAAGGGCCAGTGGCAGGTATAGTGGAATTAGTCAAAATGTGTCATGTCCTACACTTGGTCACTTTTCCCAATATGCTCCAAGATCTGCTAAAACTTTTGTTTCGGTGAACTTTCACTCCAGTGCTGCAAAAGAAATGAAACATGTTGATTGAGAGTCTGCCACAGCATTATAGTTTTTTTTTTCTCTTAAAATACACTTTTTTTTTTTTTCAGGGCTAGCTTAATCCTAGTATGACCTTAGCCATAATTATACTGACTCCATTCACCTTGTACAATTAATTAGATAATTGCATGAATGTGAACATTGTTTTGGCCAGCCTTTCCTCTATATAATTCTGTAGGGGATATCCTCTTCAGCTGCAGTGTATTCTTCTGGGATCTAATTATGATGTCTCTTGAAATCTGGCCTGAGTACAAGAACTCAAGCTGATTTTCCAGGGTGGAGACCATCCAAAAATCCCAATTGGATTCACTGAAATCCAGTTGTAAACATCATATTATTCAACTGCATTGTGATGGAGGAATCCATTGCAATTTTAATTTACACATTAAAATTGAATTGTAAAAGATGTCTTGACTATCCAACTTCTTTTTTAGCAGACCTGAATGTTGACATACTTACTGGGTATTGACTGATGTTTGTAAGGTTGATAGGCCCTATTGTGCTGTTATAAGACAAGGTAATTGCTCTTAGTATAGAGTTACAACACATTGTATAATAGGCTCCAGTCTGTAGGAAGGGCCAACATAGTTAATTTAGAGATTGAAATGATTTCTTCCCAAGGTGAAAGAAACTTGTAATGATGGTCTAAATATCTGAAATACTTGCAAGAAAAGTTGAAGATGCATAAACCATTGCTCTATATTTTGACTGAGTGGAAGAACATAGAAGTACCTGTTAATTTTCATATATTCTTGGCTTGTCTTGTTAAGGCTTCAGGAAGAGACTTTGATGTTGACATGTCAGTGAAGGAGCCACAGTATCCTTCTGGGGGAATTATGTTTTCATGGATTAGAGTTTTTTAACTCACTGAGGACAAACTACCATCATTTCGTAAATTAGTCCCTATCTAAACTTACTTTCCTCTTTAAATGATGGAATATTCACCAGAGAGAGAAGGATGTGGAGAAGTGATGTGTGGAATGAACACATATGGCTACCTGGATTCTGTTTGACTCATTGGAAAAGATCCTGATGCTGGAAAAGATTGAAGGTGGGAGGAGAAGGGGACAACAGAGGATGAGATGGTTGGATAGTATCACGGACTCGATGGGCATGAGTTAGAGCAAGCTCTGGGACTTGGTGATGGACAGAGAAGCCTGGTGTGCTGCAGTCCATGGGGTGGCAAAGAGTCGGACAAGACTCAGCAACTGAACTGACTGAGTGACTGATGTGGTTAGGAGTGGGTATTATTGAGTCAGTCTAGCTGTTTAATTGCAGTTGTATACTTGGTGCTCCAGCTTGGGGTGGAGGCAGCTTCTTGATTTGTTTTTAACCCATGGGTTACTGTAAGAAATTAAAACTTAAAGTCCATTGTCAAGGTTGGCTGACATTGAGTGGAAAAGTTACTACCAGCCAAACTTGCTTAACAGGTTACTGATTTAGTAACCACCATAAGGGTTACAAAACTAGGAAGTCCGGGCAAATGAAGGGAGAATGGGATGCCTAGGATTTTCACGCGGGCTCATTCTGTTGGTGAATTCAAAACATAAAAACAGCAATGGGTGTGCAGGAAAGGAGGAAACAAGATGTCAGGGAGAGGCCAGCCCCTAAAGAGGGCGGGTATAAACCTAGGCGACATCTGGGATGATTGTTCACCCCATAGTACTCAGCCAGTGAGGAACGGGGGAGGGACTTGCATGCTAGAAAATAAATTGCTTGCTATAGGACACTGGGTGTGCCTGTCCCCCAGACACCCCATCTTGCAAGACCATCATTAAAAGTCTCGCTTTCACTGTGCTTCAAGTCTCCAAGTCCATCCCTTAGTTTGGGGCTGGTGAGCATGTTTCTCACAGTTACCTACAACAGTCCCCTGTTTCGCTTTTCCATCCTTCAGTCTGTGTAACAAAATTCCCTCTATTACATTCCCACATTCCTATTTTCTCAGTTGGACCTTGACTGATGAGGATGGGTTTTGTTTTTTTGATGGAGAGAAACAGTGGGAATGAATCAAAGAAGAGAAACAGAGAGCTTATGGATTGATAAGAAATATTTTTTAATGTGTTTAGGGCTTGCCTGTGAGCTGTCACTTTTTTCCTCCTCCTATATCCCAAAGTCACTGCTCACCTGTCATAGTTTGAAGGACCTGAGATGGACATCTGAATTTGTCAGGTCTCCAGTGGTGGTTCTCATTGAGACCCATTTCTGCTCAGTCATTGGACTCCGAGTCAATTCAGTTTTTCTCCAAGAGAATATTGAGTTTGTCCACTGGAGGGCTTCTATATTTTTCTATTAATGCAATACATGGAGAAGGATGAATTCTTAACAGTTCAATATGGGAAATTAAACATTCAGTCCAAGAGAATTTTCTTGTTCCCCCAAAAGCAGCATTTATGAAATTTAGACGTTATTTGGCTTCTCCAACCAAATCATAATATCAATAATTTTTCTGCATATACTTTGAAATTTTCTCCATAAATAAAGCTTCTACTAAAATGACTTCCTTAATATGATGTTAGATGTGATTACTTCAGTGCAAAACCACAGAAAAATAATATTTATATGATCAACACTATAAAGGTAATACTTCAGATACTGTCTGGTCATATGAGTGCTCTGTGGAAAGCAATCCCCATGCTCTTTCCATCTCTGCATTTAAAGAGACCTAAAGAAACCATGCCAGTCTCAGCTTCTTTAACATAAAGGTCATCGATCCTTTGGTAAAGTTTGTTAAAGGATGATTTATTGAATTGGATTGTGACAAAAACATAAATATAACATTCAACAATTTGTCCTGCTTATGCTAATAAAAACCTGGAATAATTGTATGTCTTTTTAAAATCCAGATTTTCTGTGGTTTTAAAGCATAAACAGTATTAAAACATTCAGTCATTTAAAAGACAATCCAATGTGAAACATTTTGTGGAGGTTGGAGACCAGTAGGCTAAGATGGGTGTTGTACCTATCCCAGGGAGCTGGCTCATTTCTCTGAGAAAATCTTAAATTATTGATTGCCTGCCATTTATGGCATTCATGTTTCATATCAAAAAAAACCTCAGGTTAAATGGAACTCACATGACCTAGGACTGACTTCATGAACACCTTTACATGAATTAGAATTAGGATGTGTAAAGCCAAGCAGAGGCAACCAAGTGAATACCAGAGCTTTCTTTGGCTCACAGAAGGATTTGGACAGCCAGAGGCATTAATACTCTGTGGGCATCCATACATGAAAAGCCTTATGTAAGTGTCAGGTGCCAAGGTGGTGATGATGGGGTATTAAAAATCGTCTGATAGGTGGTAACACAAATCCAGTCTCCTCGTAAAATAAGCTTACATGTTTTTTTTGGTAGGAACCAGCACTAGGCTGCACGGTTAATGAGCTCCAGAGCTGTTTATTGGTTACTCTCGAGGAGCCTTATAGAGTCGTTCAGTCATGCTGAGATGCTGCTTGGGTGGTGCTGGAAACCTAGCCAGCCCCAGTGCCTGTTTTCTCCCACAGTGGTGGATATTTCCATAAACCAGATGTCTGCGTTTCTTTATGGGATCCATCACATGGAAACTGTGGTGCTTGTTTGTGCCTTCATTTTCTTATCTCATTTTGGTGATGGGGAGGAGAGGCGATGTGTTGGGTCAGCTGGATGGCATTAGGTCAGAGGCAGTTGGGAAAAGAGGGTCTCTGCTAAGGGGTCTCAGCCAGCTTGCAAAAGGCTGTGCTGAGAGGATGAAAGATAAGCAGACTTAGCAAGTGCAGGGAGAAGGAAGCAGCACTTCCTCCAGGCAATTCTCAGAACTGTTTCTAAGCTGTTTACTTCCTATTTTGATACCTAGAGCAACAAGAAACAAGGTCTCTGGACCAGTCTTTGCCTGGCCTTGTCCTGAGCTTGTTTATCCACTCTTTCTGTCAGGAAGCAATTGTGATAAGGCCCCTGGCACTGTTCTGGAAGATTTTTTTTTTTTCCATTTTGTGTGTAGCTTTTGATTGATCATGTTGTGAACATAGTGCTCTATTCTTGGATTGATTTATCAGCAGGGTTCAAAGAACCTCCACCATTTAAAAGGTTGTTTCCTTTTGTCTAAGGAGAAAGGCATTATTTGCACCTCTAAAGGAGGGCGTTTTGCAGGCTCTCAGTTCAATAACTGAAGATGGAGTGGCCGTCTGTCTTGAGGTCAATTCACCCACATCGTGTGGGCTTGACATCTAATTTATTGTTCCGGAGTAGACATTTGTTTATTTATGTATTATTTTTTCATTGGCATATGGTTGATTTGCATTGTTGTGCTCATTTCTGCTGTACAGCAAAGTGATACAGTTATACATATATACACATTCTTTTTTATATTCTTTTCCATTGTGGTTTATCGCAGGATATGGAATATAGCTTTCTGTGCTATACAGTAGGACCTTGCTGTTTATCCATTCTACATATACTGTGTATACTACTAGTAGTTTGCCTCTGCCAGCCCCAAGTTCCCCACGTGTCCTTCCTCCCCCCGACCCCGCCTTTTGGCAGCCATGTCTATTCTCATGTCTGTGAGTCTGCTTCTGTTTCACAAATAGGTTCACTTGTTTCACAGAGTCCACATATGCGTGATCTGATATGGTATTTGTCTTTCTCTTCCTGACTTACTTCAATTACTGGGGTGATCTTTAAGTCCATCCAAGTTGCTTCAAATGACATTTTTTCTTTCTTTTTTTTTTTTTTTTGATGGCTGAATAGTATAGGCTTCTTATTTTTCTGCTTAGAAAATGGAGGGAGAAAGCCTTCTTAAAGAAAATGTTGGCTTGGACAACTCATTTTGAGGCTTTAGTGCCTATTCAAAGGTTTTCTATTATTTTATTGTACTTTAGGGGGATACCTTCTTTTCTTCACCCTAAAACCAGTCCCCCTTCTATAGCTCTTCCTTTGCAGTGGCCCTGAGCTATGCCATGTTTATTTTGAGTTGTTGGTTTGGTGTTGGATTGAGTCTATATATGGCCTCTGCCTGCTTTGGAGCAAAATTTGATTTGCTTGGCCCCACTTCAAATATTGTCAGCACCCTGTGCATTTAGGGCTCTATAAAAATATGAAATAATAACCACAGCTTTATGAGCTGGAAACAGCTTTTCTCACCACACTTCCTTCTCAGTGGACAATAGCAATTTCCACATTTGAAAAGCAACCAATATTAAATATTTTTCATTATCTCCATACTACTTCAAATAAAACTGACATAATGAGGAATTGGAAGCATCTTAGTTCTCTGAAGATATCGATCCAACAAGTGGTTTTCAACGTTAAAATAAAAATAATATACTTCTGCCCTGTAGTGAGAATACTTAGATAGAAAGTCCCTATCATCCAGCAGCCAGTATCACTCATCATTTTTATTTTTCTTCTATATCGTGACCAATAACAGAGGAATAAGGAGAATGGAACACTAATGAAATTAGTTTCTTAAAAAAAAATGTGACCTGGCTGAAACTCAGGGCAGCTTTAGTTTCCAGGAAATGCCATCTCAAATTCGGAGGAGTCACTGGATAAGACAGCTGGGGCACACGTGATTAAACAGACGAAACAAACTGGGCGGGAAGGGTAGTTACACAAGAGTCCTGATAATGGCCAAGAAGAGCTTTTTATGAAGACATTTATTCATTATGATCAGATAATATAGTGGGTCCACAAATGTTAATTAAGGTCTATTGCTGTTTCGTCCTTAAGTTCCTACTGCTACTGTCTGTAGTAAAGTGGGGCAGACACCGAGTTGTTGTTACTTTGTATTAATGGGGGTAAAAGCTCTTTTTCTTATGAAGCGGTTGTGGAAGGAGGGAGTCACATGTTTGCTGTCTTTACTTGAAAAAAGAAAACTATGATAGCCTAGTGTCAGTCACCAGAGTTTCTATTGAAACGTAAAATTTTACTGTTGTCTTTTTTTCTTTCATTGGTGTAAGTCAGCAGGCGTTTACTTGCAAGGAGACAGTATGTCTGAGCAGGCACCTGAGGTCTTCAGTGGAGTCTGAAGAAGAGCATATTGGTTCACTTATGTGAGCTATGCACCCATGAGAAAAAAAAATGTGTTTGACATGATACTACCTGAACACAGCTTCACATTTATTCAGTGGAATACATCAGAGATGAAGGCAGCATAGTATTTACCGGGATCCCAGAGAAGAAAAAAATGCCCGTGATTGGGCAGACACGGACAAATAGGATTTCTGGAGAGGATAGCTTTGGTTATACCACCTCCTTGTATCTCTGGGGTCCATGCCTATAGCAGATTATTGACTGCCAAACACGGCAGCGGCCCTGAGTTCAGTGGCAGTGCAAGCCTGTGTCATACATTCAGGCTGTTCCCAAGGGGGCAGCTTCCCTGGGTCCATGAACAACTCATTGGTTTTAAGGGCAGGGTCTGTAGGTCAAACTCTCTTGGCATGGCCTTTGTGGATAATGAGAAAATATTTTGAGGTGTGATGTTATTTATCATATTATACTACATTGCAGTGGTGAAGCTGAGAAAGTAACATTGAACAGGGAAACCAGGAAACCTGTGTTCTCATGTCAGTTCTGCTTCTGATTTGCTGGTATAACTTCTCTGGGCCTCAGTTTACTCATTTGTAGACTGACAGCGTCGTCAGTATTTGTAAATAGTGTTTGCTTACCCCACCTACATCAGGCTCAAAATGTTTGTACAAATGCAAATTCCTGGGCCCATCTGGCCCAACTGAATCAGAATCTTGCCGTGTGGCCCTGAATCTGTGTTTGTAACGCTTTCCATTGCTAGGTGACTGTTACACAGTAGAAGTTTGAAAAAATACACAATTGAACTAAATATCTCTCTAAGGCATCTTGTATTCTTCAACTTGGTGCTTCAAAAGTAAAAACTCTCCCACCCCCATGGGAATGGCTGAGGGCCATTCAAGGGTATGTTGTCCAACTAAACTCTTTTGTAGATAAAACATTTTGGAACTGAGTTATCTCCAGTATTTTAGGTTAGAAAGATTGCTTACATCACAAAGATAAATTAAAACAATGCCCTTGGGGGAAAAAAACTTTACAAGGTTTTGGAAACACAAATGTCCTTGTACTACATTCCCCTTCAGTCACCTTCAAAAGAATCTCTCAAAGGCCCTGACTTCCTCTCTGTGGACTGTAGGTCGGTCTGGGTAAGACTTTTCAGCCAGGTGATTCAGCCCTGTCAGCTTTGGTTCAACGCTGGTGAGGATGCAGCTCCCCCTTGACTCCTTCATGGGGCTCAGTTGTAAAGAATCTGCCTGCAATGCAGGAGAACCCCGTTCCATCGCTGGGTCAGGACAATCCGCTGGAGAAGGCACAGGCTACGCACTCCAGTATTCTTGCCTGGGGAACTCTATGGACAGAGAAGCCTGTCCATGGGGTCACAAAGAGTTGGACACAACTGAGTGACTTTCACTTTCACTGACACCTAAAGACTAAACATTTGAGTTACTAGCCCAGCATACTATTTGGTAGGGATGGTAGCTAGGGCTTCCCAGGTGGCGCTAGTGGTAAAGAACCCGCCTCCCAGTGCAGGAGACACAGGAGATCTGGGTTTGATACCTGGGTCAGGAAGATCCCCTGCAGGAGGGCATAGCAACCCACTCCAGTATTCTTGCCTGCTGCTGCTGCTGCTGCTAAGTCACTTCAGTCGTGTCCGACTCTGTGGGACCCCATAGATGGCAGCCCACCAGACTCTCCTGTCCCTGGGGTTCTCCAGGCAAGAACACTGGAGTGGGTTGCTATTTCCTTCTTCAATGCATGAAAGTGAAAAGTGAAAGTGAAGTTGCTAAGTCGTGTCCTACTCTTAGCGACCCCATGGACTGTAGCCCATCAGGCTCCTCCATCCATGGGATTTTCCAGGCAAGAGTTCTGGAGTGGGGTGCCATTGCTTTCTCCGATTCTTGCCTAAAGAATACCAATGACAGAGGAGCCTGGAGGGCTACAGTCCATGGGGTTGCAAAGAATCTGACACAACTGAAGCGACTTAGCACACATGCTCGTATCCAGGGAAAGTCAGCTCACAGTCTGACACCTGATAAAGCCAAATTTAGAGTTTGTGGGGTTTTGTGTATACTGGAGTGAATACTGGAGTGGGTAGCCTATCTCTTCTCCAGCGAATCTTCGCTATCCAAGGATTGAATCAGGTCTCCTGCATTGCAAGTGGATTCTTTACCAACTGAGCCCCATGAAGGAGTCAAGGCTTTGTGTATATAACCGTGTGTGTATGTGTATTAAGCAATCACCTGGTTGTGGGTTTTTCTCCTCCTGACTGACAAAAAATGGAGTTCAGTTCGTTTCTCTCCTTTAAGCACTTCATGATTTTTGCCTCATTTTATTTGGACGTCGTTGGGCTAGCCAAGATTGTCACAAATACAAAGAAGCTGGAGGAGCTAGCTGCAGCTAGATGAATTAGAGCTTTGGATTTCCTTTTTCCAGCAGCTACAATGGTGGTTCTCATGCAAGGACAGTTTCCCTTTCAGAGGACATTTGGAAGTATATGCAAATATTTTTGTTTGTCACAACTAGTGTGGTGCTACTGGCATCCACTGGGTAGAGGTCAAGGGTGCTGCTAGCAGCTACAAGGCACAAGTCACACTCCCTACCCTCACCGACAGAGTTATTTGGCTCAAAATGTCAGGAGATCCAAGATTGAGAACACTTAGTATTTAGTAACTAGAGTAATAATTCACATAGTATAGGAATGGACACTTCCAGAAAGCCAGAGGAGTAGAGGATGAGGAGTCAAGGGAGGGTGACTTTAATATGGAATGTTTGACACAACTTAACATGAAAATAAAGTCTACCGATTTCTAGGACAGGTTCAGGTTCAATGAGGTGTTTATAACAGAGTTTTGAAAAGGACCCAGGAGGGAAATATAGGCTGGGATGAATATAAAGAGGCAAGCGGACTAATTTTAGGCCACATAAGACAAGTTTCCTTTGTTAACATTGACATGATAAACATCCTTTTCTGATGAGAGTGATTTTATATATTTTCCCCTTTTTCTTTTAAAAGTTATATTTTGAAGATTCTAGAATTTCACATCTAGAATCTCTCTCCATCCCTTCAAGTTTCCTAAGGCTGTTAAAAGCATCAAGTATTAATATTTAACCACTGGCTGTAACCACTGGACTTCCCTTGTGGCTCAGTTGGTAAAGAATCTGTCTGCAATGTGGGAGACCTGGGTTCTATCCCTGGGTTTGGAAGATCCCCTGGAGAAGGGAAAGACTACCCACTCCAATATTCTGGTCTGGAGAATTCCATGGACTGTATAGTCTATGGGGTCACAAAGAGTCAGACACAACTGAGTGACCTTTCACTTTCACTTCACTGGCTCTAAAGGGAACTTGATTGAGGTTATTTTTCCTGTTGCTGTTCCTCTACTCTGTACCCGTAGTCTTTATTCTCTCTATTCCACTTCCAATTCATTCTCTTCCCAGTGCACCAAAAAACTCTCTTGTTCCCTGGTTTCTAGGTTGTTGTCGTTCAGTTGCTAGGTCATGTCTGACTCTTTGTTGTACCACGGACTGCAGCACGCCAGGCTTCCCTGTCCTTCACTATCTCCCAGAGTTTGCTCAATCTCATGTCCATTAAGTCGTTGATGCCCTCCATCTCCAACCATCCCCTCCTTTGTCACACCCTTCTCCTCCTGCCCTCCATCTTTCCCAGCATCAGAAGCTTTTCCAATGAGTTGGCTCTTTGCATCAGGTGGCCAAAGTATTGAAGCTTCAGCATCAGTCCTTCCAATGAATATTCAGGGTTGATTTCCTTTAGGATTGACTGGCTTGATCTCCCTGCTGTCCAAGGGACTCTTAAGAGTCTTCTTCAGCATCACAATTCGAAAGCATCAGTTATCGGTGCTCAGCTTTCTTTACGGTCTATCTCTCACATCCATACATGACTACTGGAAAAACTGTTGCTTTGACTATATGGACCTTTGTTGGCAAAGTGATGTCTCCGCTTTTTACTACACTAATTTTGTCATAGCTTTTCTTCCAAGGAGCAAGTGTCTTTTAATTTCATGGCTGCAGTGACAATCTGCAGTGATTTTGGAGCCCAAGAAAATAAACCCTGTCACTATTTTCACTTTTTTCTGCATCTATGTGCCAAGAAGTGATGGAACCAGATGCCATGATTTTGGGTTTTTGAATGCTGAGTTTTAAGCCAGTTTTTCACTCTCCTCTTTCACCCTCATCAAGAGGCTAAATTTCTAGTTCCTCTTCACTTTCTGCCTTTATAGTGGTATCATCTGTATGTCTGAGGTTGTTGTTATTTCTCCTGGAAATCTTGATTCCAGCTTGTTCTTCATCCAGTCCAGCATTTCTCATGATGTACTCTGCATATAAGTTAAATAAGCAGGGTGACAATATACAGCCTTGACGTACTCCTTTCCCCGTTTTGAACCAGTCCACTGTTCCATGTCCAGTTCCAACTGTTGCTTCTTGACTTGCATATAGATTTCTCAGAAGACAGGTATGGTGGCCTGATATTCCCATCTCTTTTAAGAATTTTCCACAGTTTGCTGTGATCCACACAGTCAAAGGCTTTAGCGTAGTCAATGAAGCAGAAGTAGATGTTTTTCTGAAATTCTCTTGCTTTTGGAATAGCAAAATGGTTTCTGGGTAGATTTGGCTAATGAGAGACAATAGCAAGAAACTGGAGGGCAGGAGAAAAAGAGGTCCTAGATATTTCCCGTGGTCCTCCATCTCCTTGCTTCTCAGCATTGTGAGAGTTGCTCTTTTTCTGAGATCCCAGTTTCTGTGGGTCAACCATACTTCCTCCAGTGTTGGACCTCGGAAAATCTGTTTCCTGCCCCTGCTCCTTCAGACCTAGGAAGGAATAGTAAAGACTTTTCACTGCTGCTAGTCCCTGGATGCCTCATCATCTCTCTTTGGTTCCCTTAACTCAGAACACTACTCTGTAAACAGTCCCTTCATTCAATTCTTTTCAGTTAAGCCCTCTTTGTTGTGCTGTCTATATTGCACTAGGTCTTCCACTAATGTAGTACTTATTAAATTTTTTATTGATTTTGTATTAAATATTCAAATAACATTGATCTGGAAGCTAAAAAATTCAGATTCCTGTGGCAGTTCCCTTAAGTAACTCTTTCCTTGTGAAAATCCATTGAGTCTTAGTCCCTCAACTATTAAATAAGGATTAAAAAATATGTCCTGTCCTTCTCACATTGATGTTATGAGAATGAAATTAATGTATACACTTTGAAAACATTGAGCCCTGAATATTGGAAGCCATGTGTTGGCAAGAAGACTAGCAATACATATTCTAATTCTAACCCTGAAGTTTTTAGGACTCTAACTTTGTGTGCGTGTGTGTGTGTGTTCTCTGGGACTCCTTTTCCCCATGTTAAATATGCTGACTAGATTAGACAATCTTCCTGGTTCCTCCTAGCTTCAAAACATGTCTCAATCTTTATATAGTCTGTTCTCATTGTTCTAGACTATTCAGCAGCATGACCTGTAAAAACAAAAATTAAAATGTAGATTATAAACCTGGAGAAGATAAAAGTAGAGGTTCACTAGAGAAAAGAAAATTTGAAATATTCAAAATACAGAACATTAAAAGATGGACTTAACGTTTGTGGGGTTACAAAGGGAAGAATCAGGACAACTGGGTAAGTGTTATAGGAGTTAGTAGTAAGTACAAGGAATGGAAAGGCCTTCCAAATATTTGGACTGCTTCAGTAGTGGAGTGCGCTAGGTTGGTTTTCAGGGCAGTGACTTGCCCATCACTGGGATTGTTCAAGCAGAAATGTATTTGCTTATTTCTCAAGAGCGCTGTAGAGGGGATGCCCGTGATGAATATGGTAGTCACATGATTTACTAACGTAATGGTTATGAAAGTCACAAATATAAGTGGACTGTTCAGGAGTGTTAAAGAATTTTGATTATTTTCAACAAAAGAAGACAAAGGCAACAAGAAAGGAGAAGACGTAAAGTGTAATTATGTATACAAGATACCATTATGTGGTCTTCACAGAAGCAAAAAGAATGCAGCATGATTTAGATTTTAGCAACTATTTTTTTGTTTGTTTGTTTAAGCTATTGGAAAACAGCTATTGTAATAGTAATGAAACAGTCTCTACATCAGAGGACTTCTAATTCATTTCATAAGTGTTTGATGAATTCCTACTACATATATCAAACATATGCTGAGATCAAAACTAGGTTTTAAAAAAGCATGCAGATTTTAGGGGAGAAAAACAATGCTGTTTTCATTGTCAGAGTGTCCTAGAGGAGGAAGCCCTTGTGAAAATGGTCATTTGGCTGTACCATCCCTCCTCTTTTAATTATTGCCCTGCCTTCCTTTCAGCAACCCTTCCTTATTAATCTGACAAATACTTATTAAGTATATACTCAGTGCAAGTACTATTCAAAGTTATAAAGGTCCGTCAGTGAACAGCAAAGTGATCAGTGCCTTGAATCTGCATTTTGAGTTTCCCTCATCAAAGACTCAACTCCGTCTGCCTACGGCAGCAAACAGTTTGTTTTCACCTCTGTTTCCCATTAATTTCAGTAAGTGGAAAACATATCGTCTGTTCACAAGTGGGGAGTATCAGCACTTAATATGCCGTAACATTTATGTCTCTCCACTTGAGCGGTCAATAGGAACATGACTCACTTTGTTAGTACATAGTATTACGGACTGAGACTTTATTTTTGGGGGCTCCAAAATCACTGCAGATGGTGATTGCAGCCAAGAAATTAAAAGATGCTTACTCCTTGGAAAGAAAGTTATGACTGACCTAGATAGCATATTCAAAAGCAGAGACATTACTTTGCCAACAAAGGTCCATCTAATCAAGGCTATGGTTTTTCCAGTGGTCATGTATGGATGTGAGAGTTGGACTGTGAAGAAGGCTGAGCACCGAAGAATTGATGCTTTTGAACTGTGGTGTTGGAGAAGACTCTTGAGAGTCCCTTGGATTGCAAGGAGATCCAACCAGTCCATTCTAAAGGAGATCGGACCTGGGATTTCTTTGGAAGGAATGATGCTAAAGCTGAAACTCCAGTACTTTGGCCACCTCATGTGAAGAGTTGACTCTTTGGAAAAGACTCTGATGCTGGGAGGGATTGGGGGCAAGAGGAGAAGGGGACGACAGAGGATGAGATGGCTGGATGGCATCACTGACTCGATGGATGTGAGTCTGAGTGAACTCCGGGAGTTGGTGATGGACAGGGAGGCCTGGCGTGCTGGGATTCATGGGGTCGCAAAGAGTCAGACACGACTGAGTGACTGAACTGAACTGAAAAAGTCCATATGTGTTCTAGAAGCCTAGAATGGCCCCTTGAGTAACAGAAAACAACAGACTGGAAACCTCAGTCATACCTTCATAAGGAAACGACTCAGAGAACCTTAGAAACAGATCTTTCACTAGTCAAGACCGCAGCCGTGGATGTACTGCACTGACACCTTGACCTCAGCCTTGTGAAACTCTGAGCGTAGTACGTGTAGGCACTAAAATGTGCCTTCTGACCCACAGATGCCATGAGCTAGTCCATTTGTGTTTACAGAAATAACTAACTGTGGTAACTGCTTATGCAGTAATAGGAAATGAACACACTTGAGTACTATTACATCCGTTTCACAACAGGGAAACTGAGGTATGAAGAAGTAGACTAACTTGCTTAAGGTTACTAAGTCAGTACATAGTAGACCTTGGATTTGAACCTCAACTTCTGGTTGCAGTGTGTGTTTAACCACAACATTTCCTATCTCCTGCCACCTGCCTTCTCTTTGTTTCGCTCTCCCTGCAAGTTGCCATGGCCAGAGTATACGCACCCTTCCTCCGAGTATAGTTGGTCAGAAAGCCATTTTGAAAGCAGTAACTCTAGGCCCCTGGCCTCTAGCCAATCCTCCACCCGATAACAACTCCCTTTTTTTCATAGATGGGAAATCCTAGGCTTCATTCCCAGAGGGTTATTTTTTTCTTCTACTTTTTTTTGACACTTCTTAAAAAAAAAAAAAAAACTACAGTTTTTGAATTATAGCCCTGTGGTTAAGGGAAATGACTTTTACTGGGGAAGCAACTTGTTATGGTCTTAGGTACTCTGCCAAATGCAATGAAAAGGGGGCTTTTAAATGTCATTTATACATTAAAAAAGATTTAAAGAGACACTGAAGAATATACCTACTTGGCATTGCCAAAATCTGTAGGCCTTGTATCCACAAGTATCCTGGGCTAAAATTTAATTTCTTCTTTTATGAGTGAGCAGAGTATATTCTGCCTCAGGTCTGAACCAAAATGTTTAAAAATCACACTTCATTTAAAAGGATTCATGGAGACATGCCAGATCTACAAAGATATAAAGTATAGATCTGAAGAATAGGTAGAAGTGTTCATTGCCTAGAGAGTCTCTTCTTTGGAGGAAAAAAAAATGGTAAGAAAGCAAGACAATATTCTTTTAAGTAAGAGGACTTAACCTGGGTGAGTTTTCTTAAACTTTTTGAGAATCCGGACAGAACCTCCTCTAATTTAAATAAAAGATGACTGAGGTCCAGTTATTTAATAATCATTAGGCAATAACCAGGTGAGTAATACAAATTACTTGGCAACAGTGTCAAGTTAAACTGAGTCTTGGTGGTGGCCAGTTTGATCAGAACCCTGTAGAAAGAAGGTTGGAGGATAATTTAAAATCTTGAGGGGTTACTGGTAATGTTCCTCTGCAATGCATTTTAACCTCTCTTAATTAATTTCATCTATGGTCATTGAGTATGTTAGCATTATATATATCTCTGTGATTTCATTTTTGTCATTCATTTTTTTTTTGCTTGTAAAGGGCACTTGAAAATCCCTCTCCCATTAACCTTCAACTATCCTCATTTACAGCCTTTTACTTGCTTTGTATACAATAGCGAAATACGGACACGTCTCTCACATTGTGAGGTTAATGCAGCACGCTGACACATTACAGTGAAAAGAATCTTTATATGTGAAAGTGACGGGAGAAAATATTTCAGTATCAGTGGGCTGTGCATGGAGTTGCTTTCATTAGAGGTGATTAATTTGGGTCAAATCATCTAAAGCCTTTTAGTCTTCTTGGTAATCAGAGCATGCGGCATTTTATAAGACCTTTGCCAGGACCAAGTGTGTTCCGGAATGGATTTGTTCACTGTATACTGATGCCACAGGCTTTCAGAAACAGTGGGAAATGGTACGTGGGTGAAACTGTGACTATTTGGTTAAGAAACTTGCAAAGAATTTTTTAAGTGATGCTAAGGATTAGATATTTTAAATCTAATTACAATTTAGTTATATTTGTATAGAGAACAGGTCCTGCATTTTAATAATACTGTTACCCCTACACATTGCAGCTCTTTTGAAGGTGTTATCACCTACTCAATATTGTTGTGATGAACTTAGGAAATAATACATGAGGCTGTATGTAATACAGCATCTGACAGCTAGGATTTATTCGGTTGATTGCAAAATCTAAAAAAAGCAAAAAGATTTTATTGAGTGCCCATCAAATGAATGAAAACAGGAATAGAGCATTTTGTATAGTTACTGAGAATCAAGTACGGAATTTGAGGTAATGTGACTATATTACTTTGTAAAATAGTAAAACACTATTTAAGAGAGTTCTTGCCATCTTCATTTAGGACCATGAGACAGCCTCATTATTTTAGATAGAGAAGAACTTCAGAAAGGGAATGTTGGATGTTTGAAGCATCTTTGTGATGGGATAAATAGCTATATCAAATTCAGTTCAGTTCAGTTCAACTGCTCAGCCGTGTCCGACTCTTTGTGACCCCATGAACCACAGCACTCCAGGCCTCCCTGTCCATCACCAACTCCCGGATTTTACCCAAACTCATGTCCATTGAGTCAGTGATACCATCCAACCGTCTCATCCTCTGTCGTCCCCTTCTCCTCCTGCCTTCAATCTTTCCCAGCTTCAGGGTCTGTTCAAATGAGTCAGCTCTTCACATCAGGTGGCCAAAGTATTGGAGTTTCAGCTTCAACATCAGTCCTTCCAATGAACACCCAGGACTGATCTCCTTTAGGATGGACTGGCTGGATCTCCTTACAGTCCAAGGGACTCTCAGATTAAGTAATCTCTAATAAAAATATGTGATGATAACCATTTCACAAAAATCCTCTCTGTGTTAAAGTGCCTGACCCAGGAATTAGGTCAGGACGACGTGAGGCTGATAACAGGCAGCGATTCATTGTGTTATTGTTCATGTACATCTGTGAAAATCTTACTCAAGCATAAGAAAAGCAGAGGAAAAAAAGCCCATTTTCTTTGAGAATTCCAGCTGTGGCCTCTGGTCAGTACTCTGCTTGATATTCTGGTCTACTGAAAACCAAATTATTCGCAAAACAAAACAAGAAAACAAATAAGTTGTATGGTTATTGACCAAAACCTTCATCTATTCCAGGATCTATGACCCTACTCTTATTGACAGATCAGAAAAGGCCAATCGTAGTTTTGTGCCTGAGTCATTATAAAGTCGAACAGTTTTAAATATTTAATTACTTATTTTTGCTAGATGCTCTTAATAGTCGTTCTTCTTTACATGTTCTTTTTAATGAAAGATTGCATCCCTCACTCTTTTGTAGCTTGCCAAGTAATATAATTGGCAAAGAGTATTTCAGGTGTTGGGACCCTTTAGCCAGAGCTTGCTGTCATTCTCATTGTTCTGGGAAAAAAAAGAAAACAAACATTCGGAAATGACAGTGGATAAGCCTGAGCCTTGGTTTAAGCAGTGGAAGGAAGTGCAGTTAGTTTACGCATAGAGGAAATCTTTCTTAAAGAAACTGGACTGATTCATTTAAGAAATAAAAGCCAAAGTGCTCTGTGGGGAAGGTGAGACACTTAGCATTCAGTGCAGGCACCAATGCCAGCTAGCCTGATGACAGCCAGCGGTCAGAAGAGGGATCTGTTAATACTAGGATAAGGATCAGCTAGACCCAGGGCCTGCCCTGAGCAAATAAGTCATCAAGTCTGTCTTCAATTGCCACCGCACCCCACTGCCTCATTCTGCATCCTCCTCCTCAATTCGAAGGTTTCTTTTCTCCATTTTTTCCCCCAGAGGCTTAAGGTAGTTTAATTACTTGTTTGTTTGTTTGTTTCCTTTTAATTGTTAAGAACATATCATGTGTTTTCCTTTCATAGTTGCAAGTTCTCTAATCAAAGGAGGACAGTAGTTTGGTGAACCAAATTCATACTAAGGTGATAGAATTGTGGGGATTGTTTTTTTCCTTACTTTTTCTAGAAATCTTTCTAATACTTGGAAAGGACTGTGCTTAACTTAAGAGATTTTCAGACACCTGAGGACCAGAGTGTAAGAGGTGGGCAGGCACTTACTCAGAAGATCAGGCTTCCCAGGTGGCGCTAGTGGTAAAGAATCTGCTTGACAATGCTGGAGATGCAAGAGATGTGGGTTCTATCCTTGGATTGGAAAGACACAGAAGATTAACTGAGTGAATGAAATTGTGCAATGGATGCCAGTGGGACCCAAAGTGTTGGGTTCCAAATCTGTCTCTGATGTCTTGAAGAGAGATTATTTCTCTTGAGTAATATATGAAGTAGGCTGAATTTATACCTCATTCTGTCTCATTTCATTCTCAGTCCTTCTCAGAGGAAATTTGTACTACCGTAAGATCTCCATGAACTTTCTTTTGGACAGTATTTTTCATATGCAGCACCCAACTAGTCTTCCATCATCTTTTTCAACTTTCGTTTTTGTTGTTGCTTGAATAGGACTCTGTAGAGCTTTGCATTGCACTGAAACTCAATAATAGGACTTTGGGGGGTTGAATCTTTTTTAAAGAGATAAAAGTGTGTTTATGTACCCCCATGAAGAAGACAGGTTATAAAGAATAGATTCTGTCCAAGTAAAAGGCATACCAACACAGTCATAAGTCATCAGAAAATGCAAAGACTTTAGTCTAACCTAAAGAAGAAATATATCTAAGTAAGACTGAAGTCTCGTTTTTTCTTTTTTCAAATAAATACAGTTAACACCCTATTATCCACCTGGGTTATATCTGAGCAGTACCATTGGAAAAGAGTATTGGATCTGTAGACCTGAAACTCAGGATGTCTACCTATTATGCTGCTTCCGTCCACATCCTCCAGATCCATTCCATCCTCCTCTGCTCCCTTCTACACCTAACTTTCTTTGGTTGCATCATCCAGCATCTTTATTCTTTATGTGTTAGTTGCTCAGCCGTATCCAACTCTGTGACCCCACGAACTGTAGCCCGCCAGGCTTCTCTGTCCGTGGAATTCTCCAGGCTAGAATACTGGAGTGGATTGCCCTTCTCCAAAGGATCTTCCTTACCCAGGGACTGAACCCTGGTATCCTTCATCACAGGCAGACTCTTTAGCTTCTGGTTAATTTTGCTCGATGGGAGGCACTGGCAGAAGAGTGGAGGGTGAGAAAAGAGAAGGATCTGGGTATTTCTTCACTGGCCTTACATTATTCCACTTTGCCACACTTCTGGCAATATCTGTGTCCACCATCCTGTCAGGCAACTCCTCTTTCATAGTGGCAGCTCTCACCAAGCTCTGGGAACATTATTCTCTCTTCGTCAGATCTCAGGGTAGTTGTCACTTTCTGCCTTTCAGTCCCAGAGTGTTTTACATTCCCTTTGTTTGGCCGCTTCAATCAGTTATTTTCAGTCAGATCCCTTAGATACGCCATCTGTTTCCTGTCAGAACCCTAACAGATACATTCAGGTTCTTGGACAAGTCAGATAATCTCTCTGACCTTTTATTTTCTTCATCTATAAAACCAGATAATATCTACATTGTTTATTTTGAAAGGTTGCCAAGAGGAGCAATAATGCATGTGAATTAATAAATGTCAGAAAAATGTCCACTCTGAAGAGGAAATGATCTGCTTTCCTCAGATACTTGATTTGTTTTTCATAACCCTTCTCCATGATAAACTGATAAAAGCTTTGAAGATGAAATCTTGGGTTGACCACAGGCAAGCAGAAGCATAAAAGGTAATTCTCTATTGCTTGTATTCCAAAGCTAAATATACACTCACCTTAGGTTGTTACCATACATCTGTTCCCCTTCTCAGCAGTATATAATTCAGAGCAGGAAGGGCAGGACAGATCATCTTATCCCTTTGCTCCTGCACTGCATTTTTACCCTTGATGATGACTTTGTCAGACATTATTTCCCTGTGGTATGTCTTGTGTATGTGTCGGCCCCCTGGGTATGTAGTGAAGTGAAGTGTTAGTCACTCAGTCGTGTCTGACTCTATGTGACCCCATGGATTATAGCCCACCAGGCTCCTCTGTCCATGGAATTCTCCAGGCGAGAATACTAGAGTGGGTTGCCATTCCTTTCTCCAAAAGTTTCTTTATAATGTTCCTGAAGATAGAGATCATATTTACATTTCTTTTATGACAGGATAATTCACATACTGTTAAGCATATATTTGATAAAGCAGGCACTTGGGAAATGAATGGCTGGATATTCAGTGCACACCTGTTCATGCTGAAACTTCCAAGCCTGATCAGGGGCGTTCACTGGTTTTATACAAGAGTGTGCTCTGCCTAATTAGCATGACCCTTTTTGCACACATGGAAATTGTTTGTTTAACAGTTGAAGATTTTATGGACATCTGTTGTGGTTAATACATGTATTTTTTTGTGTGATGTAACATATGTAGGACTTAAAATCCAATATAGAAACTCCTCCTCTTTGTTCCCATCTTATTAGGTTGGCACCTAGTAAAATGATCTTACAAAACAAAATAAATGTTTCTGATGAAAACAGCAGATGATTTTCCATTCAATCTTCCCAATGCCAATAAAGAGATGCATACCTGCTCCTGAATATCAGGTAAACCCAAACTCACACATTCAGAGAAAACATGTAAATTTTCAGAATAATAGGCCTGGGAATAGTGACTGCTGGTTTATCCACTGAACCAACTCTAGAAAGGGTACATGGACAATATACAAGAGGTATTTGGCTCACTGATTCTTCCTTTCTTTGTTTTCTTGTTTCTGAATAGGCTCAATGCACTCCAGAGAACCCTTGCTATTTTTTGTTCCCACACTCTCATTCCTTCAAAAATAAAAGAGAGAGAAAAATAACTTAGGTAATCAGGAGCCATATTAAGGGCTCTTGGGAGGCCTGGACTGACCCTACTAATTTCTCTCAGACAGACACTGTGTAAAAACAAAATCAATAGCCTAGTTGAAGGGATGCTATAAAAGGCCCACAGCTTACTGAGGTCACCAAGTCTGAGAAAGTAAAGAAATGCTTAGACCCTAAAATATCTTTGGTAAATTGAAGAACTGGCTGGAAACAGAAGACTGTAGGAATGTACGTATGTATGTATGTATGGTGTGAAATTAGAATCTAACAGAGGAGTTGTGGTCGATTAGCAGCTGGCTGAGAGTAACACTAAGTGCAAAAGTACAGAAGGAACACAGGACTGCTAAGAAGTCCCAAGAATAGAAGAGCATGCACAAGCTTGTTAAATTTCTGATTTACTTGGCATAAATGATAATAATAGAGAAGTTTAGAAAATGGAAAGATTAAAATGGAAGGAACCATCAGGGAATATTCCTTGAGGAAAGTGAGCCTGAAATTATCATCTGAAGGGTTGGCTTGGTATAAAAGGGAACAGTAGGGTTGATGAAATACCATATACCTTTCCATGGCAAGATTTATACATTAAAACAAAAACTTGTTCAAGTAGAATGTCTGGTAAAAAGTAATGAGGTGATATTGGAAAGTCCTCTCTAGACCCCGGGGCAGAGAGAGTCAGCCTTCCAAATAGTAGTGATGAACCCTAGGAAGCAATCATTCATAGGAGTCTTAGTGGAGAGGGTGAAGGGAGTATCCTGGTTTGCTCAGGGTGTCACAACATCCGCATAGATGGGGTGACTTAAACAGAAATTTACTTCTTTTCCCCTTCTTACTGGGGCACTGATCTCATCATGGGGACACCATCCTCATGATTTCATCTAAATTTAATTATCTTTCAAAGTCTCTCCCACCAAATATCATCATATTGGGGGTTAGGACTCACTGTGTGAATTTTAGGGAGACACATTCATTCAGTCTGTAACAGGGAGTAAGTCAGTTTCATGGAAGGGAATTGGTTATTCTTTTGAGGGCATCAAGAGAAGCTGTCATGTGAGAGAAAGAAAAAAGGTAGACACAGAACAAGAGGAATAGCATGGTTCTGATTACATGACAATTAATCTGGGCCAGGAAAAATAGATGAGGAGCCATGATTTATCTAAGTGTGTAACTGACCAACAATAGGAACTAACTAACTGACTAGGACTGCCTAGTCAGATAAAAGAATCAAAATTTGCAAGAAAGGTAGTTGGTTAGGGAGAAAGCAAATGTGGAATCTGACTATTTCCCTTAGCGTTTTCGAATGCAAAGAGATAGCTGTAGAGTGAGTGCAGAAAGATCTCAATTCAAAGAGTACAGGGCCCTGGATCTACTCCTGAGGTACTCAAAGGAGGTAATTCTGTGGTCTTTGATGAAAATGGAAGGACTAGTGAAAGATTAACACTCTGGTATGGGGTTAAGGCAAGAATATTTTTTATAAAGTGGACTAATGGGCTTGAGGTGATGGAATTCCAGTTGAGCTATTTCAAATCCTAAAAGATGATGCTGTGAAAGTGCTGCACTCAATATGCCAGCAAATTTGGAAAACTCAGCAGTGGCCACAGGACTGGAAAAGGTCAGTTTTCATTCCAATCCCAAAGAAATGCAGTGCCAAAGCATGCTCAAATTACTGCACAATTGCACTCATCAGCAGCACACTGATGCTCAAAATTCTCCAAGTAAAGTAAAGTAAATTAAATGCTCAAAATTCTCCAAGCCAGGCTTCAGCAGTATGTGAACCATGAACTTCCAGATGTTCAAGCTGGTTTTAGAAAAGGCAGAGGAACCAGAGATCAAATTGCCAACATCTGCTGGATCATCGAAAAAGCAAGAGAATTCCAGAAAAACATCTATTTCTGCTTTATTGACTATGCCAAAGCCTTTGACTGTGTGGATCACAATACTGTGGAAAATTCTGAAAGAGATGGGAATACCAGACCACCTGACCTGCCTCTTGAGAAACCTATATGCAGGTCAGGAAGCAACAGTTAGAACTGGACGTGGAACAACAGACTGGTTCCAAATAGGAAAAGAAGTATGTCAAGGCTGTCTATTGTCACCCTGCTTATTTAACTTATATGCAGAGTACATCATGAGAAACGCTGGGCTAGAAGAAGCACAAGCCGGATCAAGATTGCTGGGAGAAATATCAGTAACCTCAGATATGCAGATGACACCACCCTTATGGCAGAAAGTGAAGAGGAACTCAAAAGCCTCTTGATGAAAGTGAAAGTGGAGAGTGAAAAAGTTGGCTTAAAGCTCAACATTCAGAAAACGAAGATCATGGCATCTGGTCCCATCACTTCATGGGAAATAGATGGGGAAACAGTGAAAACAGAGTCAGACTTTATTTTTGGGGGCTCCAAAATCACTGCAGATGGTGACTGCAGCCATGAAATTAAAAGACGCTTACTCCTTGGAAGGAAAGTTATGACCAACCTAGATAGCATATTCAAAAGCAGAGACATTACTTTGCCAACAAAGGTCCATCTAGTCAAGGCTATGGTTTTTCCAGTGGTCATGTATGGATGTGAGAGTTGGACTGTGAAGAAGGCTGAGTGCCAAAGAATTGATGCTTTTGAACTGTGGTGTTGGAGAAGACTCTTGAGCGTCCCTTGGACTGCAAGGAGATCCAACCAGTCCATTCTGAAGGAGATCAGCCCTGGGATTTCTTTGGAAGGAATGATGCTAAAGCTGAAACTCCAGTCCTTCGGCCACCTCATGTGAAGAGTTGACTCATTGGAAAAGACTCTGATGCTGGGAGGGATTGGGGGCAGGAGGAGAAGGGGATGACAGAGGATGAGATGGCTGGATGGCATCACCGACTCGATGGACGTGAGTCTGGGTGAACTCCGGGAGTTGGTGATGGACAGGGAGGCCTGGCGTGCTGTGATTCATGGGGTCTCAAAAGGTTGGACACGACTGAGTGACTGAATTGAACTGAAGAGACTTGAATAAGCTTAACCCAAATGGCTGGTGAGGCATCCTGGGAACAAACTGAGACATAGACCAAGATAAGACATCTGTAAAGAGATCATAGTCATCCTGGGCTTTTTTCTAAGCCTAGTCTTATTACAGACAGAAGTAGCCTTTAAGGTCATACCTTTAAAACTCTATTACTCTTGAATGTCCATCTTCTTTTTTTTCTTAGCAGGTTCCTAAGGAAAATAGTGACAAAATAGAAGGGCAGCCAAATACAGGGTGCCAAAGAGGAAGAAATGATTAATTTGATGGATGAAGTGGACTGATTTTGCTTAGCAGAATACAGTGTACCTCAAACATTAAACCAATTCCCTTCTAATCAGTGTTCCCCATAGTGAGCAATCTGGCACATATACTCTTCATTTGTCCAAATGTGCATTATCATAACATTGATAATGTGTTATATTCATGATAAATTATGATATATGTTAATACTATCATATTCATGATAAAAAAAAACACTGGAAAGGCACACTAACAAGAATATGAAGCTATGTGAATTTAAGGCAATGTGAGCTATAAAGTTTAAATTTGTTTCCTTATTTCTGCCTCTGAATATGTCATTTTAAGGAGTTCCCTGGTGCCCTAGTGGTTTGGATTTGGGGCTTTCACTGCTGTTGCCCAGGTTCAGTCCCTGGTTGGGTAAACAAGATCCCACAGGCTGTGTGGCATGGTCAAAAAAGGTAATTTTATTGGGATAAATTCCACAAATAGGTTTTCAAGGCTTCATTAAAAAAATTAGTAAAATTCTATGTTCCTGCTGGGCTTATAGATCTACATTACACTGTTACCTCATTCTGAGCAAGTAACACCTAGGTAATTTAAGATAAAGTAAAGGAAATTGATGAAATGAAGAGGATATATATATATATATACACACACACCCTCTGTATATATCTTTTATTACCACTGAATTTTAAACTGTTTTCTCACTCTCTGCCTGACCATTCTCTCCCACTTCTCTGTCGGTCTGTGTGATAAGAGTCAGAGCCCATCTCAGTGATTGTGAAGTTGTAAGTCTTATCTCTGGAGCAGCCAGTGTAAATCGGAATTTAACCCCACCAGCCAAAGGCTGACAAACAGTCTCAGAATGTAACATGTCTGCCAATGTCTGTTACTTGAGGACAGATGGATCTTGTTCTGATGTGATCATTTTCTGTTGGCAGTAAGGAACTTTATGAGACAGAGCATGCTCGGAAACAAACAAGATCTTTCAAATAAAAATATTCCAGAACTCCTGTATCTAAAATTATTTTTAAATTTAAAATGAAAAAATTCAAATATTTATAATATTCTTAACTAAAAGGTTTTAGCTGCCCCAATCAAAGAGAATTATTTAAAAACATATACAAATAGATGATAACACAGAAGGCAGCAGCTCGGATAAAACCAAAATCGAGCATGGCCTGAGAAAGTCCTATGTTTCTAAAACCCTCCAGGTCTGATTGTGTGACTTTTCATGACAAAGATCAGGATAACCAATCAAGGCCATGCTACAGGCAGGGGTGAGGTGGGGGGGAGCATTCCACCTCAATTCTTTCACACGTTTTTAATTTGGAAGAAGAAAGCCTCAGTCATTTTTAATTGAGCACGTGTGAGGGTGTGGAAGTGAACATGCTTCGGTCTGCCAGCTTTCACATCCTGCCACTGGTAACAAAACTGGCAGATTCATTCGGGATCAAATTAGGGGTGAAGTGAAGTAAAAATCACTCGGTCCTCTCTGCCTCTTTGTGACCCCATGGACTATACAGTCCATGGAATTCTCCAGGCCAGAATACTGGGGTGACTGGGGTGGTTAGCCTTTCCCTTCTCCAGGGGGTCTTCCCAACCCAGGGATCGAACTCAGGTCTCCCATACTGCAGGCAGATTCTTTACCAGCTGAGCCACCAAGGAAGCCCATTCAAACTTTGAGCGGACAATTAGTGTTATAGTATAATTTTGGATTTTATAAAATTCTAGCATTTTCAAGGGTTTTTCTTTCTAAAATCATATTATTTATATAAACTATAATCAAAGGCTGATGGTACTTATATGAGGGGCTGTAGGTTTAAACAACTAGGCTTCTAAGAGCAATAATCAGCTAAATTAAAGTTTCTTTGATTAAAAATCAGTTTCTTTTCTATCAAAGTCTAAACTTCAGTGAAATACTAAATATATGTCTAATACTTAACTTTTATGAAATCTACCAAGTACTACCAATTTGCTATTCCTCAGAATACTAATGTAATCATCAAGAAGACTAAAATGTATCTTAATTAACTTTGAAATTATTTGCAGAAAAATAAAGAACTTGTGCAGAGAAATGGGGGAGGTAGGTAGAATCAGAAAGAAGTAGAAGATGGGAAGTGGACACTGATTATGTAGCGGGATTAATAAAAGGATTCAATATTTTGGACTATGATGTTTAATCAGAATACTGCTGCTGCTGCTGCTAAGTCACTTCAGTCGTGTCTGACTCTGTGCGACCCCATAGACAGCAGTCCACCAGGCTCTCCCATCCCTGGGATTCTCCAGGCAAGAACACTGGAGTGGGTTGCCATTTCCTTCTCCAATGCATGAAAGGAAAAGTGAAAGTGAAGTCTCTCAGTCGTGTCCAACTCTTAGCGACCCCATGGACTGCAGCCCACCAGGCTCCTCCGTCCATGGGATTTTCCAGGCAAGAGTACTGGAGTGGGGTTGATCAGAATACTAGGGAATGGCAAATGGTGTTGGAGAAGACTCTTGAGAGTCCTTTGGACTGCAAGGGGATCCAACCAGTCCATTCTGAAGGACATCAGCCCTGGGATTTCTTTGGAAGGAATGATGCTAAAGCTGAAAGTCCAGTACTTTGGCCACCTCATGCGAAGAGTTGACTCATTGGAAAAGACTCTGATGCTAGGAGGGATTAGGGGCAGGAGGAGAAGGGGACGACAGAGGATGAGATGGCTGGATGGCATCACCAACTCAATGGATGTGAATTTGAGTGAACTCTGGGAGTTGGTGATGGACAGGGAGGCCTGGCGTGCTGCGATTCATGGGGTCGCAAAGAGTTGGACACTACTGAGTGACTGAACTGAATTGAACTGAACTGAAGAAGAAGTTATTTTCAAAGAATTTGTTAGTGTTTCAGGGGCTTTAATTCTTGAAAGGAAGACATATAAAAAGAAGATATCATAAGTGTCACACAGAAAAAGCTGTAGTGGAAATGCTAACCAGCTCTTCACAGCCATCACCCAGCTCATATTATCTCCTCAAGTGTATTCCCATCATGCCTTCTAGAGCTTTTTGCTCCATGATTTCTGTTGGAAGGGCTTTTCTCCTTTCACTACAGGGCAAATGCTACTTACTTCTCAAGACTTACTCCAAATATCTCTTTTGCCATGACACTATCCCCGATGCACCGCAGAATTTTGCTTTTTAATACACTAATTGCACTATCAAGTTATTTGCTCATGTGCCTTCTCTTCTCGAATGTTCAAAGCAGTTGGAGACTGAGTTATCATTTTATCTGCCTAACTTATAGAATTCTTGTTAAACAAATAGATGAATATTGAGTATCATGATTTTAGAAAGACAACTGTTTTCATGTTATAATTGGGAGTAAGATGAAGAACTGCAGCCTGGATTTAGTAACAGTGGATTTATGGTTGGTAAAATAACTCATCCATGGAGAAGGAAATGGCAACACTCCAGTATTCTTGCCTGGGACAGCCCACGGACGAGGAGCCTAGCGGGCTACCATCCATGAGGACACAACGGAGTGACTAAACAATAACAACAACAACAAAATCATTCATCAGCCCAGGAGGTGATTGGGCAATGTGAATCTGGAGAGGAGTCTCCAGTGAAAGACTTTAAGGCTTTGTCTTAAAACTGAGTCTTACACTGTGTAATCAGTGACTTAGAGGGAGAAAAGAAAGAGTAGGATTAGTTAATTACACTTATTCAATTCCTGGTAGACTTTAAAGTATTCGACTTCCTAAGCTATGTTATGCCTTTTGCTGTATTAACCCCAAAATTAGCTTTGTGGTTTATATATTACTCTTTTTTTGAGTTGGGTTATTAGTTTGATTTTCCAGAAGTTGACAAAATCCTATTTGAACTAAAAAGAAAAAGAAAATAAACTAAACTTTAAAATTTGTAATGGTTAGGTGCCTATTTCCTTGTCTTTGTTGTTTTCTCCTTAACACAATGTGTGCATCAGTAATTTATTGAAAACTACATATCTTGATTTTATCATTTTAGTGTATTTTATTAAATAAGACACAAGACATTGTTTCTTCCGTATTTTAGATGGCTTTAGAGTTTAACTGGAAATGTTAACAAATGAAAATAATAGTAATAAACCCTTACATTGATGAGAACAGTTAGACTCTTCTGGAAAATATGTGAGTTCTTTTACTTAAGTCTACTGTTGGAAAATAAAGAAAAGAAAACTATGCTCTCATGTGGTCCTGTTGGCCCAGAATATAGTCAAAGCCATTAATTCTGAGGTCTTGCTAATCTTACCATCCAAGTCTGTTTTCTCCAGGCCACAGAGAGGAACCCAGTGTCTGGGTCTAAAGACTGATTTGCACAAAAAGCAATGGATACAAAAGAAAAATATGGTTTATTCATAGTTTTAGAGCAAGCAGAAACTTGAGACATCATCTGGTTTAGAGATTTCCAGACCTGACTTCTCATCAGAATCACCTGGAGAGCTTTTAAAATACAGATTTTTGATCTTCATCCCCTGGCAGATATTCTGGGAGGGGAGATCAAGAGGATTACATTTATTAAGGCCTTCAGACAGTTTTGGTGCTTAGCCAGATTTGGAAACCAGTGATCTGGTCAAGCCTCCCTGATTTATAGATGCATAAACTGAGGCACATGTTCATTCAATGGACATGAACTTTGGCAAACTCCGGGAGATGGTGAGGGACAGAGAAGCCTCACATGCTGCAGTCATGGAGTTGAGAAAAGTTGGACACAACTTGGCAACTGAGCAACAACATCAAAGTGAGGCACAGAAGGTGAAGGGACAGCTCAAGGTTTGCAGAGCAGCCTCAGAACCCAGTACTCCTGATGTCCGGGCTTCATATACCTATATTAAACTACAGAATCTCAGGTGGTATTTTCAACTGCCTATTTGACATCCAAAGTGACCTTTTATAGTTATAGGAAGCAGTAGAATAGTGAAGGGAAAAATAACTAATTTGAAACCAAAGACTCAAAGGACTGCCATGAGAATTTGGTGAAATGATAGGTTACTGCTTCATAAACAGTGAAGTGATATACCAATATACATATATAGAGTATATACAGGGGAATAAAATTGTCTTATGAAAAAAGTTTTTAAGTAAATAAAAATGCTTTAAAAGAACTTCATAGTGCATTAAACATAGTGCATTGTTTCAACATTTGGTTTCTAAAGGGTCATGCACTGTTCAAGGCCCTATGCCATTTGGTTCCCCTTTCTCTCTTTCCCTTTTCCCACTTCTCTCCAACCGTGCTGACTCCATTTCTCTTGCTCAGATATGCTAACCAGCTCCCCTCTGAGGGACTCTGCCTTTGTTCTTTCTTCTTCCTAGAATGCCCTTTCACCACGTATCTACATGGCCAGCTTTATTTAAGCCGATGGCAGGGTAATGGAGGGGTGAATCCTCTATCCTCGCTAGAGTCTGACTGGCTAACCATTCTCTCTCTTCTTCAGTTAATTGTAGAGCCTCTCATCCCCTGTTGGGGTTTGAATGCCTCTTTGAAGGAAAGGCTTATTCTACCCTCAAATGCTTCTAAAGAAGCAAAAGGGTCCTGGGGTATTTCTAAGGGTAAATGTAGCAACAGATACCTAACCACTGGACCACGAGGGAAGTCCCCTCATTTATTCTTATATGAAGGTAACATTAGGATTGCTTCCTGGAATTCCAGGAGTAATATAGCAGATTTTGTCTTTTTTGGCTATTTGATCTTTGATTTTTATTGTTATTGTTGTTTTTGCTTTCTTCATTCTTTAAATGCATATGTGTGTTTACACCAGAAAGATAATACATATCAAGGAGCAACAGAGCTGGGGTCTTATTGGGTGTAGCTCATGAAGTATTTATTAACTGGTTGATCGTTTTTCTTGAACTACAAAGTGTGAATGTGTGTGTTTATGGGTGTGTTGATAGAAGGGAAGAAGAGCATGGCATACTGGAAATAGGTGTTTCCAAAGAAAAGCAGTGTCTGTCAATAATTTATGGACATATTAAATGAAAAAAATCCCATAAAAGCACCTCTATATTTTTTATTCAACAAGAATTTTTGAGCAAGATGCAAGGCCTTTGGGAGGAGGTGATGAGTGGTGCATGGAATCCCTTATATTAAGGGATTTATAATATAATAAGAGATAAAGGCTTTCACACCCGAGCTATGCTGCAAGGCTGAGGGGACTAAGAGCTGCAACAGGAAAGCAAAGGACTCACAGAGGAAGCAGAGTAGAGAACAAAGTATGAACTAATAGAGGTGACCATGTGACAATGTCACTTATTAATATTAGCTGTTGTTCAGTTGCTCAGTTGTGTCTGGCTCTTTGCATGGACTCTCCCATGGACTACAGCATGCCAGGCTTGCTTGTCCTTCACTATCTCCTAGAGTTTGTTCAAACTCATGTCCATCAAGTCAATGATGCCATCCAACCGTCTCCTGTCATCCCCTTCTCCTTCTGCCCTCAGTCTTTCCTAGCATCAGGGTCTTTTCCAATAAGTCAGCTCTTTGCATCAGGTGGCCAGAGTATTGGAACTTCAGTTTCAACATTAGTTGAATATCCAATGAATATTCAGGGTTGATTTCCTTTAGATTTGACTGGTTTTATCTTCTTGCAGTCCAAGGGACTCTCAAGAGTCTTCTCCAGCACCACAGTTTGAAAGCATCAGTTCTTCAGCAGTCAGCCTTCTTTATGGCCCAACTCTGAACTGACTGTGGCACAAATCATGAGCTCCTTATTGAAAAATTCAGGCTTAAGTTGAAGAAAGTAGGGAAAACCACTAGACAATTCAGGTATGACCTAAATCAAATCCTTTGTGATTATACTTTGGAGATGATAAGTAGATTCCAGAGATTAGCTCTGGTAGGCAGAGTGCCTAAAGAACTACAGACAGAGGTTCATAACCTTGTACAGGAGGCAGTGCCCAAAACTATCCCCAAGAAAAAAAAATTCAGGAAGGCAAAGTGGTTGTCTGAGGAGAGCTGAGAAAAGAAGAGAGGCAAAAGGCAAAGGAGAAAAGGAAAGATATACCCAACTGAATGCCAAGTTCCAAAGGATTTTAGCTAAGGGATGCCAGTAGTTCAGTGACAAGCACATTTAAGGTTAATTTGGAAAGGCTTCAGAGAGGAAAGGAGGAAAGCGTGACAGCCACTCACCACATAAGGGACAGTGACTCTGTCCTGTCTGTCCTACTCCCTAGAAAGACGCTTCTCTCTCCAAGGCTGCCTCTTGTCAGTGGAGGAGAAACCCTAGAGGATAAGCAAATGATCAATTCTGTAAACTCTCTACAAGGTTCCTGTGCGTGAACATGGGAGGAAAGAGGTACTGGGTTAGGATATTTGTCTTGTAGGGACATAAACTAACAACCTGGTAAGTGTCTGATGGCATGCAGAGCCCGCTAGGCAGTTTTACCGTTGTCAGGCGATGCCTGGGAAGGAACGCACATGGGCCTTGAATCCCTTTGAAGACAGGAAAGCCTAAGGAAGGACATGGGTTTGTTTGCTGTTTTACTACTCTCCTGCCCCCACCCCTCAGTGTGAGAAAAGGTTATCGTTTCTTGGCTTTCAAGGTTTTCTCTCAGGAAAATCTTTCCTTTGTTCTATTTATGCCATAGACTCGGCACCACATTTCTGGAGCAGTCACGGTGCCTGGGTTGCTGAATGAGTCAGCCTGACATGGGCTGGCTTACATCCTAATTACAGAAAAGACAACAAGATTGTTTCAGATTTATAAAACCTGGGGGGTGCTACTGCTTCACACGAACAGCAAACCCTCACGTCCAGTAACCCCTGCCCTTGTTCTAACGTAGAGACGGGAAGTGAGCTGAGCGAGAAACTTCACTGTCTGAAGGAAAGAAGGCGTCCTCTCTTTAGCCTTTTGCTTGCTTGAATGAGAGCGAAATGGGCTGAACACAATGGAGCTACCCACTGAATGACTTTCCATCTGGAAGGAAAGTGTTTGCTTTCAGACTAGTTAGACCACTGGAAGCTAGGAAGAGGCAATGAATGATTCCTCTACAGACTTCAGAGGGGCATGGGGCTTCTGGCATTCTGATTTTAGACTTCTGGCCTCCAGAACTGTGAGATAATGAATTTCTGTTGTTTTAGACCTCCACATCTATGATATTTTACAAAAATATTTCTTTATTTTTAAAGACTGAGGGCAGAAGGAGAAGTGGGCGACAGAGGATGAGATGGTTGGATGGCATCACTGAGTCAATAGACATGAGTTTGAACAAGCTCAGGGAGATGGTGAAGGACAGGGAGACTGGCCTGCTGCAGTCCATGGGGTCGCAAAGAGTTGGATACAACTGAGTGACTGAACAACAACAATTATTTGGTGGCACATAGGATCTTGGTTGCGTCATATGGCATCTTTCATTGTGAAACACAGACTCTCTAGTTGTGCTACATGGACTCAGTAGCTCTGCAGCATGTGGGATCTTGGTTCCCTGACCAGGGATTGAACCCATGTCCCCCGCATTTCAAGGCAGATTCTTAACCCTTGGATCACCAGGGAAGTCCCAAGTTTATGATATTTTATTATGGCATCCCTAGGAAACGAATATACAGTCACTCAGTTGCTGCTGCTGCTACTGCTAAGTCACTTCAGTTGTGTCTGACTCTGTGTGACCCCATAGACGGCAACCCACCAGGCTCCCCAGTCCCTGGAATTCTCCGGGCAAGAACACTGGAGTGGGTTGCCATTTCCTTCTCCAATGCATAAAAGTGAAAAGTGAAAGCGAAGTCGCTCAGTCATGTCCAACTCTTTGCGACCCCATGGGTCACTCAGCTAGTGACAAAAATAGAATTTGAAATCTAGTCCATCATCCATATCCCATGCCTTTTTCTGAACAGAGAACTTGGAATGTAAGGCTGGATTTCTATACATATGGCTTTCCTGACAGTTGAAGAAGAAAAGCAGTGACTGATAATCATAGCAGTAGATACAGTCAGGTTGGAAGTGGGGCTGGCTATAATTGAACAAATAAGACGAAGGTAAGGCATATAGTTGTTCAGTCTTGCTTAGTTCTACTTCATCACATCTAACTCTATTCCTCAGTTTAATTACCTCCACAGGGGAACAGTGGGAGCTAAGTAAGCTCAATGAGTTAGGCAGAAGAAAGCAGAGATTTCTTTAATTTCAGAGTTGGAGGAAAAGGGGAGAGTAATTGGATATCCTCAGGGGCTTCTAATTCTATTATTTAGTTACCAAGAGAAACTGTCTTCTTTAGAAGTTCTCACCCCTAAACTTATAATGACTGCTAAATGTGTGTTGGGCACATTGGGAAGGTGATGACTGTAAAATAAACATAAGATCTAATCCTAGTAATCAAGGCTGAAATCTGGGAAGAAAAAAATTAGTATATCTGAAAATATCAGAGGCAGTAAAACTGTTCAGTTTCAACTATTAATGTAATAGGAGTTCAAGGAAGGGATGACAGAAAAGGATCCTCTGTGTATTTTTTTTCCAGATTTCTTGAGATATAACTGACATATATAACTTTCTGTATGTTTAAAGTATACAGTGTGTTGATTTGATACACCCATATGTTGCCAAATTGTTACCACCATAGCATTGGCTAACACCAACATCACATCACATAAGTACTACCTTTTTTGTGGTGAGAACATTTAAGACCTACTCTGTTAGCAACTTCAAATATATAATACAGTATTACTAGCTATAATCACCAGGTTGCACCTTAAAGCTCCAGAACTCATTTTTTCTAATCCATGAACATGGAGTATCTCCATTTATTTGTGCCTTCTTCAGTTTATTTCAACAATGTCTTATAATTCTCAGTGTACAGATCTTTCACCTCCTTGTTGAAATTTATTCTTGGGTATTTATTCTTTTGATGCTATTGTAAATGGGGTTGTTTTCTTAATTTCTTTTTCTGATAGTTCATAGAAACACAACTGCTTTTTTGTATACTACTTTTGAATCCTGCAAATTTACTGGATATGTTTATTAGTTCTAGTAGGTTTTTTAATGGAATCTTTAAATATATACTATGTCATCTACAAATGAAGGCAATTTTACTTCTTATTCAATTTGGATGCTTTTTTAAGAATTGAAGTATAGTTGATTTATAATATTTTATTAGTTTCAGTTGTATATCACAGTGATTCAGGGTTTTTACAAATTATGCTTCATTTCTGATTTGTATCTTCCTCTTTCTTTTAAATGTCAGTGTTTCCTAATGCTTCATCTTCAAGTTTTCTTTACCTTCTCCATGTACTCTATAGCCAGTCTCATGATGTCAGCTACTGTCTGATTCCTCTGGCACTGACTTTTATTCCAAATTTCAGAATTTATTTATAGCTATAACTGGAAGCTTCTCACAGAAGAACTTAGAATCAGCCCAGAATCATCATTTCCTGGGTAGAGGGAAGCAAAGTGACTGCTGTATCCCAGATCAAACACAAAATATAATAATAGCTGCTAACATTTATTGAGGGACCTTCCAGTCACTTGACTACTTGGTATCAGATCTATTTCCTGCCCTCCTACTTTCCCAGATAACTATATTTTCTAGACTCTGTTACCAACTGACTTCTAACACATTTCAGAAAATAGACACTGGCAGAAGGCTGCAGGTCTGGAGCCAGGCTATATCCTCATATTTATGTATGTTTCCAGTAGGACATCCAGAAGTCGCTGTGTCTTTCTTATGGTTCCAGCTTCTTCCAGAAAGCTCTAGCTCTTAAGTACTGTTAAAACTACCTCCTCCCTTTGCTTCCAGACCTATAGGGCAGAGAGACTTTCTCTGTTTGTTAATGTCTGAATTGCTTCATTGTCCCCTGTTTAATCTTTCAGCATATCCAACATACTTGAAAATAGGTTCCTAGGGTTTGGTTTCTCTGCATGGATCCTGGCTGTTCTGAGTTCTTTACACATATTAACATTCTAATCTATGTTAACAGTTCTGTGAGGTAGACACTATTATTTCCCCGTTTTAGAAATGAAAAAACAAAGGTAAACAGAGATTAAGTTGCTTATTCTAAGTCCAACAGAAAGTGGTGGCCTGAGTCTAAACTCTTGAACACTAAATCATGTTGCCTGTCATTAAAACAGTCATTCACCCTTGATTTCAAGCATTTCCAACTGAAGAATTCTTCCCTGAACTCTGAGCTCAGGGTCACTGGCATCCTGCCAAATGTCTCTGGTGATGCTTCTATATTTAGGAGGGCAAGTAGCCAAAGGTCTGCTTGTGATATCATCCAGGAACCTCTGAGTTCCCTTTTGCTTTCTCTGATTTATTTATTTTCTCCTCCCTCCATTGATTCTACAGGCCTCCTACCAGGCTCACTCACGGCGTTGTCTCGATGCCATCACTCAGTGCACTCAGTGTATCCAGGGGTCGCCTCCTGTTCTCGTTTTGCTTCCTACCTCATTTCTGTCCTTTGCCAGTTCCAGTGGTGCATAAGCACAGGTCAGAAATTCATCACATAGGAACACATGGATTTTTTTTCTAATGATGAATTGAACACTTCCCAGAAGAGCTCTACCATCTTTCCCAGCATAACTTTTTCATAAATACATCCTGGCTCTCTATTTAGGATTCTGTGACTATACTATCTAATTTTATGTTTATTATAAAAAGCTATATTAATTCTTATTTTTTCCTATTGTCCTCTTTGTTTCATTCTCCTCATTTTATTCCTGGTGAAATCACACTCATCTGGAAAGTCAAGATCGAGCTTAAATGTTATCTATTCTAATAATCCTTCATGACTCCCCACCCTCCCTCTACACCTTACCCCTACCTAAATAGAATAAATCACCTCTTACCTTTTGGTTCCATATCATCCTATTCACCCTCTAAACCATTCTCAGTGTGTACATGTCTATCTCGCAACTAAACTTGACAGTAGAGAGCATATCTTTGCGTTTGTGTTTCCTGTCACCTAATACACATTCAGCAAAATTTTGAGTTGAATCAGAGCAAGCAGTTTTGTTGACATCAGCTTAGGAGACTTGTCAATGACAGGTAAACAATATTTAGTGAATGTTAAGCAGGCTAAACTATCTTCTTATAGATTTTGGTTTTTGTTCTTGTAACTTAATATGTTATAAGATGGACACCTGGTGATTTTTATAATGAATAATTTGTATCCTAGATGCCGGGTTCTAAGGCAAATTGTATGTGTTTGTGCCTGTGTATAAGAGAGAGAGAGACAATGTAAACATTTACTTAGACATCTTTTTTTTTCCTTGTAAAACCACAACCACTTCACAATGTTATTTTGAGAAAACATGACTGAATGGTAGCAGAATATTACTTTGTAAGTATAACCAAATTCTGTGAAATACTCAGTGGTGGAGGATAGATATTACTGGATCAGCAGTAGGTTATAAGTTGGTTTATTTTTAATGGGAAATATTTAATGTAGAAAAAGTATGTTTTGGTGGTAGGGAGAACTGCCAGCAGCATGTATAATCTTAGTTTATGCATACATGGGTGGGGTATTATGTGTATAACTTACAAAAAAATGGTTACTTAGTTATGTGGGTATTATAAGGGCAATTTGCAAAGAGTTAAATAGTTTACCAAAGGGCTAATATGAATTAGTTAATCATTAAAAAGTTTGCAATTTTCAGACTAACATGTTCCACTTTGAATGGTTGATTCAGTTGGTCATTTCCTAGAGTTTAGCACCTAGATAAATGGATCCATTGCAGTACCCCCAAACAGCACAATAAATAGGTTTTTGTTGTGGTTGATCATCCAATGTAATCCAGAGAGCATGATAAAGGAGTAAAGCTGTCAGAGTAACCATTCCATATTGTTCTCTAGCTTTCAGTTCAGTTCAGTTGCTCAGTTATGTCCAACTCTGCGACCCCATGGACTGCAGCATCCCAGGCTTCCCTGTCCATCACCAACTCCTGAAGCATGCTCAAACTCATGTCCATCGAGTCAGTGATGCCATCCAACCACCTCATCCTCTGTCACACCCTTCTCCTCCTGGCTTCAATCTTTCCCAGCATCAGGGTCTTTTCCAATGAGTCTGTTCTTTGCATTAAGTGGCCAAAGTATTGGAGTTTCAGCTTCAGCATCAGTCCTTTCATGAATATTCAGGACTCATCTCTTTTAGGATTCACTGGTTTGATCTCCTTGTAGTCCAAGGGACTCTCGAGAGTTTTCTTCAACACCACAGTTCAAAAGCATCAATTCTTTGGTGCTCAGCTTTCTTTATAGTCCAACTCTCACTTCCATACATGACTACTGGAAAAACCATAACTTTGACTAGACGGATCTTTGTTGGCAAAGAAGATTTAGGCTCGTAAATATCAGTGTTCCATCTCATGCTTTTTGTGGCTTATATCATGGCCACTAAGCCAATTCTTTTCCTTTAAAATTTTTCAACCTGTTTATCTATCTTAACATGATCTTTTTTTCTGCCATTAATTTATGTTAAGGTGAAAAGTTTAGACCCACAGTGCCTGGTAAAAAGCAAACAAGTGATTTGGCTAGATGTACAGCAAGAGTACTAAAGAAAAATATCTTGTAACTTGTGAAAATGAAATTTTTAATTGGCTAGAAGCAAGAGAGTACACAAAGGAAATGTATGAGAGGCCAGATTGTAAATTCAGCTAAAAATAGTTTTAGACATGATGGAAGCCCTTTGAAATCTCAAAGGGCAATATAAACATTGGTAGTGCTAAGAAGTAACTATCATTTATACAAACAGGGGCTGCACTGACTGTTATCAGTGTATCAGGGACCTTAGGACATCTGAAGACAATGGAACAACAGCCAGGAAGCAGGAATGCAAAATGCATCTCTATGCAAATATGGCAGAGCCAGGCATACATATAAATACAAATACACACACACACACATAAAATTACACTGGGTTTTTGTTAAAATAAGAAAGCATCTATTTCTGCTTTATTGACTATGCCAAAGCCTTTGACTGTGGATCACAATAAACTGTGGAAAATTCTTCAAGAGATGGGAATACCAGACCACCTGATCTGCCTCTTGAGAAATTTGTATGCAGGTCAGGAAGCAAGTTAGAACTGGACATGAAACAACAGACTGGTTCCAAATAGGAAAAGGTGTTCATCAAGGCTGTCTATTGTCACCCTGCTTATTTAACTTATATGCAGAGTACATCATGAGAAATGCTGGACTGGAAGAAACACAAGCTGGAATCAAGATTACCGGGAGAAATATCAATAACCTCAGATATGCAGATGACACCACCCTTATGGCAGAAAGTGAGGAGGAACTAAAAAGCCTCTTGATGAAAGTGAAAGTGGAGAGTGAAAAAGTTAGCTTAAAGCTCAACATTCAGAAAACGAAGATCATGGCATCCAGTCCCATCACTTCATGGGAAATAGATGGGGAAACAGTGGAAACAGTGTCAGACTTTATTTTTCTGGGCTCCAAAATCACTACAGATGGTGACTGCAGCCATGAAATTAAAAGGCTCTTACTCCTTGGAAGGAAAGTTATGACCAACCTAGATAGCATATTCAAAAGCAGAGACATTACTTTGCCAACAAAGGTCCGTCTAGTCAAGGCTATGGTTTTTCCAGTGGTCATGTATGGATGTGAGAGTTGGACTGTGAAGAAGGCTGAGCACTGAAGAATTGATGCTTTTGAAGTGTGGTGTTGGAGAAGACTCTTGAGAGTCCCTTGGACTGCAAGATCCAACCAGTCCATTCTGAAGGAGATCAGCCCTGGGATTTCTTTGGAAGGAATGATGCTAAAGCTGAAACTCCAGTACTTTGGCCACCTCATGTGAAGAGTTGACTCATTGGAAAAGACTCTGATGCTGGGAGGGATTGGGGGCAAGAGGAGAAGGGGATGACAGAGGATGAGATGGCTGGATGGCATCACTGACTTGATGGACATGAGTCTGAGTGAACTCCGGGAGTTGGTGATGGACAGGGAGGCCTGGCGTGCTGCGATTCATGGGGTCGCTAAGAGTCGGACACGACTGAGTGACTGATCTGATCTGATCTGATGCACATGACATTGTAATGTGTTTTCCTCTCATTTTCTTAGAATATAGATGTAACTCACTTGACTTTCAACAAATGTAGCAAGACAATTCAGTAGGGAAAGAGTAGTCTTTTCAACAAATAGACAACTGTATATATACAAGCAAAAAAATTAATTTGAATCACTTTCTTATATCACACACACAAAAATTATTCCTAGTGGATCATGGACCTAAATGTAAGAGCTAAAATTATATAACTATTTGAATTAAACATGGGAATGAATCTTCATGACATGTAGTTAGTTAAAACCTTCTTGCTGCTAAGTCACTTCAGTTGTGTCCGACTCTGTGTGACCCCATAGACAGCAGCCCAACAGGCTCACCCGTCCCTGGGATTCTCCAGGCAAGAACACTGGAGTGGGTTGCCATTTCCTTCCCCAATGCATGAAAGTGAAAAGTGAAAGTGAAGTCACTCAGTCATGTCCGACTCTTAGCTATGATCAAAATAATGAATGACAAAACAAAAAGAGACAAATTGCACTTCACCAAAATTTAAGATTTTTGTGCTTCAAAGAACCCATCAGTAAAGTGAAAAGATAAACCAGAATGGGAAAAAATATTTGTATATCATATACCTGACAAGGAACCTATATCCAGAATAAATAAAACATACCTGCCACTCAACAATAAAATGACAGACGACCCAGTTAAAAGTGGGCGAAGGGGGATCTGAAGAGATATTACTCCAAAGAATACATAAATGGCCAGTAAGCACATGGAAAGATGCTCAACATCATTAACCATTTGAAGACTGCATATCAAAATCACGAGATACCACTTCATATCCACTAGGTCATCTGTAATCAAGAAGACAGGTAATAGCAAGTGTCGGTGAGGATGTGGAGAATGTGGAATCCTCATGCACTGCTGGTCATAATGTAAAATAGTGCTGGCTCCTTGGAAAACAGTTGGCAAACCATCTGACCCAGAAAATCTACATCTAGGCTCAACCCCATGGAAATCAGAACATGTCATGTAAAACTTGTTCGTGGACGTTCATAAAAGCATTAGTCATTATAGCCATAAAGTGGAGACAACCCAAATGTCCATAAGCTGATAAATGGATAGATAAAATATGGTATAACTGAACAATGGAATATTATATGGCAATAAAGAGGAATGAAGTACTGATAGATGCTACAATATGGATGAATGTTGAAAACTTTATGCTAGATGGAAAAAGCCAGTCAAAAGACTACATATTATATTATTCCACTTACATGTAAATCTAGTATAGGCAAATCTATAGAAAGTAAATTAATGGTTTGCAAGAACTGAGAGAGTTGGAGGGAAATGGATAGTGACTGCTATTGGATGTGGAATTTGGGGGTAGATAAGGAAAATGTTCCAGAATTGATTGTGGTGAGGGTTGCACAAGTTTGTGAATATACTTGTTGTTCAGTCACTTAATTGTGTCCAACTCTTTGCAACTTCATGGACTGCAGCACTCCAGGCTTCTCTGTCCTTCACCACCCCTGGAGCTTGCTCAAACTCACATCCATTGAGTCAGTGATGCCATCCAACCATCTTGCACTCAATAAGCTCCTTCTCCTCCTGCTTTCAGTCTTTCCCAGCATCAGGGTCTTTTCTAATAATTCAGCTCTTTGCATCAGGTGGCCAAAGTATTGGAGCTTCAGCTTCAGCATCAGTCCTTCCAATGAATATTCAGGACTGATTTCCTTTAGGATCATCTGGTTTGATCTCCTCGCTGTCGAAGGGACTCTCAAGAGTTTTCTCCAACACCAGAGTTCAAAAGCATCAATTCTTTGGTGTTCAGTTGTCTTTATGGTCCAACTTTCACATCCATACAGGACTACTAGAAAAACCATAGCTTTGATTAGACAGACCTTTGTCAGCAAAGTATATTTAGTGAATATACTAAAAACCACTGAATTGTATACTCTAAATTGGTAGATTTTATGGATTTTAAATTTTACTCAGTTTTAAAAATTCATGATACAATCGTACTTGCAAATTTCTTCTTGCTATGTAAGATAACATAGTCACAGGTTCCAGGGATTAACAGGTAGACGTGTTTGTGGGGGCCATTACTCTGACAGTCACATTTGGATTTTATGGAAGAAGCTGAAACTGAATCAGTCAGATTCAACATGACCTTGCTGTCCTCTGTAAGTAGCAGTGCAGCCCCCAGAACATGGGGCTACAAATGAAGTCAGGATGATCTGCTTCTCAGCAGATGTCAGCACAGAAAGATGGTGGTAGAAGACAAGGCATTCTGCCTCTTCTTCCCTCCCGCCACTGAGATGTCATGGTACCACAAAAGGCCTTCTGTATTAGTCATGTCTTTGTTATGGTGTCTTTTGCCTCAATATTTTTATTCTTTAAATACATTTCTTCTTCCTGATTTCTTATGTTGTTTAGAAGAGTCTCTCCTATCTCAAGGTTAGAATGACTTCCCTAATTTTTCTATTATTTATTTTCATTTTCCTTAAAAAATTCAATTTATGTGAGACATTTTTGTCAGTGATATGAAGTAGGGGTCTGCCTTTATTTCCTTTTAATTGGATAACCATTTTTGCTAACATCATTTGTTTAATAATCCACCGTTTTCTCTCTTATTGGAAACTCTGGTCATACACTAAATTCTTATATGTACTTCAGTCTATTTCTGAACTCTTCTGTGTTCCACTGATGCTTTTACTTTCAAGAATAAAAACCTCACGTAGAAAAAAATACACGAAGAAAATCTCTATACTATTACAGACTTTGATATTGAGCACAATTAGAAAGTAAAGAAAAGCAGTTTGGGCCATTTTCTTTTCCTGCCATCACATTCCAATTTACATAGGCCTTTTTTGTATAGGGGTTTCCCTGGTGTGGTAAAGAAACCATGTGCCAATGCAGGAGACTCTGGTTCAATCCCTGAGTTGGGAAGATCCCATGGTGAAGTAAATGGTAACCCATTCCAGTATTCTTGCCTGGGAAATCCTGTGGACAGAGCAGCCTGGCATGCTGCACTCCATGGGGTCATGAAAGAGTGGGACACAACTTTGATTAAACAACAAAAACAACAACATTTGTATAGTCCATGCCATATAAATACAAAGCAATATTGTGTGTACGTGTGTGTGTGTTTATTTTTTATTGGAGTATTGTTGTTATTCAGTCTCTCAGTCATGTCCAACTCTTTTCAACCCCATGGCTTGAAGCACACCAGGGTCCCCTGTCCTTCAGTATCTCCCAGAGCTTGCTCAAACTCATGTGCATCGAGTCGGTGATGCCATCCAACCGTCTCATCCTCTGTTGTCCCCTTCTCCTCCTGCCTTCCATCTTTCCCAGCATCAGGGTTTTTTCCAATGAGTTAGCTCTTTGCATCAGGTGAACAATGTACTGGAACTTCAGCTTTAGCATCAGTCCTACCAATGGGATTGGAGGACTGATTATTCGGAACTACTGGAGGATAGTTGTTTTTACAAATATTATCTTAGTTTCTGCTGTATAACAAAGTGAATCAGTTATACATATACATATGTCCACTCTTTTTTAGATTTCCTTCACATTTAGGTCACCCAAGGGCACTGAGTAGAGTTCCCTGTGCTATACAGTAGGTTCTTATTAGTTATCTGCTTTATACATAGTACTGTATATATGTCAATCCCAATCTCTCAATTCATTTCACCTCCCCTTCCCACCTTGGAAACCATAAGTTTGTTTTCTATGTCTGTGATTCATTTCTGCTTTGCAAATAAGTTCATCACTTTTCTAGATTTCACATATAAATGATATAACATATGTCTTTCTTTCTCTTTCTGACTTCACTCTGTCTCATGTATGACATTTCACTGCAATGGTGAAATAATCACTCCTTTTTATGACTGAGCAATATTCCATTTTACATATGTATTGCATCTTCTTAATTTCTCTGTATATGGACATTTAGGTTGCTTCCAAGTCCTGGCTATTGTAAACAATGTTGCAATGAACATTGGGGTGCATGCAGCTTCTCAAATTGTTTTCATCTGTATATACACCCAGGAGTGGAATTGCTGGGTCATATGGTAGCTCTGTTTTTAGTTTTTTAAAGAAGCTCCACACTGTTCTCCACAGTGGCTGTATCAGCTTACATTCCCACCAACAGCGTAAGAGGGTTTCCCTTTCTCCACACCCTCTCCAGCATTTATTATTTGCAGGCTTTTTGATTTTTGCAGGCTCTTCTGACCAATGTGAGAGGACACTCATTGTAGTTTCGACTTTCATTTTCCTAACATAGTGATGTCAAGCAGTTTTTCTTGTGTTTTTTTGGCCATCCAAATGCCCTCTTTGGAGAAATATCTATGTAGATCTTCTGTCCATTTTTTGATTGGATTTTTAAAAAAATATTGAACTGCATGAACTGTTTGTCGTGTATGTGTTTTTGAGGTACTTCCACATAGTGTTGCCTGGTCATGTAGACACCATCTAAAATGTACAAATTGAAAGGTGCTGAGAAGCTTCTCCAGTTAAAAATATCTTCTCCATGGATACACAACCTGGCCTGAGATAGCTACCCTTAGAGGTACTCTCTTGTGGTCAGTTTACCTTCTATAGGAGTTTACCCTCTCGTGTGAGGAGTTGAACACAAAATCATTGGCATCCACCACCATCTTAGAACTGAAGAAGGAAATGGCATCCCACTCCAATATTCTTGCCTGGAAAATCCCACAGACAGAGGAACCTGGTGGATTACAATCCATGGGGTCACAAGAGTCAGACACGACTGAGCGACTAAACCACCACCATCACATCATCTTAGAAATGAAAACACATGTACTAGCATTATGGAATAAAACAGAATTCTGTTCAATAAAATTTCTTAGAGTCACTAAATATTGAGGGAGATGGGAAAGGTTTCCAAAGACATGATGCCCTTAATACAAGAAAACAGTTTCTCATGAATTTTTTATCCTGAAACGAAATATCAGGAGAAACCCTTGTAGATCAATACTTTTCTATTTAGCTCTGTCAAGCTTTTTTCTTCTTCTTTTTTTAGCTTTGTAGGCCTTGTTATGTTACTTCACTGTGGCTTATTTGGAAGCATAATGGAAAAAAAAATTTTTTCCCCTGGGATGGCATGTTTTCAGGATGAATTTTTCTTTCTTCATTTGAAACTTAAGATCTGAGCTCACATAAATATTCCATTTGTTGAAATTTGACTTATCATCTTGAACTGTACCATTTAAAAGCATGATCATTTTCTTCTTCAACCCATTTCATTGAAAGGGCATCCAGCAGTGTGGTTTGTTGTGCAATGACCCTGAATTTACTCTGTGTTTTACTTTCAGTGATGCCATATGTCACAGACATGGTAAGGCAAAATTAACCAAGTTATATTAAGAAGGAATGTGTTCTAAACAAATTAATTAGAGTAACAGTTTTCTTTTTGAGTTCCTTAGAACCCTTAATAGTATCTATGAAGGAACTATTCTGTATTTAGTAAATTACTCATTATTAACATGGGATATAGTAGACAATTTCTCTTCATGGCTGTTTCTTAGACTCAGTTCAAGGGAAGGCTTGTTTTCCATAGATGTTTTTCAATAGTAGTTTTATATTATTTTTGTTCTCATACAGTAACTGAAGCCATTTGAGCTTCCTCTTATCCTGGACCCTCTTTTAAAAAACTATATACCATTGTAAATAAAATGGCATGTTGGAAGGAATTCATATTTGCAAAGTAGAAAAAAGATTTCCCCTCTTATCGGAAAACCCAATCAAAGTTTTAAGCCAACCCAGCACATAATTATAAAGCAGTATTCATCTGTGTTTATCTGATTACTGATCAATACAAAGGTACCAATTACAGATCTGTTTGCTAAAATGGTTCTTAAAAATAGTTTTAAGTAGTCTCTGTGTTTAAATGTGTCATGCTGTAGAGTATAGATGGAATACTAGCAGTTTTTAGATGCATTATTTCCCACAACTGATGAAGAAGCTGAATTTGAACGGTTCTGTGTAGACCTACAAGGCCTTCTAGAACTAACACCAAAAAAAAAAAAAAGGTGTCCTTTTCATCCTAGGGGACTGGAACACAAAAGTAGGACATCAAGAAACCTGGAGTAACAGCAAAGTTTGGCTGGGGAGTACAAAATGAAGCAGGGCAAAGGCTAACAGAGTTTGCCGAGAGAATACACTGGTCATAGCAAGGACCCTCATCCAACAACACAAGAGATGACTCTACACATGGACATCACCAGATGGTCAATACCGAAATCAGATTGACTATATTCTTTGCAGCCAAAGATGGAGAAGCCCTATAAAATCAGCAAAAACAAGACTGGGAGCTAACTGCATCTCAGATCATGAACTCCTTATTACAAATTCAGACTTAAATTGAAGAAAGTTGGGAAAACCACTAGGTCATTGAGGTATGACCTAAATTAAATCCTTACAACTATACAGTGTAAGCGACAATTAGATTCAACGCACTAGATGTGATAGAGTTCCTGAAGAACTATGGACAGAGGTTCATAACACTGTACAGGAGGCAGTGATCAAGACCAACCCTAAGAAAAAGAAATGAAAAAAGGCAAAATGATTGTCTGAGGAGGCCTTAAAAATAGCTAAGAAAAGAAGAGAAGCTAAAGGTCGCAGAGAGTCGGATATGACTGAGCCACTGAACTGAAAGGTGAAGGAGAAAAGGAAAGATATACCCATCTGATGCAGAATTCCAAAGAATAGCAAGGAGAGATAAGAAAGCCTTCTTCAGCGATCAATGCAAAGAAATAGAGGAAAACAATAGCATGGGAAAGACTAGAAATCTATTCAAGAAAATTAGATACCAAGGAAACATTTCATGCAAAGATGGGCAAATAAAGGACAGAAACAATATGGACCTAACAGAAGCAGAAGACATTAAGAAGAGGTGGCAAGAAGAACTGTACAAAAAAGATCTTCATGACTCAGATAATCACGATGGTGTGATCACTCACCTAGAGCCAGGCATCCTGGAATGTGAAGACAAGTGGACCTTAGGAAGTATCGCTACGAACAAAGCTAGTGGAGGTAATGGAATTCCAGTTGAGCTATTTCAAATCTTAAAAGATAATGTTGTGAAAATGCTGCACTCAATATGCCAGCAAATTTGGAAAACTCAGCAGTGGCCACAGGACTGGAAAAGTCAGTTTTCATTCCAACCCCAAAGAAAGGTAAAACCAAAGAATGCTCAAATTACCACACAATTGCACTCATCTCACATTCTAGCAAAGTATGCTCAAAATTATCCAAGTGAGGCTTCAACAGTACATGAACCATGAACTTTCAGATGTTCAAGCTGGTTTTAGAAAAGGCAGAGGAACCAGAGATCAAATTTCCAACACCCAGTGGATCATCAAAAAAGCAAGAGAGTTTCAGAAAAACATCTACTTCTGCTTTATTGACTATGTTAAAGGGTTTGACTGTGTGGATCAAACTGTGGAAAATTCTTCAAGAGATGGGAATACCATACCACCTTACCTGCCTCCTGAGAAATTTGTATGCCAGTCAAGAAGCAACAGTTAGAACTAGACATGGAACAATGGATTGGTTCCAAATTGGGAAAGGAGTACGTCAAATCTATGTATTGTCATCCTGCTTATTTAACTTATATGCAGAGTACATCATGAGAAATGCTGAGCTAGATGAAGCACAAGCTGGAATCAAGATTGCTGGGAGAAATATCAATAACCTCAGATATGCAGATGGCACCACCCTTATGGCAGAAAATAAAGAGGAACTTAAAAAGCCTCTTGATGAAAGTGAAAGATGAGAATGAAAAAGCTGGCTTTTCAAAAATGAAGATCATGGCATCTGGTCCCATCACTCCATGGCAAATAGATGGGGAAACAATGGAAACAGTGAGAGACTTTATTTTCTTGGGCTCCCAAATCACTGCAGATGGTGACTGCAGCCATGAAATTAAAAGATGCTTGCTCCTTGGTAGAAAAGCTATGATCAACTTAGACAGCACATTAAAAAGCAGAGACATTACTGACAAATGTCTGTCTAGTCAACGCTATGGTTTTTCCAGTAGTCATGTATGGATGTGAGAGTTGAACTATAAAGAAAGCTGAGCTCTGAAGAAGTGATGCTTTTGAACTGTGGTGTTGGAGAACTCTTGAGAGTCCCTTGGACTGCAAGGAGATCCAACCAGTCCATCCTGAAGGAAATCAGTCCTGAATATTCATTGGAAGGACCGATGCTGAACCTGAAGCTTCAATACCTTGGCCACCTGATGTGAAGAACTGACTCATGGAAAAGACCCTGATGTTGTGAAAGACTGAAGGCAGGAAGAGAAGGGCATGACAGAGGATGAGGTGGCTGGATGGCACCACTGACTTGATGGACATAAGTTTGAGCAAACTCTGGGAGTCGGTGATGTACAAGGAAACTTGCCATGCTGCAGTCCAGGGGGGGATCACAAAATGTCAGACATGACTGAGCTACCAAACTGAACTGATCTCTCACAATGAAAGACATGGGAATGTAGACAACAGCAACAAGAGAGTAATAGTTTGTGGTTTACTCCTGATTCCCTTCAGGATTTCAGCTATATTGAATGTTTTTATTTGGTCAATCAGGTGCCCAGCTCCATTGCTTTTTATGGGTAGGAGAAAAGAGCTGACTGAAGAGATTTCCTCAGCCTGAGGAAATCTGAAAAACAGTGATAACATCTTGAATTGGAAGAAGGAGTAGCATAAAGAATTTAACAGGGAGATTCCATTTGGGGAAATACATCACTGACAGTAAGAACATGTGAAACCAAGTGTTATACTTAGTGTAGATCAAAGCCTGTAGAACAGACTGTGCAGCTGTTCTTCAGAGCTACTCTGTTTATTTCCATACAGATCATAGAAAAATAGCATATAGACTAAATATTTGATTTTAGTCAGGGTTTAAAGGTAGCCTGACATTTTTTCCAAGCTGAACATGAGTTCTAATCTTAGCTAATTCTTCTCCTTGGTTATAAACATAATTTTCCAGCTCATTAGTTGGTTTTGCGATATAGCCCAGCGATTTTTAATTTGCCCAGTAGTGACTCTAACACATGCACCCTATTCACTTTATGAATATCCTAAACTTGTTAAAAAGTTTTTGCATGAACTATTTATTCCATATCCTGACCATTTCTGATGTAAAAAATTTTCAAATTCTTGCCACTAAAAATCAAATAATTATCTTTTATATAATTTTTTCAAGAAGTGCTTTCTCAACTACTTATCACATGTGGCAATAATATAACTCATCAAACACCTGTTATAGATATTCATGGAAAAAATGATTTTTTTCATTAAATTAAATAAAATGAATCAATACAGATAGAGATTTATTAATACAATAAATTAGACTAGCTTTAGAGTTATTTAATCTCTTGTTCTAATTAATCAAAAATGTACCAGTCAATGTGCCATCTTAGTTTATTATACTGAAAAAGTAACTGTCTTTCAGATTTTATTGATCCAAAAATTCTATTGGCAGATAACATCCTACACACTACAAAGAAAGAAAAATATTCTAACTAAACTGTGACATAATATTTTCTGCTTAAAAATTTGATTTTATACTTAATAAAATAACTTTTAGACTCATATACCCATTAAAAAATTTTTTTGTGCATTCATGTGAAAAAGAAAATATAAACAAAATACATTTATTATACTCCTCAAAATCTTTGCATTCAAAGTTCAATTCATCTGAGTCTCTTTTAAATTCAGTATTGTCACTGTCTTTTTTTCCCATACATATCTTTTGCGTCATCAAGAACATTGGTATTATAGCATTGCTTGAGACAGTATTCCAGTATCACCTCCAGTATTTTTTTCCAAGTCATAGACACTCATTTTGCCAATTTTGAAGTTGGCAAGATTTTAGTAAAAGGTTCTTAGATTAACAACCAGTCACTGTCTGACAGAGTTTATAAAAGATGCCATCTACTGTAAAAAAAAAAAAGTCCTGATTTCAGAAATGTTAATAATATGGGGAAAATTTTAGAGTCATGAAATATATATAGTATTAATGTAGCTAATTTTTTCTATAATTGCAGTAGTTTAAATATTTGCAGCAAAGCCTCTCTACGTGCTACATTTGTGTCCAAACCATCTGGGGCTCCTATGACTAAGTTCTTGACATTAAACATTTAAAAAAGCCTATGAAAGAAGCAGTTCAATTGCAAAACAACCCACATTTCAGAATTTCATGTTACAATGTATTAAGAGTCAAAGCATATATGCTTACTAGTAACCACTGACCTATGAAAGCGAAAGGGTTGGGGGTAATTCTAAGGATTCAAAGACATTAGGAAAAAGTAAGAATTTTTCCTTTATTATACTCCGTTGAAGAACACAATCATAGGTTTTTCTGTTTTGTTTTGTTTTGACTGCTCTGCCTGTGGGATCTCAGTTCCCCAACAAGGATTAAGCCCCAGGCCACAAAAGTGAAAGCACCAAATCCTAACCACTAACCTCTGCCATGCTAAGCCCACCCCAGCACATACCTGAGCCCATACCAATTACCCTCTCAGACCCCTTTTGCCCCAGCATTGCTCACTTTGGAGCGAAGGTGCCGGTGCTGCAAGGTGGTAGAACACAGTTGGAAGGAACAGAGACAGTTCAGAAAGGACCCTCAGGGCTTCTGCGCCAGCAACTTGGTACCTGATTCCACCCCCAATATGGTGGTGTTGACCACTGAACAGAGGAGAAGCCTTGGCTCAGATGTGGCTCTGGCTTTAGTACCCTCCTGCCAAGTTCCAGCCTGGCCTCCCAGCAAGGTAATAGCTGCTAGCACACCCTGAGGGAAGAAGTGACTTGTGCTCACTTCACAACCAGCTCTCCCACCAAAGCCACTGGGCTCTTAGACTGTATATCTGGTAAATTATTTTATCTTTGTTTCATTAGTTTTTTCCAGGGCTTTCATTTGTACTTTTGTTTGAAATAAATTCCTCAGTCTTAGTTTGCTTAACTTCCTCTGTCTCTATAAAATTAGAGGAAATATTTGCTTATCACAATCTTGAAGGGGCATCCAAGTAGATATATAGAAATATATCAACATACACAAACCCCATGGTAACCATGTATCAAAATCCTACAACAGATACACAAAAATTGAGAGAAAGGAACATAAGCATGTCACTAAAACAAATCATAAATCCATAAAGGAAGAAACTAAAGAAGAAAAGAGCAGAGAACTACGAATATAACCAGGAAACAAGTAACAAAAGGCATTAAGTACATGCCTACCAATTATAAATGGACTAAGTGCACCAATCAAAAGACATAGGGTGGTTGATTGGATAAAAATCAAGAGCCATCTGAAAGCTGCTTACAAGAAACTCACTTTCAGAGCTAAAGATACAGACATTATGAAAGTGAAAGAATAGAAAAAGGTATTTCATACAAATTTGGAAACTACAGGAAAACTGGGGTAGCAATACTCATATCTGACAAAATAGACTTTAAGACAAAGTCTATAACAAAAGACAAAGGTTATTATATAATAGTAAAGTCATCAATACAAGAAGAGCATATAACATATAACGTTTATTGATGTATACGCACTTAATATAGAAGCACCTAAACTTCCCTGATAGCTCAGCTGGTAAAGAATCCACCTGCAGTGCAGGAGACCCCGGTTTGATCCCGGGGTTGGGAAGACCCGCTGGAGAAGGAATCGGCTACCCACTCCAGTATTCTTGGGCTTTCCTGGTGGCTCAAACAGTAAAGACTCTGCCTGTAATGCAGGAGACTTAAGTTTGATTCCTGAGTTGGGAAGATTCTCTGGAGAAGGGAATAGCTACCTCCTCCAGTATTCTGACCTGGAGAACTCCATGGACTATACAGTCCGGATATGACTGAGTGACTTTCATTTTTTCAAATATGTAAAGCCAATATTAACATACATATAGGGGGAAATAGGCAATAGTACCATTCAATATGACAGGAATCCAAGTCTGTGCCCCAACCAGTAATGCTGAAGAAGCTGAACGGTTCTATGAAGACCTACAAGACCTTTTAGAACTAACACCCAAAAAAGATGTCCTTTTCATTATAAGGGACTGGCATGCAAAAGTAGGAAGTCAAGAAACACCTGGGGTAACAGGCAAATTTGGCCTTGGAATAAGGAATGAAGCAGGGCAGAGGCTAATAGAGTTTTGCCAAAAGAATGCACTGGTCATAGCAAACACCCTCTTCCAACAACACAGGAGAAGACTCTACACATGGACATCACCAGATGGTCAACACCGAAATCAGATTGATTATATTCTTTGCAGCCAAAGATGGAGAAGCTCTATACAGTCAGCAAAACAAGACCGGGAGCTGACTGTGGCTCAATCATAAACTCCTTATTGCCAAATGGAGACAAACTGAAGAAAATAGGGAAAACCACTCGACTATTCAGGTATGACCTAAATCAAATCCCTTATGATTATACAGTGGAAGTGAGAAATAGATTTAAGGGGCTAGATCTGATAGAGTGCCTGATGAACTATGGATGGAGGTTCGTGACACTGTACAGGAGACAGGGATCAAGACCATCCCCATGGAAAAGAAATGCAAAAAAGCAAAATGGCTGTCTGGGGAGGCCTTACAAATAGCTGTGAGAAGAAGAGAAGCAAAAAGCAAAGGAGAAAAGGAAATATATAAGCATCTGAATGCAGAGTTCCAAAGGATTGCAAGGAGAGATAAGAAAGCCTTCCTCAGCGACCAGTGCAAAGAAATAGAGGAAAACAACAGAATGGGAAAGACTAGAGATCTCTTCAAGAAAATTAGAGATACCAAGGGAACATTTCATGCAAAGATGGGCTCAATAAAGGACAGAAAAGGTATGGACCTAACAGAAGCAGAAGATATTAAGAAGAGGTGGCAAGAATACACGGAAGAACTGTACAAAAAAGAGCTTCACGACCAAGATAATCACGATGATGTGATCACTCACCTAGAGCCAGACATCCTAGAATGTGAAGTCAAGTGGGCCTTAGAATGCATCACTACAAACACAGCTAGATGGAATTCCAGTTGAGCTCTTTCAAATCCTGGAAGATGATGCTGTGAAAGTGCTGCAACTCAATATGCCAGCAAATCTGAAGAACTCAGCAGTGGCCACAGGACTGGAAAAGGTCAGTTTTCATTCCAATCCCAAAGAAAGGCAATGCCAAAGAATGCTCAAACTACCGCACAATTGCACTCATTTCACACGCTAGTAAAGTAATGCTCAAAATTCTCCAAACCAGGCTTCAGCAATACGTGAACACTGAACTGGTCTCCTTTAGGATGGACTAGTTGGATCTCCTTGCAGTCCAAGGGACTCTCAAGAGTCTTCTCCAACACCACAGTTCAAAAGCATCAATTCTTCGGCACTCAGCCTTCTTCACAGTCCAACTCTCACATCCATACATGACCACAGGAAAAACCATAGCCTTGACTAGATGGACCTTTGTTGGCAAAGTAATGTCTCTGCTTTTGAATATGCTATCTAGGTTGGTCATAACTTTCCTTCCAAGGAGTATGCATCTTTTAATTTCATGGCTGCAATCACCATCTGCAGTGATTTGGGAGCCCAAAAGAATAAAGTCTGACACTGTTTCCACTGTTTCCCCATCTATTTCCCATGAACTGATGGGACCAGATGCCATGATCTTCGTTTTATGAATGTTGAGCTTTAAGCCCACTTTTTCACTCTCCTCTTTCACTTTCATCAAGAGGCTTTTTAGTTCCTCCTCACTTTCTGCCATAAGGGTGGTGTCATCTGCATAGCTGAGGTTATTGATATTTCTCCTGGCAATCTTGATTCCAGCTTGTGCTTCTTCCAGCCCAGCATTTCTCATGATGTACTCTGCATATAAGTTAAATAAGCAGGGTGACAATATACAGCCGTGACATACTCCTTATCTTATTTGGAACCAGTCTGTTGTTCCACGTCCAGTTCTAATTGTTGCTTCCTGACCTGCATATAGGTTTCTCAAGAGGAAGGTCTGGTGGTCTGGTATTCCCATCTCTTTCAGAATTTTTCAGTTTATTGTGATCCACACAGTCAAAGGCTTTGGCATAGTCAATAAAGCAGAAATAGATGTTTTTCTGCAACTCTCTTGCTTTTCCATGATCCAGCGGATGTTAGCAATTTGATCTCTGGTTCCTCTGCCTTTTCTAAAACCAGCTTGTACATCTGGAAGTTCACTGTTCATGTATTGCTGAAGCCTGGTTTGGAGAATTTTGAGCATTACTTTACTAGCGTGTGAAATGAGTGCAATTGTGTGGTAGTTTGAGCATTCTTTGGCATTGCCTTTCTTTGGGATTGGAATGAAAACTGACCTTTTCCAGTCCTGTGGCCACTGCTGAGTTTTCCAAATTTGTTGGCATATTGAGTGCAGCACTTTCACAGCATCATCTTCCAGGATTTGAAATAGCTCAACTGGAATTCCATCACCTTCACTAGCTTTGTTTGTAGTGATGCTTTCTAAGGCCCACTTGACTTCACATTCCAGGATGTCTGGCTCTAGGTGAGTGATCACACCATCGTGATTATCTTGGTCGTGAAGCTCTTTTTTGTACAGTTCTTCCGTGTATTCTTGCCACCTCTTCTTAATATCTTCTGCTTCTGTTAGGTCCATACCTTTTCTGTCCTTTATTGAGCCCATCTTTGCATGAAATGTTCCCTTGGTATCTCTAATTTTCTTGAAGAGATCTCTAGTCTTTCCCATTCTGTTGTTTTCCTCTATTTCTTTGCACTGGTCGCTGAGGAAGGCTTTCTTATCTCTCCTTGCAATCCTTTGGAACTCTGCATTCAGATGCTTATATATTTCCTTTTCTCCTTTGCTTTTTGCTTCTCTTCTTCTCACAGCTATTTGTAAGGCCTCCCCAGACAGCCATTTTGCTTTTTTGCATTTCTTTTCCATGGGGATGGTCTTGATCCCTGTCTCCTGTACAATGTCATGAACCTCCATCCATAGTTCATCAGACACTCTATCTATCTGATCTAGCCCCTTAAATCTATTTCTCACTTCCACTGTATAATCATAAGGGATTTGATTTAGGTCATACTTGAATGGTCTAGTGGTTATGGCCCTATCAGAGTCTTTTTTCGAGCCTCTTGTAGCTGGCAATCAGAAGGCCTCTTTGGCCAGTGTTACTCCATAGCTCCACCCATTGAGGCACTGAGAGGGCATGCTTCCTTGCCTTGGGTCCTTCTCTGTTGTTCAGGGCCCCCTGGCTGGGGTCCTACTCTGTAGATCAGCATGTCAGGCACTTAAAGGGGCACCCTGGGTGGGGTCCTACTCTGTAGTTCAGTGCCTTGGGTGTTTGATGAGCCAGGCTTTCTACTGTTCAGCTGCCAGTGCTGGCATGTGGGGGGAGATAGGCTATGGTGATGGGTCCACCCCCTATGCATGACTCAGCAGTATGGCCTTGCTTCCATGGCTGCCCAGCTTTCCTCCATAGGCATTTCCCACCACAATCTCCTCCGTCACATCCCCTCAATCTGTCTCTCTACAGTCAACAGCAGCCCTTTGCCCTGGGATTGCTCCACAACCCCTAGACTCCAGTTTCCAGCCACTGTGCCATCTTGGGTATATATGGCTGCAGCAAGGACTGCCTGATTCTCATTCCATTTAGGCTGCCACAGATCAGCTGTTTCCCTCTCAGCCTTAAATGTTTCTCCTCTGACTCAGACAATTGCCCTGATATGGGGATCGGACCCCTGCTTCAGTTCCCCTACCCGCCAAGGGCAGCTCCAGTCCTACTAACACTCCCATTTCCCCCCCTAGTTTCTTCCTCCTGCTGGGTTTTGCGTGGGTCTATATATTCTTTTCTGCTGGTCAGGTATTCCTGTCCGTTCTCAGCTGGCATTCTGCGTGCATTTCTGTGTCTGAAGGTGTATTCCTGATGTATCCATGGAGAGAGATGTATTCTGTGTCCACCTACTTCTCTGCCATCTTGTTCCCTGATAATGTCTTTTTAGTTAAGTTCTCACAGATAAGGAAGTATGGAAGCTGAAAGGAAAACAGAGATTTTTACCACTGATGAGGAGGAATCAAGAAATATATAAAAAGAAAAGCTGGGGTGCCTAGCTAAACCTGTGTGTGCAAGTGTGTGTGTGTACATGCTTAATCACTCAGTTGTGTTTGACTCTTTGAGACCCCATGGACTGTAGCCCACCAGGCTCTCTGTCCTTGGGGATTCTCCAGACAAGAATACTGGAGTCAATTGCCATGCCTTCTTCCAGGGAATCTTCCCAACTCAGGGATTAAACCCAGGTCTCTCACATTGCAGGTGTATGCTTTATCATTTGAGCCACCAGGGAAGACCAAAAATAATGGAGTGGGTAGCCTATCCCTTCTCCAGGGGATCTTCCAGACCCAGGAATCAAACCAGAGTCTCCTGCATTGCAGGTGGACTCTTTACCAGCTGAGCTATCAGGGAAGCCCAGTTAAACCTGGATTTTGCATATTCAATGATATTTCATTTTAGTGGTGGTGGTGGTTTTAGATAGAGAGGCCTGGTGAGCACCATAAGGCTGATCATAAGCAATGAATCGGCCATATTTCTTTGTTTTTTCCATTAGGCCTCAAGTAGTGGAGAAGGCAGTGGCACCCCACTCCAGTACTCTTGCCTGGAAAATCCCATGGACAGAGGAGCCTGGTAGGCTGCAGTCCATTGGGTCTCGAAGAGTCGGACACGACTGAGCGACTTCACTTTCACTTTTCACTTTCATGAATTGGAGAAGAAAATGGCAACCCACTCCAGTGTTCTTGCCTGGAGAATCCCAGGAATAGGGGCGCCTGGTGGGCTGCTGTCTATGGTGTCACACAGAGTCGGACACGACTAAAGTGACTTTGCACAGCAGCAGCAGTGGTAGGAAACATTGAATTTGCAACAGAAACATTTGTTCTGTGGATCACTCATGCCTTTCTTTTAGTTAGAAAAACATGTTATATAAAATTGAATTTCCTTGAGAAAATATTAATATAAATGAAAAGAAAAACATAGGGACCCTAATGCTCTTACAGCTAGTTGTCAAATACCAAGGAGAGTATTATTTGAAATGGAAAAGAAACATTTTTTTTTTTCTTGAGATACAATGGTTTAGAAGATACTCTTCCTCCACCCTTATCCTGATAATTGGAAAATAGCAGAAAAAATGTCATTTTAATAAAGTATTCATTAAATTTTAACTTTAAAAATTTAGTTAAAAGTACTTGGGAATTGACCCTAGGATAATGGCAATGTCCTCAGTTCATTTGGTAACTCAAAGAGAAAAAGGATTAATCAAACAATAGTTGAATTTTAATCTTTTCAATTCAATATATTAGTTTCATATATTTAGATTTTGAATTCCAGGCAGCTATGGACAATTTGTTGTCTTCTTCATTGGTAGGCCTCATTATTGATTTCATAACTTGAGTTAGATTGAAGAATGAGTGCAAATATTAATTGTTTCAGCCTACAAAGAATGGCAGGTATTGAGAAAAGATTTTTTTAATGTGTTCAACAGTTGATCATAACTTTTTAAAATTTTTATTCATTATGAAAAAGAATAGTAATTCTTATAGGAAGTAATATATGTGAATAATGGCAGAGTTAGGTTGAATATTATTTAGTCATCTTTGTGTTATAAAACATTTGTAAAATTACTTTTTTTTCCTGATAAGCATGTGTCCCATTTTCAAATGTCAGACAAATTGCATATGATTTTATTGATGATCAGAGGAATCTGATGAGAAGCATTTGACTTGGGGCTTCCCAAGTAATGCAATGGTAAAGAATCTGCCTGCCAATGCAAGAGACATGAGTTCGATAACCTGGGTTGGAAAGATCCCCTGGAGTACAAAATGGCAACCTGCTCCAGTATTCTTTCCTGGAAAATTTAATGGAGAGAGAAGCCTGGAGGGCTACAGTCCATAGGGCTGCAAAGAGTCAGACATGACTGAGCACGCAAGTGATGTAAACCATATTGGTTTCATTTAATTTTGGTTTTGACATCTGATATATTCTAGGAAGTACAATAGTTCAGTTCCCAAGTTGTGCTTTACACTACATAAATGAGCTTAACCAAAGGATGGAGTAGATGAGAAGGGGAAAGGAAGAGAGAGATCCCAAAGGGTATTTTGATTTGTTGAACAGAACAACAGACTTATGGCTTTACTCTCAATGAAAGAAAAATAAATGCCTAAACCAGCAACATAGTGTGGCATCATCTGTGAGCTTGTTAGAAAAGGAGAATCCCACATTTAATCAAATGTACATTTTAACGGAATCACATAATTCTTATGCATATTAAGTCTGAGTAACCTTGGCTAAGGTACCCCTCTCCTACATTATTTATAACCACTTTCCTCATGATGTTCTGCTAGATGGGATTTGAAGCATAATATCCCAGTGTTTGCATTTAGCTATCAGGCTTTAAGCTTTAAACTGAAAAAAAAATGAGTCTTACATGTAATTTAAGGCACTATTGAATAAGGAGGAAAGACATATGGAGCTCCAGGGTCTCTAGTCCCTCTAAAGTTGAACCATGCTGTTGCTGCTGCTGAGTCACGTCAGTCGTGTCTGACTCTGTGCGACCCCATAGACGGCAGCCCACCAGGATGCCCCGTCCCTAGGATTCTCTAGGCAAGAACACTGGAGTGGGTTGCCATTTCCTTGTCCAATGCATGAAAGTGAAAAGTGAAAGTGAAGCCGCTCAGTCATGTCCGACCCTCAGCGACCCCTGGACTGCAGCCTTCCAGGCTCCTCCATCCATGGGATTTTCCAGGCAAGAGTACTGGAGTGGGGTGCCATTGCCTTCTCCGAAAGTTGAACCATAGAGGTGGTCTATTCCACATGTAAATAGGTCACGTTCATCCATTAACACAAAACAAAGTAGATTTGTTGAATCTTAGATTTAGCTTGTCATTAGACATTCTGGGCATAAAAGTCAATATGCAATTTTGAATGCATCTTATGGGGGATGTCTGTTTTTACAGATATTTTTCTGTGCATACCAAGAATGAGTACTCTACATGCCCAGGGGAGAGGGCATACTTCTGAAATTCTGGCACCTTTGACTAAAAGGAATGTTTGTGGCATTTCTCTGTTTATTCAGACTCCTTGAGGTTACTCTGCTAGTACTTTGTAATAAACCCACAATAGAAAAGAAAATTTTTAAGAAAAATCTTTAAATTATGCTTTTATAGTTTTGAGAATTATGCTTTCCATAATTTCATTTATTCATTTCATTTCATTTGAAGAACTGTTGATATTTTTAAAGGATATAATAATCACTAAATGTAGGAACACAGAGAATGTATTAACCTAAATATTCTAGATAAATATTAGCAGATGTACTTATGTTGATGTGAACTAGGGAGCTGACAGATTGAGATCTATTGATGCAAGTTGTGGTTATGTTAAGTAGTTGGTTTTATTAATTAAATGACAACTTCATCCTCCAAAATCCCATTTCACTTGTAGTATGTGTGATGCAAAAGGAGAAAAGAAGATAGAATGCAAATATTGGAACATTGGTCTTAATTATTGTCATTTAAAACAATTTTCTTAAAAGTTGTCTTAAAAATTGCCATTTAAGCAGTTTTATGAACACGGTTTACTTTTCTTTCAAGGAATACCTGCTGCTGCTGCTGCTGCTAAGTCGCTTCAGTCATGTCTGACTCTGTGTGACCCCAGAGATGGCAGCCCACCAGGCTTCCCCATCCTTGGGATTGTCCAGGCAAGAACACTGGAGTGGGGTGCTATTGCCTTCTCCAATTTACGAAAGTGAAAAGTGAAGTCCCTCAGTCGTGTCCGACTCTTAGCAACCCCATGGACTACAGCCTACCAGGCTCCTCCGTCCATGGGATTTTCCAGGCAAGAGTACTGGAGTGGGGTGCCATTGCCTTCTCTGCAAGGAATATCTACTTTTTGTTAAATCTTTCCACTTGCCTAATACTCCAAACTTACTGAAACAAGTGGCGATAATTCTTGCAAAAAAGCAGTGCTTTCTAATGCAAATATTCTCCAGTCAAAGGACCAGAAACATACGTTTAGTTAAACAAGTTGGTTTTATTACTTATTTATTACTTATTTACTTGACGCAGTAAGAGAAAATACACACCATGGAATCACCATGGAATCACCATGGAATCACCAGGGAGTCATGGAGCATCCCAGTAAGAAGGTATTATGGACTGAATGTTTGAGTCTCCCCAGAATTCATATGTCAAAGTCCTAACTCCCAAACATGACAGTATTTGGAGCTGGGACCTTTGGGATGTCATGAGGATTAGACAAGATCATAAGGTTAGGGTGTTCATGATGAGACTAGTGCTCTTTTAAGAAGAGATACCAGACATCTTGCTTTCCCTCTTCACTATATTAAATGACAGTAAGAAGGGCTTCATCTGCAAGTTAGGAAGAGAATCTTCACCAGAAACTGACCATGCTGGCACCCTGGTCTCAGATTTCTAGTCTCCAGAACAATGAGAAGATTGTTTCTGTTTAAGTCACCCAGTCTGTGTACTTTGTTACAAAAGTCTCAAACTTTGAGGTGAAGAAATCTACTTGAAACTCAGCCTGTAAATTTCCTTACTCTAAGTCAGATGTCTAGTCTCATCTAATCATTCTACTCCTATAATAATTATAATCAAGGACCAGCATTGTTCAGTTCAGTTCAGTTCAGTTGCTCGGTCATGTCCGACTCTTTACGACCCCATAGACTGCAGTATGCCAGGCCTCCCTGTCCATCATCAACTCCCAGAGTTTACTCAAACTCATGTCCATTGAGTCAGTGATACCATCCAACCATCTCATCCTCTGTTGTCTCCTTCTCCTCCCACCATCAATCTTTCCCAGCATCAGGGTCTTTTCAGATGAGTCAGTTCTTCACATCAGGTGACCAAAATATTGGAGTTTCAGCTTCAGCATCAGTTCAGTGAATATTCAGGACTGATTTCCTTTAGGATGGACTGGTTGGATCTCCTTGCAGTCTAAGGGACTCTCAGGAGTCTTCTCCAATGCCACAGTTCTAAAACATCAATTCTTCAGTGCTCAGCTTTCTTTATAGTCCAACTGTCACATCCATACATGACTACTGGAAAAACCATAGCTTTGACTAGACGGATCTTTTTTGGCAAAGTGATGTCTCTGTTTTTTAATATGCTGTCTAGGTCTGTCATAACTTTCCTTCCAAGGAGCAAGTGTCTTTTAATTTCATGGCTGCAGTCACCATCTGCAGTGATTTTGGAGCCCCAAAAATAGTCTGTCACTGTTTCCATTGTTTGCCCATCTATTTGTCATGAAGTGATGGGACCAGATGCCATGATCTTTTTCACTCTCCTCTTTCATTTTCATCAACAGGCTCTTTAGTTCTTCACTTTCTGCCATAAAGGTGGTGTCATCTGCATATCTGAGGTTATTGATATTTCTCCCAGCAAACTTGATTCCAGCTATCCTAACCTAATGCTCAAATAATATTTGGAAATAGATCAGGGTAAAGGTTGTGAAAATATAGCTTACAGGGAAGGAAATGCAGATTGTTCCTAAACATATAAAAATGTTCAACTCGCTCATAAGATTAAAAAAAAACTACATGGTAATGTCATTTTCACCTGTAAAATTGTTAAAACTTAGTGTTAAATATGTTGGATAATACACTGTATTAGTGAGGCTGTGAGGAAAATGGCCTTTTCTTTATTCATGGTGGGAATGTAGTTTCTATGGAAGTTAGTTTGGCAATATGTATTCAATTTTCATCAATAGGAACTGAATAAGTTTATTAACACACACACGTAGACTGAAATACTATGTAAAAATAATAAGTAAACACTTAATGCACTGAAATGGAATGATTTACAAGATGTATTGCTAAGTGAAAAAAAATCCATCTGTAAAACAGTATATATAGTAGGCTACCATTTTAAAACAAGGAATAGAGAAATAACTTTATATACATATTATATATATTACATTCAGATTTCTGGGAAGATATGTAAAAGACTAACTATTAGTGAGGAGAGAATAGTTGGGAGAAAAGAGTAGGTAGGAGACCTCACTCCTTTTGCACTTTTTGTATTTTGAACCATATGAATATGTTACTTATTTAAAAATTTAGCTAAAAATAATTTTAGAATAGAATAAATAAGACTTTGATCACTATGAAAAATGGAAAAGGAAAATCCATATTCTTTCAAATACAATATAGAACAACAGAAGGACAAACAAAGCTATACAGAACCACACTTCAAGCATAAATAGAGGACAAAGAACAACATCCGAGTATATACATAAATTCCTTAGAGCTTTCTCTCGTGTTCTTCCTGTAAGTCTTCATGTTGATCAGTATAGGAAAAACTGCTGGTAAGAGAGTAAATGAGAGAGAACAATGAATCAAAGGTACATTTAAAGCAACTGCCCAATAGGAAAGAGTTCACCCTAGGTGAAATTATTGAAAAAATGTGCTGGTAGCCTAGAGCACCTTTGAAGATTGGGTAGTAAAGTATAAAGGAATCAAGAAGGAAATGTTAATGTCTTACAATCAGAAAAGGAACCCCAAACTGGAAAATACCACCCTACTTCCCAACACCACCCCCGCCAAAAGCCATTAAACAACCTGGACTCTGACACATTGACAGAAGAGGGCACCATTGAACTAAAAATTTTGTAAGCCACTATGCTAAGTCGCTTCAGTCGTGTCCGACTCTGTGTGACCCCGTAGACTGCAGCCCACTAGGCTTCCCCGTCCCTGGGATTCTCCAGGCAAGAACACTGGAGTGGGTTGCCATTTCCTTCTCCAATGTAAGCCACTGTAGATCCACAAAATTAAAAATATAAAAGTGAGTAAATCTATATAACTCTACTATAAAATAACAAAAGGAGAATCAAAATATCTCATGCATTTAAAATTTGTCCCTAGAAGACATCATGAAACAGAAGAAAAATGTAGTAAAAAACAAAAAAACTTCAAGTAACATTTAGAGCCTGAACAAGCATTTGCAGATATGAAAACATTAAGGACAAAAAATGAACAACAAATAGTAAAAGATAACAAATTGACCAAACTTGAGAAAGAAAAAAATAAAAAAGAAAATTATAACAGATACGAAGACTAAATTACATGGTACTCAAGGGAGAATAGACTCAAATGAAAATTTTATGCCATACTGAAGCACAAAAACAGAAAAGCTAGTAAATCACACAAAAAAGTAAATAGGAGTAGAGAGAAAGTGGTTGAAATTGAAATAGCAAGGAATAAAAAACATACATATTTAGAGTCCCTAAAGCAGAAAAAGAAAAAAATGGGACAGAAGTAATATTTAAAGTTATAAATCAAGAGCGTGTTCCAGGAACAAATGAAGATCTGACTTTACATATTAAAAGGGGCTCAACAGGTACATGAGAAAATGGACCTAAATGACCAGTTTTGAGGCGTATCCTAGTAATCTCTTAAATGTCAAGATCTAGGGAAAATATTTTTCAAGATCTCTTATCAAATATCAAATGAAAAGTGATAAAGACTGGAGTCTGACTTGTCCAAAACAAGTTACAAAATAATAAAGCAGTGTCAAAAAAACAAAACAAAAACAAAATCTCCAAACCAAACCAACAAAAAAAACACTAGGAAGAAATTGTGAACCAAAGATTTTTATATCCATCTCTCAAAAGTGAAAGGCACTCAGTCGTGTCTGACTCTTTGTGACCCCATGAACTATACAGTCCATGGAATTCCCTAGGCCAGAATACTAGAGTGGGTAGCCTTTCCCTTCTCCAGGGGATCTTCCCAACCCTGGGATCGAACCCAGGTCTCCCAAATTGCAGGTGGATTCTTTACCAGTTGAGCCACAAGGGAAGCCCATCCAGCACTTAAGACGACAGAAGAACACAGTCTGCCACAGGATGGCTTTATCCAGATAAAGAGATGACTGAGAAAACCTCAGCACTGTAGTTTATAGTAAGACTTTAGTATATTTCATTGCAGACACAAGACTAAAATAAATATGGGTACAAGGCTGGCCTGTAATTAGGAACATATCACATGCTCTGATAATGTGGAAATGATGTGAATAAAGAAAAGGGACAATAAAAGAGAGGTAGGGGTAAATAGAAAAGAATAAGCTCTTGGTAGTGTATTCTGTATGTAGGGGTTGAAGGAACCTTTAAAAACTGACAAATCATATAGCATCACATGACTGAAAAATTGAGAATATTTGCTAAATACGCCAGATAAAGCACTAATATCTCTTGTACACAAGAACTTAACAATTGAGAGGAAGCAAGCACCAAGAGTATGATAGAAAAATGGGTAAAAGATAAGAATAATTTATAAAAGAAGGTATAAAAATCACCCATAATGAAAAAAAATCACTCAACCTCATTCATAAGTAGAGAAATATGAATGGAAACTACAAAAAAGAAGCTGTCATCTTTCAGATTGGCAAACTTAAAAAGTATAACAGCGTATTTGTTGGAGTGTGTGTGTGTGTGCGTGTACACTTAGTCGTGTCTGACTCTTTGCAGGCCCATAAACTCTAGCCCACCAGGCTCCTGTATTCATGGAATTTTCCAAGCAAGAATACTGGAGTGGGTTGCCATGCTCTCCTCCAGGGGATCTTTCCAATTCAGGGATCTAGCCCTCATCCCTTAAGTCTCCTGCATTGGCAGGAGGTTCTTTACCACTAGTGCCACCAGGGAGGTCCCATTTGTTGGAGAGGTTGTTGCAATCCAGCTCACTCAAACATTGCTACTGGGACGACCTCAAACACTGCAAACTGGTACAACTTTTAGAGAAGAGATTTGGCAATATCTAAAAAAAGTGTTTATGCATTTACATTACAGCCCTTTCTAGGAACTATCCTGAAGATATTTAGCAAGAATTCAAAAATATATACTTACAATGTTATTCATTAAAGCATTCTTTGCATTTATAAAATATTGTAAACAACCTTAGTGCTCTTTGATAGAGGAGAGGTTGAACAAATTAATGATACTTAAAACTTATATGCCAAGTACATCATGAGAAACGCTGGACTGGAAGAAACACAAGCTGGAATCAAGATTGCCTGGAGAAATATCAATAACCTCAGATACGCAGATGACACCACCCTTATGGCAGAAAGTCAAGAGGAACTCAAAAGCCTCTTGATGAAAGTGAAAGTGGAGAGTGAAAAAGTGGGCTTAAAGCTCAACATTCAGAAAACGAAGATCATGGCATCCGGTCCCATCACTTCATGGGAAATAGATGGGGAAACACTGGAAACAGTGTCAGACTTTATTTTGGGGGGCTCCAAAATCACTGCAGATGGTGACTGCAGCCATGAAATTAAAAGACGCTTACTCCTTGGAAGGAAAGTTATGACCAACCTAGATAGCATATTCAAAAGCAGAGACACTACTTTGCCAACAAAGATCCGTCTAGTCAAGGCTGTGGTTTTTCCTGTGGTCATGTATGGATGTGAAAGTTGGACTGTGAAGAAGGCTGAGTGCTGAAGAATTGATACTTTTGAACTGTGGTGTTGGAGAAGACTCTTGAGGTCCCTTGGACTGCAAGGAGACCCAACCAATCCATTCTGCAGGAGATCAGCCCTGGGATTTCTTTGGAAGGAATGATGCTAAAGCTGAAACTCCAGTACTTTGGCCACCTCATGCGAAGAGTTGACTCATTGGAAAAGACCCTGATGCTGGGAAGGATTTGGGGCAAGAGGAGAAGGGGACGACAGAGGATGAGATGGCTGGATGGCATCACTGACTCGATGGATGTGAGTCTGAGTGAACTCCGGGAGTTGGTGATGGACAGGGAGGCCTGGCGTGCTGCAATTCATGGGGTCACAAAAAGTCGGACATGACTGAGCAACTGAACTGAACTGAAGCAGCTATAAAAACAATGACAAAGATCCCTCAACTAATACAAAATGATTTGGAGTATACATGATTTTTAAGAAAGCAAAGTACAAAAGAACATCTGGCATTAATAAGCATGTGTGTAATGAAAAAAAGGAAGTATAAACATACATATATTTGCTTATTTGTGCAAAGCTAAACACAGGAAGCATAAACCAAAGACTGAGATAGTTACCACCAGGGATGGCTAGAACTGGGATATTAAAAAAATGGATGATATCAGAATGGGGTAGAATTTATGGGTTGGGGGAGAAACAGTCCTCTAATTATATCTATCTGTGTACTTCTGAATTTTAAAATCAACATTATATGTTTCACATATCATACAGTGAATGAATGAAATCAACAAAGTTGAGAGAAAACCAAAATGGAGCCAATAGAAACAAATGAACTAATTATGGTTGACAGGGAAGTGGACTAATTCAAGGACTGATTTTGAGCACTGTATTTTGATTATATACCTCCAGGTTATATACTAAAAGAACTTTAAATAAATACTGATTCTAGTTAGTAGGTTTGTTTTTCACAGGAGTATAGATTAAGCAATTTTTAAATATATGAAGTGCATTCTGTTGTTGCTCTGTCTCTCAATCATGTCTGACTCTTTGCAACCCTGTGGACTGCAGCATGCCAGGCTTCCCTGTCCTTCACTATCTCCCAGAGTTTGCTCAAACTCCGGTCCATTGAATCAGTGATGCCATCCAACCATCTCATCATCTGTTGTCTCATTCCTCCTCCTGCCTTCAATCTTTCCCAGCATCAGGGTCTTTTCCAATGAGTCACCTCTTTGCATCAGGTGGCCAAAGTATTGGAGCTTCAGCCTCAGCATCAATCCTTCCAATGAATATTCAGGATTGATTTTCTTTAGGATTGATTGATTTGATCTTGCTGCTGTCCAAGGGAGTCTCAAGAGTCTTCTCCAACACAAGAATTGATCAACAAGAATTGATGTTTGAAAGCATTAATTCTTTAGCACTCAGCCTTCTTTATGATCCAACTCTCACATCCATATATGAGTACTGGAAAAATGGTAGCTTTGACTATGTGAATTTTTCTTGGCAAAGAGATGTCTCTGCTTTTTAATATGCTGTCTAGATTTGCCATAGGTTTGCTTCCAGGGAGCAAGCATCTTTTAATTTCATGGCTGCAGTCACCATCTGCATTGATTTTGGAGCCCAAGAAAATAAAGTCTCACTGTTTCCTCATCTATTTGCCATGAAGTGATGGGACCAGATGCCATTATCTTCGTTTTTTGAATGTTGAGTTTTAAGCCAGATTTTTCACTCTCCTCTTTCACCTTCATCAAAAAGCTCTTTAGTTCTTCTTCTAGTTCTGAGTAAATAAGTAAATATACTGGATTGTGAGAGCCAAGTTTCTAGTTGTCAGACAGGCAAGTTGTATAGATTTAAGGAGGGGAAGTAGAACAAAGATCTGATGTTACATTGGAATTGGAGGTGTCAGTATGAACTCATGGTTTAAATCATTTATAATTGTTGTTGTTGTTTAGTTGCTAAGTTGTGTCTGACTCTTTGTGACCCCATGGACTGCAGTGCACCAGGCTCCGTTCTCCTGTCCTTTATCATCTCCCAGAGTTTGCTCAAACTTATGTCCATTAAGTCAGTGATGCTGTCCAACTATCTCATCCTTTGCCACCCTCTTCTCCTGCCCTCAGTCTTTCCTAGCATCATGATCTTTTCCAATGAGTCACCTCTCCACATCCGGTAGCCAAAGTATTAGAGCTTCAGCATCAGCATCAGTCCTTCCAATGAATATTCAGGGTTGATTTCCTTTAAGATGGACTGGTTAGATCTCCCTGCTGTCCAAGCGACTCTCAAGGGTCTTTTCCAGCACCAGAATTCAAAAACATCAATTCTTCGGCACTCTCTCTTCTTTATGGTCCAATTCTCACATCCATACATGACTACTGGAGAATCTATAGCTTTGGCTATATGGACCTTTTTTGGCAAAGTGATGTCCCTACTTTTTAACATGCTGTCTAGGTTTGTCCTATCTTTCCTTCCAAGGAGCAAGGGTCTTTTAATTTTATGACCACAGTCACAGTCCAGAGTGATTTTGGAGCCCAAGAAGATAACATTTATAAAATTTGTCACTGTTTCCACTTTTTCTCCTTCTATTTGCCATGAAGTGATTGGACCTGATGCCATGATCTTAGGTTTCTGAATGTTGAGTTTTAAGCCAGCTTTTTCACTCTCCTCTTTCACCCTCATCTAGAGGCTTTTTAGTTCCTCTTCACTTTCTACTATTAGAGTGGTATCATCTGCATATCTGAGATTATTGATATTTCTCCCTGCAGTCTTGATTCCAGCTTGTGATTCATTTCACATGTGAAATGCCAGGCTGGAGGAAACACTGAATGAAGCTAAACTGAGGGATAATCTACAAAATATTAAAGTCATTCAAGACTGAGAAACTGATCTAGAATAAAGAGAAATGATTACTAAATACAGTGTGTGATCTTAAATTGGAATCTAGACCAGGGAAAATATCATTTTTTCTATAAAGGTGGTTAGTTAGAAGTTGGTATTACTTGAAGGAAGTCTATATGCTGGATAATAATGTATCACTATTAGTTCCTGGATTTTAATCACTGCACAAAAATTATGTCTGAAGTGTCCTTGGTTTTATGATACACACACATTGATATATTTAGGGGTAAAGGGTCAACATGTGTTCAGGGAATGGGAGAGTCTGTGGCTTAGCTGGTAAAGAACCTACCCGCAATGCTGGAGACCTGGGTTCGATCCCTGAGTTGGGAAGATCCCCTGGAGAAGAGAATAGCTACCCACTCCAGTATTCTGGCCTGGAAAATTCCATGGACTGTATAGTCCATGCGGTTGCAAAGAGTCAGACATGACTGAGCGACTTTCACTCACAAGAGTCAACATACATGTAGGGAATGGGAGAGTCAAAAAAATGATAAAGTGTGATAAAATTCTTACATTTGGGGAAACTGGGTGAAGGATATGCAGGAATTATTTATACTGTTTTTGTAATTTTTCTTTAAATCTGAAATTATTTCCAAATAAAACTTTCAAATATATAAAAATAAAATAGTACCGTTTGCTTTCAAAATCAGGTTTAAAATAACTACTTTAGGATTTGACATTTTGCTAGGGTGTAAGTTATATGCAGGTCAGTAAGCAACAGTTAGAACTGGACATGGAACAACAGACTGGTTCCAAATAAGAAAAGGAGTACGTCAAGGCTGTATATTGTCACCCTGCTTGTTTAACTTATATGCAGAGTACATCATGAGAAACACTGGGCTAGAAGAAGCACAAGCTGGAATCAAGATTGCCGGGAGAAATATCAATAACCTCAGATATGCAGATGACACCACCCTTATGGCAGAAAGTGAAGAGGAACTCAAAAGCCTCTTGATGAAAGTGAAAGAGGAGAGTGAAAAAGTTGGCTTAAAGCTCAACATTCAGAAAACGAAGATCATGGCATCTGGTCCCATCAGTTCATGGGAAATAGATGGGGAAACAGTGGAAACAGTGTCAGACTTTATCTTTTTGGGCTCCAAAATCACTGCAGATGGTGACTGCAGCCATGAAGTTAAAAGATACTTATTCCTTGGAAGGAAAGTTATGACCAACCTAGATAGCATATTCAAAAGCAGAGACATTACTTTGCCAACAAAGGTCCATCTAGTCAAGGCTATGGTTTTTCCAGTGGTCATGTATGGATGTGCGAGTTGGACTGTGAAGAAAGCTGAGCACAGAAGAATTGATGCTTTTGAACTGTGGTGTTAGAGAAGACTCTTGAGAGTCCCTTGGACTGCAAGGAGATCCAACCAGTCCATTCTGAAGGAGATGAGCCATGGGATTTCTTTGGAAGGAATGATGCTAAAGCTGAAACTCCAGTACTTTGGCCACCTCATGCGAAGAGTTGACTCATTGGAAAATACTCTGATGCTGGGAGGGATTGGGGGCAGGAGGAGAAGGGGACGACGGAGGATGAGATGGCTAGATGGCATCACTGACTCGATGGACATGAGTCTGAGTGAACTCCAGGAGTTGGTGATGGACAGGGAGGCCTGGTGTGCTGCGATTCATGGGGTCGCCAAGAGTCGGACATGACTGAGCGACTGAAGTGAACTGAAGTTAAAAATATATATATAAAAATTTTTTAAACATATATATATTTATATATAATCTGCAGGTATTTAAAAACTCTAGTTTGTTCAGTTATTTGTTCATTCTTTGTTAAATTAGTCATTAATCAAATTAAATATCAATTTGGTAAATACAGGGTGCTGAGCTTATAGTTATAGTTAAGAAGGGCAAGTCTCCTAGCACTCATGGTAAAGGGAAGGACAGAAACAAAATAAAAAAGAACAAGTGTAGTAATTCATATTAGGTATATTGTTATGAAAGAAATAAAATAAGGTGATGTGGTAATGTTAGTCATGGGAGGGCATATGTGGTTAAGAAAAACCCTTCCGAGAGACTGACATCTGAAGTGACACCTGAATGATGAGAAAGAGCCAATAGTTGATGAGCTAAGAGAATACTTCATAAAGCAATACCTTGGATTTATAATAGATGTAAAAATGGACATTGTTTTAGCAGCCATTTGGTCTGTAGAAATAATATATATCTCAATGCCAACTAGAAAATTATTTTATAAAATACTTAAACATGGCAGGCCTGCAATATCGTTGAAATGACAATTAAGATATATGGATCTGTTCTTTTTTTACCATTTTATATTTATACTACACAAATTGCTGAATTTCTGACTCTCAATTTTATCTGTAACAAAGGGCTATGAATACAAAATCTCTAATTTCTCCTACACATTCAATAATTATGATTTTACAGTCTTATTTAATGTCAGTATTTATAATTTTAGAGTACAATTGTGTAAAAACAGATATAGATAGATTCAAATTGATAAAGAAAAAATGATGTTTTATAATCGTCCATTGTTAGCTATGAGCACTCTCTGAACTAGACCATAGTTTAGGTTTTAACTGAGGAGGAAGGGGTGTTTCCAGGATACCAAGCAAAAGAAAGTGGTCAAAGGGCTTCACAAAATTTCTTATTAAATTCAATATCCAAACTGTACTTCATAGTTTAACACTCCCCCCTTTCACTGTTGTTGTTCAGTCACTCAGTCATGTCCAACTCTGCGACACCATGGACTGCAGCACGCCAGGCTTCCTGTCCTAAACCATCTCCCAGCGCTTGCTCAAATTCATGTCCACTGAGGTGGTGATGCCATCTAACCATCTTGTCCTCTGTTGTCCCCTTCTCCTTCTGCCTTCAATCTTTCCCAGCATCAGGGTCTTTTTCAATGAGTCAGCTCTTCACATCAGGTGGCCAAAGTTTTGGAGTTTCAGCCTCAGCATCAGTCCTTCCAATGAATATTCAGGGTTGATTTCCTTTAGAATTGACTAGTGTGATCTCCTTGCAGTCCAAGGGATTCTTAAGAGTCTTCTAAAACACCAGAGTTCAAAGCATCAATTCTTCAGGACTCAGCCTTCTTTATGGTATAACTTTCGCATCCATACATGACGACTGGAAAAACCATAGCTTTGAGTAGATGGACTTTTATTGGCAAAGTAATGTCTCTGCTTTTTAATATGCTGTCTAGGTTGGTCATAACTGTTCTTCCAAGGAGCAAGCGTCCTTTAATTTCATGGTTGCAGTCACCATCTGCAGTGATTTTGGAGCCCAAGAAAATAAAGTCTTACTGTTTCCATTGTTTCCCTGTCTATTTGCCATGAAGTGATGGCACCATGATCTTCGTTTTTTGAATGTTGAGTTTTAAGCCAGCTTTTTCACTCTCCTCTTTCACTTTCATCAAAAGGCTCTATAGTTCCTCTTAGCTTTATGCCATAAGGTGTCACCTGCATATCTGAAGTTACTGATATTTCTCCCAGAAATCTTGCTTCCCCTTTCACTTCTAATTGATAACTTTATATCTTTTTAACTGAAAAAATATGAATAATCAGATGTGAATCCCTATGTATTCCCAACAGAAAAATGTACCAACCTATTCAAATCTGTGTCAATACTCTCTGCTTTATCTCCTGTTACAGTGGATTTGTCCTTGCTTCTATGTTCTCTCATAACAACTTTCAAATATAGAATTCAGTATTGTAAACTATAGCCATCTTGCTGTACCTTACATCCCCAGAACTTGTTTATCTTATAACTAAAAGTTTGTGCCTTTTGATTGCCTTGTTTTCTTCACCCACAGGCCCCATCTCGGGCAACTATGAATCTGTTCTCTGTTCCTGTGAGTTCAATGTTTTCAGATTCCCAAATAAGATCATATAGTATTTGTCTTTCTATGTCTGACATGTTGCCTAACATAATGCCCTCAAAGTTCATCTATGCTGTTGCAAATAGCAAGATTTCCTTTTTCGTGACCAAGTAACGTTACATCCACATGGGGCTTCCCAGGTGGCACTAGTGGTAAAGAATCCACCTGCTAATGCAAGAGATGCAGAGATGTGGATTTGCTCCCTTGGTCAGAAAGCTCCCCTGGAGTATAGGAAGTGGCAATCCACTCCAACATTCTTACCTGGAAAATCCCATGGACAGAGGAGAGTGGCAGGCTACAGTTCATGGGACTGCAAAGAGTCAGATGGAACTGAGATATAGATGCTACATTTTCTTCAGTCATTCATCTGCTGGTAGATATCTAGATTGTTTCTGTGCCTTGACTAGTTTATTAAGCTGCAATGAACATGAGAGTGCAGGTCTTTGAGAGGTAGTGATTTAGTTTCCTTTAGACATACAGAAGTAGAATAGCTGAGGGTGAAGGAGGAGAGTGAGAGAGTCGGCTTGAAACTAAATATTAAAAGAACTAAGATCATGGCATCTAGTCCCATTACTTCATGGGAGATAGAGGGGGAAAAGGTGGAAGTAGTGACAGATTTTCTCTTCTTAGGCTCTAACATTTCTGCAGATGATGACTGCGGCCATGAAATCAGAAGACATTTGCTTCTTGGCAGGAAAGCTATGACAAACCTAGACAGTGTGTTGAAAAGCAGAGACATTACTCTACCGGCAAAGGTCGGAATAGTTAAGGCTATGGTCTTCCCGGTGTTCACATACCGGTTGTGAGGACTGGATGGTAAAGAAGGCAGAATGCTGAAGAATTGATGCCTTCAAACTGTGGTGCTGGAAAAGACTCCTGAGAATTAATTGGACAGCAAGGAGATCAAACCAGGCAATTGTAAGGAAATCAACCCTGAATACTCATTGGAAAGATTCATGCTGAAACTGAAACTCCTGTATTTTGGTCATCTGATGGGAACAGCTGACTCATTGGAAAAGCCCCGATGCGGGAATGGATTGAGGGCGGAAGGAGAAGAGGGCATCAGAGGATGAGATGGCTGGACAGCATCACTGATGCAATGCACATGAACTTGGGCAAACTTCAGGAGATGGTGAAGGACAGAGAGGCCTGGTTTGCTACAGTCTACAGGGCCACAATGAGTCACACATGACTGGGCAACTCAACAACAACAACAACAGAACTGCTGTACTATAGATGGTGAGCATCTTAAGGGAAGAAACCTTATATTCTCATACCATGGCACAGCACAATACTTGGAAACTAACTGTTAGACTATCACAAATATTTAGTTAACTAGACTGAATTAAAGCCACAAAGCATTATGATATGGAAGAATGTTCTGTACTCTCTTCTGGGAGATTACTCACCCCCACTCACCCATGTATTCACCAACATCACATAAGACACATAGGGAAAGGAGGCATTCTTGTATCGCTAAACTCTCATCTTGTATCCTCAGGCTTTTTTCTTGAGATGTGTATCTTAGAGCTGAGTCAGCATATCTCTTGGTGAAAGAATCTGGGAACTGGCAGGAATCTCTCCTCAGCAGATTGATTCTCCTGCCTGTAACAGGTATGAGAGTGCCTGACAGTATGTAAATGAAACTGCATGGGCCTGGCTATTTTTTCAGAGCCAGTGGAGGCTGAGTGGATAGAATGCGACCCATTGATGCCAATATGAAATGCATGTTAATGTGCTGATTCATGTCAAAGATAAGTTTGCTTTTATAAATAGTCCCTCTCTCCCCAGTAAATAGGCTAAAAGAGATGACTCTCTGACAGGAATGAGACTTCAGGACTGGGGCACTCTTAAAAGAAGGGGCCTATTTAGTTAACTATGGGGCCAACTTGTGAATGTGCTGCTAGAGGCTAGAAATGAATACTATCCCTTGTGCTAAAGGACCAGCAGATGATGGTGTCAACCAACTTCAGCCCTGTCTATGAAGAGCCCACACTTCCCTGGATAATAAGCCCAACTGCTAGGTCTGTTTAATAATTAAAGAAGCCACATGCTGGTCAGAGCTAACAAGGAGAAGTAGAGAGTAAGGGAGGGGTGATTTTTTTCATCCCTTTCATCAGGGAATGTTCATGAGTATATGTATGTTTCAGGATGGGACTCAGACTTGTGTATGAAGCACGGGAGGGTGTTAATCCAGGGTATCCAAAATTAGCTTACAGTTGAGCATGTGGCATTCTGGCTCTGTGTTCTGCTCAAAAAAATGTAAAGGAAATAACACAACCCATAATTTCTACAGGTCTTGATATTTCCTATAGAAGATTTCATATTTGGAATACATGACATCAGTGCAAGAAATGACACTCTGTTTGGTGGAGTACCTAGTCATTTCTTTCTTTCTTAATTATTTATTACCTGTTACTCAATCCTTGTAAGGTGCTGGTAAGAATATCTCTTGGTCCTTTGTCCAACAAAATAGTTCCCATGTTCTGTTGATTGTGCTTTCCTAAGGTCAAAAATTTGGACCATGAAGTCAGAATATCTACACTGGAATTCTGGTTACACATTTATGTGATCTCAAATTCTTTATGTGTAAGATTATACCTATTTCATAAGGATGATGTGTAGAAAGAAATGTGTTAATAATATTTTAAGCATTTAGCATTTGCTAAACACATTTAGCAATGTGTTAGATAATATTTAAGCATTTAATAATATTTAAGCATTTAACCATTTTAAGAATTAATATTTTAAGCATTTAGTGCCTCGGATACAGTAAATAATTTAAAAAATCATCTTCTGGCTTTGTTCCATCTTATTTCTTCTTGCTCCCTACTTAATCTAAAAGTTCATTGTATTTTTCCTGAATTACATGTATTCCACAAATCTCCTATCTTCTTCTTTTTCCTCCCTGCACAGGTACCAGAGTATTTTTGAGAAATATAAATATGACTCTATCACTCTTCTGGTTATATTCAGACTCCACATCCTCACATGGAAGCCGTTCTCCTTTCCAAACTTAATTTCCCTCCTACTCTTCCCATTTTGTTCTAATGCAGTACTGAAAGGCTCTCAGACAATCATTATTTAAGTATGGAAGTTTTGAAATTATTTGTATTTTATTAAAATTGTGGTATTAGCTTAACTATAGATATTATGGGTCATTAGAACAGAATTGAGAATTAATAAATAGGCCAACATACAGGTCAATTGATTTTTTTTTAAGTTTCCAAAGCATTCAATGGAAAATGGTTGAAATTTTAAAAATAGTATCAGTTCAGTTCAGTTCAGTCGCTCAGTCGTGTTTGACTCTTTGCGACCCCCTGAATCACAGAACCCCAGGCCTCCCTGTCCATCAGCAACTCCCGGAGTACACCCAGACTCACATCCATCGAGTCAGTGATGCCATCCAGCCATCTCATCCTCGGTCGTCCCCTTCTCCTCCTGCCCCCAATCCCTCCCAGCATCAGAGTGTTTTCCAATGAGTCAACTCTTCGCATGAGGTGGCCAAAGTACTGGAGTTTCAGCTTTAGCATCATTTCTTCCAAAGAAATCCCAGGGCTGATCTCCTTCAGAATGGACTGGTTGGATCTCCCTGCAGCCCAAGGGACTCTCAAGAGTCTACTCCAACACCACAGTTCAAAAGCATCAATTCTTTGGTGCTCAGCCTTCTTCACAGTCCAACTCTCACATCCATACATGACCACTGGAAAAACCATAGCCTTGACTAGATGGACCTTTGTTGGCAAAGTAACGTCTCTGCTTTTGAATATTCTGTCTAGGTTGGTCATAACTTTCCTTCCAAGGAGTAAGCATCTTTTCATGACTGCAGTCACCATCTGCAGTGATTTTGGAGCCCAAAAAGATAAAGTCTGACACTGTTTCCACTGTTTCCCCATCTATTTCCATTAAGTGATGGGACCAGATGCCATGATCTTCGTTTTCTGAATGTTGAGCTTTAAGCCCACTTTTTCACTCTCCACTTTCACTTTCATCAAGAGGCTTTTGAGTTCCTCTTCACTTTCTGCCATAAGGGTGGTGTCATCTGCGTATCTGAGGTTATTGATATTTCTCCCAGCAATCTTGATTCCAGCTTGTGCTTCTTCTAGCCCAGCATTTCTCATGATGTACTCTGCATATAAGTTAAATAAGCAGGGTGACAATATACAGCCTTGACATACTCATTTTCCTATTTGGAAGCAGTCTGTTGTTCCATGTCCAGTTCTAACTGTTGCTTCCTGACCTGCATATAAATTTCTCAAGAGGCAGATCAGGTGGTCTGGTATTCCCATCTCTTTCAGAATTTTCCACAGTTTATTGTGATCCACACAGTCAAAGGCTTTGGCATAGTCAATAAAGCAGAAATAGATGTTTTTCTGGAATTCTCTTGCTTTTTCAATGATCCAGTGGATGTTGGCAATTTGATCTCTGGTTCGTCTGCCTTTTCTAAAACCAGCTTGAACATCAGTAAGTTCACAGTTCACATATTGCTGAAGCCTGGCTTGGAGAATTTTGAGCATTACTTTACTAGCATGTGAGATGAGTGCAGTTGTGTGGTAGTTTGAGCATTCTTTGGCTTTGCCTTTCTTTGTGATTGGAATGAAAACTGACCTTTTCCAGTCCTGTGGCCACTGCTGAGTTTTCCAGATTTGCTGGCATATTGAGTGCAGCACTTTCACAGCATCATCTTTCAGGATTTGAAATAGTGGAATTCCATCACCTCCACTAGCTTTGTTCATAGTGATGCTTTCTAAGGCCCACTTGACTTCACATTCCAGGATGTCTGGCTCTAGGTCAGTGATCACACCATCGTGATTATCTGGGTCGTGAAGATCTTTTTTGTACAGTTCTTCTGTGTATTCTTGCCATCTCTTCTTAGTATCTTCAGCTTCTGTTAGGTCCATACCATTTCTGTCCTTTATTGAGCCCATCTTTGCATGAAATGTTCCCTTGGTATCTCTGATTTTCTTGAAAAGATCTCTAGTCTTTCCCAATCTGTTGTTTTCCTCTATTTCTTTGCATTGATCGTTGAAGAAGGCTTTCTTATCTCTTCTTGCTATTCTTTGGAAGTCTGCATTCAGATGTTTATATCTTTCCTTTTCTCCTTTGCTTTTCGCTTCTCTTCTTTTCACAGCTATTTGTAAGGCCTCCCCAGACAGGGGAGCTAACTTGCTTTTTTGCATTTCTTTTCCATGGGGATGGTTTTGATGCCTGTCTCCTGTACAATGTCATGAACCTCATTCCATAGTTCATCAGGCACTCTATCTATCAGATCTAGGCCCTTAAATCTATTTCTCACTTCCACTGTATAATCATAAGGGATTTGATTTAGGTCATATGTGAATGGTCTAGTGGTTTTCCCTACTTTCTTCAATTTAAGTCTTAATTTGGCAATAAGGTGTTCATGGTCTGAGCCACAGTCAGCTCCTGGTCTTGTTTTTGCTGACTGTATAGAGCTTCTCCATTTTTGACTGCAAAGAATATAATCAATCTGATTTCACTGTTGACCATCTGGTGATGTCCATGTATAGAGTCTTCTCTTGTGTTGTTGGAAGAGGGTGTTTGTTATGACCAGTGCATTTTCTTGGTAAAACTCTATTAGTCTTTGCCCTGCTTCATTCCATGTTCCAAGGCCAAATTTGCCTGTTACTCCAGGTGTTTCTTGACTTCCTACTTTTGCATTCCAGTCCCCTATAATGAAAAGGACATCTTTTTTGGGTGTTAGTTCTAAAAGGTCTTGTAGGTCTTCATAGAACCATTCAACTTCAGCTTCTTCAGCGTTACTGTTTGGGGCATAGACTTGGATTACTGTGATATTGAATGGTTTGCCTTGGAAATGAACAGAGATCATCCTGTCGTTTTTGAGACTGCATCCAAGTACTGCATTTCAGACTCTTCTGTTGACCATGATGGCTATTCCATTTCTTCTGAGGGATTCCTGCCAGCAGTAGTAGATATAATGGTCATCTGAGTTAAATTCACCCATTCCAGTCCATTTGAGTTCACTGATTCCTACAATGTCGACATTCACTCTTGCCATCTCTTGTTTGACCACTTCCAATTTGCCTTGATTCATGGACCTGACATTCCAGGTTCCTATGCACTATTGCTCTTTACAGCATCGAACCTTGCTTCTATCACCAGTCACATCCACAGCTGGGTATTCTTTTTGCTTTGGCTTTATCCGTTCATTCTTTCTGGAGTTATTTCTCCACTGATCTCCAGTAGCATATTGGGCACCTACTGACCTGGGGAGTTCCTCTTTCAGTATCCTATCATTTTGCCTTTTCATACTGTTCATGGGGTTCTCAAGGCAGAAGCACTGAATTGGTTTGCCATTCCCTTCTCCAGTGGACCACATTCTGTCAGATCTCTCCACCATGACCCGCCCATCTTGGGTTGCCCCACGGGCATGGCTTAGTTTCATTGAGTTGGACAAGGCTGTGGTCCATGTGATTAGATTGACTAATTTTCTGTGAGTACGGTTTCAGTGTGTCTGCCTTCTGATGCCCTCTTGCAACACCTACCATCTTACTTGGGTTTCTCTTACCTTGGGAGTGGGGTATCTCTTCAGGGCTGCTCCAGCAAAGCGCAACTGCTGCTCCTTACCTTGGAAGAGGGCTATGTCCTCACCGCTGCCCTTCCTGACCTTCAACGTGGAATAGCTCCTCTAGGCCCTCCTATTCCCGCGCAGCCACAGCTCCTTGGGCGTGGGGTTGCTCCTCCCGGCCGCCGCCCCTGGCTTCGGGCGTGGGGGCGTGGGGGCGTGGGGTAGCTCTTCTTGTCGCCGCCCCTGACCTCGGATGCGGGGTAGCTCCTCTCAGCCGCCCCCTCTGACCTCAGACGTGGGTTAGCTCCTCTCGGCTGTTCCTGCGCTGTCGCAGCCTGGCACTCTCGGCCGCTGCCCCTGACCTCGGACGTGGGGTAACTCCTCTTGGCCGCTGCCCTTTGGGCATGGGTTCCTCCAAGCTTCTGTACTAATGCATATATATGGAATTTAGAAAGATGGTAACAATAACCCTGTATACGAGACAGCAAAAGAGACACTGATGTATAGAACAGTATTTTGGACTCTGTGGGAGAGGGAGAAGGTGGGATGATTTGGGAGAATGGCATTGAAACATGTATAATATCATATATGAAAGGAGTCACCAGTCCAGGTTCGATGCACAATACTGGATGCTTGGGGCTGGTGCACTGGGACGACCCAGAGAGATGGTATGGGGAGGGAGGAGGGAGGAGGGTTGAGGATGGGGAACATGTGTATACCTGTGGTCGATTCATGTTGATATATGGCAAAACCAATACAATATTGTGAAGTTAAAAAATAAAAGAAAAAAAGAAAAAAAAAGCTGCTCTGAAAAATAGTGCTAAGTCAACTGAATATTAAAAAACAAAAAAAACAAAGACTCTTGACCTATATCTCATACCATATATAAAAACCAACTCAAAATAGATCCAAGGCCTAAGTGTAAAAGTTAAACTATCAAAATTCTAAGAGAAAATATAGGATAAATTTTTAGCTACCTTGGATTAGGCAAAGATTTATTACTTAGAACACAAAAGGACAAAGAAGAAAAAAAAAAACAACTGATGAATTAGACTTCATCTTGCCTGGAAAATCCCATGGACTGAGGAGCCAGGAAGGCTGCAGTTCATGGGGTCACTGAGGGTCGGACACGACTGAGCGACTTCACTTTCACTTTTCACTTTCATGCATTGGACAAGGAAATGGCAACCCACTCCAGTGTTCTTGACTGGAGAATCCCAGGGACGGGGGAGCCTGATGGGCTGCCATCTATGGGGTCGCACAGAGTCGGACACGACTGAAGTGACTTAGCAGCAGTAGCAGCAGCAATATAAAAACTTTGATTCTTCAAAACACTGATAACAAAAATTAAAAACCATCCCACAAACTGGATAAAATATTTTCAAGACACTTACCAGCATGGGAATTGTATCTAGAGTATGTAAAGAACACTTATAAGTTAATTAGAAGACCAAAAGAGAAAAAAAAAAAGGAAAAATTGAGCTAAATATTTGAAAGATACTTTAACAAGAATGATATACAGATAGTAAATGAGCACAAAAGAAGATACGCAACATCTTTAGTTGTTAGGGAAATATAAAATAAAGCCATAACCGGATACCATTATGATCCCATTGAATGGCTAGGAGTAAAGACAGTGGCCATACCAAGTGTTGGTGATAGTGTGGAGCTACTGGAACTAATCCATAATTGCTGGCCATTTTAAACAGTAAAGGCACTCTGGAAAATATATCAAAAGGTTTAAAAAAAAAATTGAGGTGAAATTCATATAAATAATCCTAATGCTTTTAAAATTAGAGATACCAAGGGAACATTTCATGCAAAGATGGGCTCGATAAAGGACAGAAACAGTATGAACCTAATAGAACCAGAAGATATTAAGAAGAGATGGCAAGAATACACAGAAGAACTATACAAAAAAGACCTTCACAACCCAGATAATCCCGATGGTGTGATCACTGACCTAGAGCCAGACATCCTGGAATGCGCAGTCAAGTAGGCCTCAGGAAGCATCACTACAAACAAAACTAGTGGAGGTGATGGAATTCCAGTTGAGCTATTTCAAATCCTAAAAGATGATGCTGTGAAAGTGCTGCACTCAATATGCCAGCAAATTTGGAAAACTCAGCAGTGGCCACAGGACTGGAAAAGGTCAGTTTTCATTCCAATCCCAAAGAAAGGCAAAGCCAAAGAGTGCTCAAACCACCACACAACTGCACTCATCTCACAGGCTAGCAAAATAATGCTCAAAATTCTCCAAGCCAGGCTTCAACAGTATGTGAACCATGAACTTCCAGATGTTCAAGCTGGTTTTAGAAAAGGCAGACAAACCAGAGATCAAATTCCCAACATCTGTTGAATCATGGAAAAAGCAAGAGAGTTCCAGAAACACATCTACTTCTGGTTTATTGACTGCTCCAAAGCCTTTGACTGTGTGGATCACAACAAATTGTGGAAAATTCTTAAATAGATGTAAATACCAGACCATCTGACCTGCCTCCTGAGAAATCTGTGTGCAGGTCAAGAAGCAACAGTTAGAACTGGACATGGAACAACAAACTGGTTCCAAATAAGGAAAGGAGTACATCAAGGCTGTATATTGTCACCCTGCTTATTTAACTTATATGCAGAGTACATCATGAGAAATGTTGGACTGGATGAAGCACAAGCTGGAATCAAGATTGCTGGGAGAAATATCAATAACCTCAGATATGCAGATGACACCACCCTTATGGCAGAAAGTGAAGAACTAAAGAGCCTCTTGATGAAATTGAAAGAGGAGAGTAAAAAAGTTGGCTTAAAACTCAACATTCAGAAAACAGATCATGACATCTGGTCCCATCACTTCATGACAAATAGATGGAAAAACAATGGAAACAATGAGAGATTTTATTTTGGGGGGCTCCAAAATCACTGCAGATGGTGACTGCAGCCATGAAATTAAAAGACGCTTGCTGCTTGGAAGGAAAGTTATGACCAACCTAGACAGCATATTAAAAAACAGAAACATTACTTTGCCAACACAGGTCCATCTAGTCAAAGCTATGGTTTTTCCAGTAGTCATGTATGGATGTGAAAGTTGGACTATAAAGAAAGTTGAATACAGAAGAATTGATGATTTTGAACTGTGGTGTTGAAGAAGACTCTTGAGAGTCCCTTGGACTGCAAGGAGATCCAACCAGTCAATCCATCACTAACTCAATGGATATGAATTTGAGTAAACTCCAAGAGTTGGTGATGGACAGGGATGCCTGGCTTGGTGTAGTCCATGGGGTCGGAAAAAGTCAGACACAACTGAGCAACTGAACTGAACTGATGATAATTTTATGTTTAGCTTTATGATGAAGCACCAAACTACTTCTGCAGTAGCTATAATAGTTTATATTTCCACCAGTGCTTTAAGGTTCCAATTTCTCCATAGCCTCATCAAACTTATTTTACATTTTTAAATTCAGTTCAATCACTCAGTTGAGTCCAACTCTTTGCGACCCCATGAACCGCAGCATGCCAGGCCTCCCTGTCCATCACCAACTCCCAGAGTCCATCCAAACCCTTGTCCATTGAGTCGGTGATGCCATCCAACCATCTCATCCTCTGTTGTCCCCTTCTCCTCCTGCCTTCACGCTTTCCCAGCATCAGGGTCTTTTCAAATGAGTCAGTTCTTTGCATCAGGTAGCCAAAGTATTGGAGTTTCAGCTTCAACATCAGTCCTTTTAATGAACATTCAGGACTGATTTCCTTTAAGATGGACTGGTTGGATCCCCTTGCAGTCCAAGGGACTCTCAAGAGTCTTCTCCAACACCACAATTCAAAAGCATCAATTCTTCGGTGCTCAGCTTTCTTTATAGTCCAACTCTCACATCCATACATGACCACTGGGAAAACCATAGCCTTGACTAGACAGACCTTTGTTGACAAAGTAATGTCTATGCTTTTTAATATGCTGTCTAGGTTGGTCATAACTTTCCTTCTAAGGAGCAATTACAGTTAACTTATTGGGTGTGAAGGTGTATCTCATTGTGGTTTGGATTTCTTTCCCTAGTATTTTTTTTAAAGTTGTACATACACCTAGTATACCATTCATCCATTGCAATATTATACATTTACCCAAATGAACTGAAACACGTGTCTCCAAAAAGACTTGTGTTGTTGTTGTTCAGTTGTTAAATCATATTCTATTCTTTGTAACCCCATAGACTGCAGCATGCCAGGCTTCCCTGTCCTTAACTATCTCCCAGAGTTTGCTCAAACTCAGGTCCTTTGAGTCAGTGGTGCCATCCAACCATCTCATCCTCTGTCTCCCCCTTCTCCTCCTACCTTCAGTCTTTGCCAGCATAAGGGTTTTTTCCAATGAGTCAGCTCCTCCCATTAGATGGCCAAAGTATTGGTGCTTCAGGTTCAACATCAGTCCATCCAATGAATATTCAGGATTGATTTCCTTTAGGATCAACTCTCCCTGCTGTCCAAGCGACTGTCAAGAGTTTTCTCCAGCACCACAGTTCGAAAGAATCAATTCTTTGGCTCTCAGCCTTTTTTGTGGTCCAACTCTCACATTCTTACATGACTACTAGGAAAACCATAGTTTGACTATATGGACATTTGTTGGCAAAATAATGACTCTGCTTTTTAATATGCTGTCTAGGTTGGTCATAACTTTTCTTCCAAGGAGCAAACATCTTTTAATTTCATGGCTGCAGTCAGCATCCACAGTGATTTTGGAGACCAGTAAAAGTCTGTCACTGTTTTCATTTTTTCCCCATCTGTTTGTCATGAAGTAATGGGGCCAGATGCCAGGATCTTCATTTTTTGAATGTTGAGATTTTAAGCCAGCTTATTCACCTTCCACTATTTGCAATAGCCAAAAGCTTGGAGGAAAACCCAAAATATCCATATATAGATAAATGAATAAACAAATTTTGTGTATTTATTTAATGGGCTACTACTGAGTGACACAACGCTTTCGAATTGTGGTGCTGGAGAAGACTCTTGAGAGTCCCTTGGACTGCAAGGAGATCACACTAGTCAATTCTAAAGGAAATCAACCCTGAATATTCATTGAAAGGACTGATGCTGAAGCTCCAATACTTTGGCCACCTGATGCAAAGAGCTGACTCACTAGAAAAGACCCTGATGCTGGGAAAGAGTGAAGGCAAAAGGAGAAGGGGTTGGCAGAGGATGAAATGTTTAGATAGCATCAGCGACTCAATGGACATGCATTTGAGCAAACTCTGGGAGACAGTAAAGGACAGGGGAGCCTGTGTGCTGCAGTCCAATGGGGTCCCAGAGAGTTGAACAGCACTCAGTGACTGAACAGCAACAACACAGCACAGTGTACATATTTCTCTCTGTACTTTGCTTTCTTTATATCTTGATGATCTTTCCATATCTGTATATAGTTTATTCATTCTTTTTTATTGACTGCCTAGCATTCCACTCGGAGAAGGCAATGGCACCCCACTCCAGTATTCTTGCCTGGAAAATCCCATGGACGGAAGAGCCTGGTAGGCTGCAGTCCATGGGGTCGCTAAAAGTCGGACATGACTGAGCGACTTCACTCTCACTTTTCACTTTCATGCATTGGAGAAGGAAATGGCAACCCACTCCAGTGTTCTTTCCTGGAGAATCCCAGGGATGGGGGAGCCTGGTGGGCTGCCGTCTATGGGGTCGCACAGAGTTGGACATGACTGGAGCAACTTAGCAGCAGCAGCACTGAGTGACATAGAAGAATTTTTAAATATTGCTGATATTTAAGAAACCAGTGTATTATTTCATTTATATAAAGTCCTAGAAAAAACAAACCAACCTACGGTGACTAGAAAGCTTATCAGTTGTTTGCTTTGAATGTGGGTTTAGGTGTGAACAGAGGTATGGATTACCAAGGGACCTCAGGGAGCCCTAGGGAATGATGAATATATTCTTTATCTTGATTATGATGATGGTTTTACAAATACATACATGTATCAAATTTCTTAAAATTGTCTACTTTAATAAATATGTGCAATTTATTCTTTATCAGTCATTCTCAGAAAGGATCTTTAAAAGGTAGAGACATAATTATCATGATCAGGTGTCTAAGAGTATATTTTAAAAGTTTGGTAAAATTATTTTTTAAAACCCTAATTGTTAACGATAAGCATTTCTTCCATTGATTCTGGTATTCGTCTTTTTTTTTTTTTTTTAATTCAGTTTCTATACCTTCTTCCAAGTTGAAATCATAGTTTTTTGGTTTTTTTTTTTTCTCTCTTGGCATATTATTATGTATGGTAACTTCTTAATTACTCATGTATGTTCATAAAATTTTGCTGTTAGATGAAATTATGTTCCTCTCTTAAGCCAAATGTCAGAAATCTCTTGTTTCTTCTATATAATGGAATCAGAGCTAGTTTCCTAACATGCGTGCCTGCGTGCTTCAGTCATGTCCGACTCTTTGCGACCCTATGGACTGTGACCCCCCAGGCCCCTCTGTCTATGGGATTCTCCAGGCAAGAAGACTGGAGTGGGTTTCCATACTCTTCTCCAGAGATCTTCGTGACACAGGATTGAACCCACATCTCTTATGTCTCCTGCACTGGCAGGCAGGTTCTTTACCACTAGCGCCGCCAGTTGCCCAGTATTCACTCTAAAACTCAGTGACTTGAAACAGCAGTCCTGTAATATTTCTCTTGTGCCAGCAGGTTGCCTGGGTGTGGCTCTAGGGTTTGTCCAGCTGGGGCAGCTCTGCTCCATTTGCCTTTCCTCTTTCTCAGGGCAGTGGATAAGCAAGACTTACCCTTACAGAAATGGCTGAGCTGTGAGTAGACTTTTAGGAACACCCATGGCCTCTTAAGGTTTGGCTTACAAATGCTATGCTGTCATATCCTTTTGTTAGTCAAAGGAAGTTATCTGGTCAAATCCAAAGTCAAGTAGACACCATCCTGTTAGTGAGAGGAACCCATGAACAATAGTGTGTGTACAGCAAGAGTGATGTATTGAGGTCAGTAATGTGATGTGCAAACATCAGTTTTAAATTGTTTTTACTTTTCCCTCTCCTCATTCTTACTAGTTCTCTATTGACTAGTGAAGATATCCCACTCTTTCTAAGCCTTCAGTAGAATAGTCCTGATTTAGCTTTTGAAGCTTAATCATTCTCTATATCCCTTTGAAGATTTTACACTCTAGCCCATGTGATGATGCCCATCTGATGCTATATTCTCTTGCTTCTTTTTGCTCCTTCAGCCTTCTCTGCTGAAATCCTCCCAGATTCATTACAAACTTCTCTTATAAAAAAAGATCCACAAATTTCCTTTTATAAAAAATAGACAGTATAGTTTCAAAAAAAAAAGGAAAGGGGAGATAATGTGATAAGAAAGGCTAGATAAAATTCTTGTCAATCACTTATTAGCTTTGGGGAAAGTAATTTCTTCATCTGTAAAATTTATAGACTATCATTTTCTTAACTTTTCTGTAAGCCAATGGAAACAATATTGAGATTGTTAATTCCTTTCTTCCCTCGTTTTCTTTTCCTCCAGTTTTATTTAACATTTTCTCTATGATTCCATAAAGGAAGACTTCTAAATGTTTGTTTCAAGAAGTTTGAGGATGCTGCCAAAATATATGTTCTGAATTTATGAATGAAATGCAGAACTTCCATAAATCACCCAGTCATTAAACAGGCAGAAGAACCACTGACTTTTAACATTTCTTATAGCATTTTGCATAGGTCCTTATGCTATAAGAACACAGAACAGTTACTTCATTGAGGGGCCTGTATGATTGAGAGAATAAAAATTGAATGACATATTGATGAATTGATTCAGAATGCAGACCTTTATCTGTGTTTGTAGGTCAAATGGAAAAGTAGACTGCTCATTATTTTACATTAGAACTCTTGGAATATACAGAAACATTCTTATTAGGTTTTTAACACCTTTCACAGAGTTAACAACTGCCCCTATCAAAGGTAGATGTCTATAAAAGAAGTATTAATAGTATGTTTTTAAACAAGTTATTTAGATTTCATCAATATTTCACCAAAGATTTCATAGTTCCATGGAAGCTTATTTAATTTTATCAGTAAAAAGTCTATTAGAATAAATTCAAAATAATAAAATCTCTGTTCTTCAAAAAATTGCACCTTTAAAAGACAAAGATCTGCTGTATTATTCAAGATACAATGGATTATGATGTGGAACAAGATTAACCCTGAAGTGTCGGTGGCATAATAGAATAGAATTTTATGTCTCACTCAGTCACATGCCTGTCACTCAGTTAGATGTCCAGCAGAGGAGCTCTGACCCATATCGTCACTCAAAGTCCCAGGCTAACAAATTCTAGCATCTCAGTACAAGACCTCCATAATTTCCACATCAGAGGAAGTGAGAAGACAGAGAACTTGTGCCCTGTCTTGTAACTCTTACCCTAGATGCTCTCTGTCCAGTGTTCTTAGAAGTGTTAAAGGTCATTTTTATTCATAGTCTACTGGGCAGGACGCACCATGTGTCTCCATTTAACTGTAGTGTGCTGGGGAATATAGGGAACATGTGGATATTCAGTGAGCTGTAAATATCTCAGCCACAGTTATAACAGGACCTAGACTCATCCAAAGTAATTGTTGGTAAATAAATAAGATGTGTTAGTCACTCAGTCATGTCTGACTCTTTGTGACCCATAGACTGTAGCTCACCAGGTGCCTCTGTCCTTGGGATTTTCCAGGCAAAAAAGTGATGTCAGTCAGTCAGTCCAGTTGCTCAGTCAGGTCCGACTTTTTGTGACCCCATGAATCGCAGCATGCCAGACCTCCCTGTCTCAAAGTTAAAACATCCTTGGAATGTGGTAGGAGGTTTCCTCTGAGATTTTATAAATCCTGTCCACAGAAGTGTGTCTTTCTTTGTCATGAATGTTGTTTAATGACAATTATCCTTGGTATCTTGTGTTTCTGCACATCCTGCAAACAGAACTAACTTCTTTTGTTTTAGACTTAACTCTCTGAAGACATTTGTTCAGTGAATAGGCTTGGAAAGCTATATGTCTCACTCTGGAGCAAAGGGCAAACATGCTTACTTTCCACTATAAAAGTTTTGGATTCCCTAAGATCAGGGTTTCCCACCCATAATGTAACACATAGGCATCCATCTGGACCCATTCAGGTTGCCTTTGTGGAACTTGAGGCAAGGGAAACTGATGCATAAAATTCTGATGCAAAAAGTCTGTTGCTACTACTGTAAGTATAATCTGTCCCTCTTCTTTGTCCTGGAGTCTTGTTTTCTTCCACCAGGATCCATGAAACTGATGAGTGAACTTTTTTCTTTGTAAGTAGGGTGAATCTCACCCCCTTCATGATTCTTAACAAATATATGTAAAGAACACATTTAATACAACAACAAAAAATGGTTGACAGAAACTCTAAAGCTTCATTTATTTAACAAATATTAAATTGTGTTCCTAGTTTGTGTGAGATATGATACCAGGTATTTAGATAATGTAAAGATGAAAAGATATGGCCCTGTATTCAGGTTACTTATAGTCTAGTTGGAAGAATACATGGAAACAAAAGATATAATAGTATCAGAACACTGGAATAAAATGGTATACAGAATACAGTGAGACTCTGAGGAAGACGAGTAGGACTTCACTTTCACTCTTCCTTTCATGCATTGGAGAAGGAAATGGCAACCCACTCCAGTGTTCTTGCCTGGAGAATCCCAGGGATGGGGGAGCCTGGTGGGCTGCCGTCTATGGGGTCGCACAGAGTTGGACACGACTGAAGTGACTTAGCAGCAGCAGAAGTCCTTTCATAAACTGACTGTAGGACTCCCTGGGAGAGGCTTTATTTGAGGAGATAGTATTTTAATTGGGATAGGAGAGGAATACAAGTTCACCAGATGGCCAAGAAGTGGAGAAGACTTCCAGGAAGAGGGAAAATCATGAATAAAAATCCTGACATACTGTCTTTTTGGGGAAATGCCTGGCTGGAGTCTTAAGTATAAGAAGTCAGAGGATGATGGTGAAAAGGGTGGTGTGAGAGGCAAACAGTGACTGTGCTGTGGAGGTTTTTAAATGCCACGCAAAGGACTTTAGATTTATCCTGTAGGCCATACAGAACTATTTAGGTGCACTCCTTGGCAGGAAAGTTATGACCAACCTAGATAGCATATTCAAAAGCAGAGATATTACTTTGCCAACAAAGGTTCGTCTAGTCAAGGCTATGGTTTTTCCTGTGGTTATGTATGGATGTGAGAGTTGGACTGTGAAGAAGGCTGAGCACTGAAGAACTGATGCTTTTGAACTGTGGTGTTGGAGAAGACTCTTGAGAGTCCCTTGGACTGCAAGGAGATCCAACCAGTCCATTCTGAAGGAGATCAGCCCTGGGATTTCTTTGGAAGGAATGATGCTAAAGCTGAAACTCCAGTACTTTGGCCACCTCATGCAAAGAGTTGACTCATTGGAAAAGACTCTGATGCTGGGAGGGATTGGGGGCAGGAGGAGAAGGGGACGACAGAGGATGAGATGGCTAGATGGCATCACTGACTCGATGGACTCCGGAGTGAACTCCGGGAGTTGGTGATGGACAGGGAGGCCTGGCGTGCTGCAATTCATGGGGTTGCAAAGAGTCAGACACGACTGAGTGACTGAACTGATCTGATCTGATCAAAATAATTATTAATAAGGCTCTCAAGAGGATTTCAAGAAACAAATCTTACTCTTTCTAGAACAATAATTTACTAAATTACTGTATCCACCTTCCTTTTCATATAAGGTTATTCTTTCATTGATACTGAGAATGATTCTTTTAATTAAACAGCTTCTCTATAATATTACATATTGCCCTAAAGTAGATGCTTAAGCCAGTTTTGAAACTGTAGCTCCATAGCCACACTGCAACAGAGCTGAACCATCAAAGCCCAGCTGTGTTCATTATCCCTAACACTAGTGAGAAAAGACTGTGAGGTTTTATTAAACAATAATTACATTATTTTTTTTTCAAAAGAGGCATAGTCTTTACTTTTGGAAGATTGATATGATAATATTTTCTCTTTTGAAAGATTAACTTTTCAATTTAATTTTGATGTGCTATTCTGACAAAATACACTGGCTTCTTCCCAAAAGAATAATTCCTGAAAAGACTTGAAATACAGTTGGCAGCCCACATGAAAAGTAAGTGTGGCATCTGTGTATGATACACAGGTTAAATTTAACTTGGTGGTTCAGAAAGTTTGTTTACATATTCCTTCAAAATGTGATGGGCACCTTTCTCCTGAAGAATAGGATTTTCCTTGTAATGAGGTAGATCCAGGTGCTGGAAACCCAGGGTACACATGTGTGAAAATTTTCCTGATATTTGCTCAGTCACTTGCCAAATCTTTTGAAGAACGAGGCACTGTCTTTTGCTGTTCCTGGAATTGACAGATGTAAGACTGGTACCATTCTACATAGCTGCTGGCTTTGGGGCTCTTTTTGCTACTCTGGTAAAACAAGTAAAGGAAAATCCTATGAGTAGGTAAGGTGAGGCATATCTTCTTACAAAACTGGACTGTGGGGAGCCATGTTGGAGTTACAGAAATGATGTCATAGTAATCTCTTACATTATAGTGCGAAGTACTCTAATAATCAAATGAGGACTCAGCCTGGAGCTTTTCTTACCTCCAATTAGAAAGCTGCCTCCCTGTTGTGATTCTGAGAATGCTACAAAGGACTTCCTGTCCAACAATATAGCTTTCTGTTTATTGGTATATACTGGTAGACAACTTATCCCCAAATTAGAGGTGACATTTAAAGTACAAATGCTCCTAGATATGTCATTTTATACTTAATATGCCCCTGGGTGAGGTGTTGTATACTTAATACATTGTACTGTAAATGAATTGTAAAAGCAAATTTTGTTGATGGAGATTGGTAGGAATGACCAATCACTTGAGTATCAGGTATATGAAGCGGGAAGGGATTTAGGAGATGCAATGAAGGTTAGGTAAAGATTCCAAACTAGCTGTTGTTTCTTGAGTGCCTATTATGTACCAGGAAGTTCTAACCTCTTTCAATGGATTATCTCTTTCAAACTACTCCAACAATCCTGTGAGGTAGGCACTGTTTTTATCCCGCATTTCAAAGATGTCACAGCTAAAGAACAGGGCGATTGTCACTTTTCCAAGGTTATATAATTGGTAAGTTGTTGAAATTCCAATCCAGACAGCCTGACACTAACCTACCCTTTTGACCACCTTCCTATACTTCATTTTTATCAGTTTTGAACATGTTTCTCATGAAATCAGAGCCCCTTGCACAGGACAACATAGTTGACCCCAAAAAAGCTACAGTCAATTTATGAAAGGACTTCTGCTGCTGCTAAGTCACTTCAGTCGTGTCTGACTCTGTGCAACCCCATAGACGGCAGCCCACCAGGCTCCCCCATCCCTGGGATTCTCCAGGCAAGAACACTGGAGTGGGTTGCTATTTCCTTCTCCAATGCATGAAAGGAAGAGTGAAAGTGAAGTCACTCAGTCGTGTCCAACTCTTAGCGACCCCATGGACTGCAGCCTACCAGGCTCCTCTGTCCATGGGATTTTATAGGTGAGAGTACTGGAGTGGGTTGCCATTGCCTTCTCTGGTGAAAGGACTAATAAGGTTAATAACTCTCAATCTGTATATATATATGTACGTGTATATGAACTGTGGTTGGAGAAGACTCTTGAGAGTCCCTTGGACTGCAAGGAGATCCAACCAGTCCATCCTAAAGGAGATCAGTCCTGAGTGTTCAACGGAAGGACTGATGTTGAAGCTGAAACGCCAATACTTTGGCCACCTGATGCGAAGAGCTGACTCATTTGAAAAGACCCTGATGCTGGGAAAGATTGAGGGCAGGAAGAGAAGGGGACAACAGAGGATGCAATGGTTGGATGGCATCACTGACTCAGTTGACATGAGTTTGGGTGAACTCCGGGAGTCGGTGATGGACAGGGAGGCCTGGCATGCTGTGATTCATGGGGTCTCAAAGAGTTGGACACAACTGAGCAACTGAACTGAACTGAATATATATTTTTTCCTTCATCACTGTGAAAAAGAGAATTAAGTATGCATTTTAATGAATAAATAACTAAAGAATCAAGCTTGTGGTTTGTGTCATAGGTATAAGACACTGCCAACATGCTCCTTAAATTTCTTTTTTCCCAGAGAAGAGTAGTATTTTAAGTTGGTAGTGATGTATTCCTAATTGAGAAAAGAAAGGAGGAACTCTTAATGGAAACGGTTTTGGATAGATAAGAGAGGATACTCTGAGATGGAGGAGATATTCTTCTATTCAGTTTTGTCTTATTCTCCATTTTATTAAGGCAAAACCAGATTGGGTCATCAAAGTGAGTTTTTAGACTTTCTGTTCCTAAATTTTCCCTTTCTTTGCCAGGAAGATTCTTTTTCTCTCACCTAGGTTTTGATTTACCTTCTACATTGTCTGTTTTCAAGCAAGAGTGAGGAAAAAGTACTGCTATGTGGAGGGATTTAAGAGCCCAAACTTTATAAAGTTGAACTTGATTTGGAATGCTGACCCTATCATTTGCTAAACATGACCTTGGGCGAGTTATTAATGACTTGGAAACATTTTCCTCTTCTATAAAATAAATGTATCAAATGAGAGGACTTATAGCTATATGTAACAAACTTCCAACTCTCAGCGGGTTTATTTCCCCCACCTGTAGAGAAGTCTGTTGGTAAGTAGCTGCTGATTTTGTGATGATTTTAGGGCCAGTCTTTCTGCCCTTCTCTAGATCATTCCTAAGATCAGTTCTTTGCCTCAGGGCAACAAAGTGATTGCAGCAACCTCAGATATTTCATTGTATTCAAGGCAGGAAGAAGATGAAAGTGGAAGCAATAGTTATTGCAGTCTTTTTGTGTGTGTTATCAGAAAAGCAAAATCTTCTCTGAACCCCTATTTCTACTTATGCCTTATGGGACAGGGTGTCTCAGACAGTAAAGAATCCACGTACAGTGTGGGAGACCTGGGTTCGATCCCTGGATTGGGAAGATCCCCTGGAGGAGAGCATGGCAACCCACTGCAGTATTCTTGCCTGGAGAATCCCCATGAACAAAGGAGCCGGGCAAGCTATAGTCCATGGGATCACAAAGAGTCAGACATGACTGAGCAGCTAAGCACACATGAAACAGAGTGTGCCACTCCTATCTAAGGAGTTGGAAAACAAGCATTTAGCTCTCCCAATAGGATTTCAAAAGTTAATGAGTTGATCATACATTTGTGTTACAAAGGACAGTAATAATAGATCCACCTCACAAGTTAGATAAAGATTAAATTAGATAATATTATATCAAGTGCTAATTCTGTGCCTATCATATAGGAAGTATTTACTTAATACAAATCAGATATGGTTATCATTGTCATGTTTTATACTGTCATTCCCATTACCAAGAAAGTAATATGAACCCTCCATAGCATCTCATCTCATCTCATCTCAAAAATCCAGTCACAGAGCCTTCTCAGTCACAGGCTCTTTTATTTCCTGTCAAAACTCATCTCTGACCTTTTTTTCACACTTGATACAGTAACAACTAACTCCTTTAGAAAAAAGCTAACTGCTTAGAGTTCTTTCCTGTACAAACTATTCTGCTTTTCCTTTGCTCATATCTATCTTGATCCCTACAGTGCCCTTTCATTCTCACCAACCTATGTAGCTCTGGATCATCCCTTAAAACTGAATAGGCTTCACCTCTCTGGCAACCCCCAGCCCCACCCCGAACTGGCAAGTGCCCCTCTTCAATGTCCTCCAGTATCCTGATGGTTTCTCAGGTGCCATTAGTGGTAAGGAACCCACCTGCCAATTCAGGAGACATGAGTTGCTGGTTTGATCCCTGGGTTGGGAGGATCCCCTGGAGGAGGGCATGGCAACCCACTCCAGTACTTTTGCATGGAGAATCTCATGGACAGAGGGGCATGGCAGACTACAGTCCATGGAGTTGCAAAGAGTCAGACACAATTGAAGCAACTTAGCACATAACACACACACATTGACTGCATCACTATAATAAATTTCACAAGCATGTTTAGGAATTTTCTCCTTACTTAATGACCTCCTGTGGTAGACTCTGAATTTCTTGAGGTCTAGACCAGCTTTCCTTCTCATCTTGATGTTCCCTAAACAGCTGGCAGTCAGTATATGTTTATTAAACACAACCGCAGAGTCATGTATCCTCTATAATGTTCATTGCCCTCCATTTGAAGCACTTCATAAATATCTATCTTATCTCTCCTTTTTTCTTCTCCTGTCTCAGGGAATAATGATCATATTTTCAAGAAATAATTATTGGATCTTGATACTTCTTGTTATTTTGGAAAGTAAACATTTACTTGGATAGCTTGAGCTCCTGTTGATTCTGACTGCCAGTAACAAGAAGTTATATGGTACTATGTAAGCTCAGTAGAGAAAGAATCTCTGTTTTTTTGGGTTTGTGATAGTTCAATTGCCATAGAAACAGTCTTCCCTCTAAGTTATTTCATTAGGGTTTTTTCTCCTTTAAATAATTTGGAGAACAGCCATGTTCCACAAATAGACTACTTCATGGGAAAGATCATACTTGACATCCCTTTCCATATTCTAAAATCTGCACCAAACAGAAAAGCAGTAGTCCTTCAATATCATCCACTCCATTTTAAGCTTGACTTATTATAGTAAGTAATTCACTCGATTTTAAAAAAGACTTCTTTCTGGAGTATGAATGTGAAGTAAGAACAGGAGCAAATTTTCCAAACAAAGCCATTCTGACAGATTTTATATAATCTATGCAGTTAGGTTACAATCTTAATTCATATCAGATGTAAGTACCACATCTTCTTAAAGGGAAAAAAAAATCAGATTTCTATTGCATTGTCTAGGGAAGTGAATTTTCTGTCCTTTGGGAATATATGATATAAAATAACAGGTAAAATAATTCTTTTTGTAGATGAATGAAGTTATGTTTTCAGCTAGTTGGGGGGACTTTTACTCCTGAAAGAGGAAGAGTCACAAGTGTGCTTTAAAAGTTCTTACTTGATTTTGATCAAAGCCGACTGGCCACAGTGGATTCATTCAGATTCCAAACTTTTAGAAAGCTCTTGTGTATTAAGGTATACAGTAGTAAAGAATCTGCCTGCCAATGCAGGAGATGCAGGAGGCGCAGATTGGATCCCTGGGTCAGGAAGATCCCCTGGAGGGGGAAATGGCAACCCACTCCAGTATTCTTGCCTGGGAAATGACATTAACAGAGGAACTTGGCGGGCTACAACGGTTCATGGGTTCACAAACAGTTAGACACAACTTAGCAACTAAAGAACAACAATTATGGTATATGCCTGAGTTTTCTAACAGAGGAATTAGAAAAGTTTATCCCTCGCATTTTGTGAGACAGAAATCAGTGACAGCCAATTACAATTGATTTAAAATATTTGACTCTGGAGAAGACTAGACTGTGGTGGACAAACCTGTAAATTTTGTGAAAGGGTCCTCCCCTTTCATATTTTACATAGATTAGGGCTTGATAATTTATTAAAAATTGATCTCAGGAAAGGCTCTGAGACTCATTCAACAAACGGAAACTCAGGTGATTGCTGATAGCTAGAGAATTTTCACTTGAAAAGGGAATCAACATCTTTAGTTTGAACTGAAGTAAAATTTGGGCAGGAGAGAAGTGATCTCCAGGAGCTATAGTTGACAACCATACCTCTACATTTGTGATACATTAGAAATCACTTATCATTCTAAATACACATCATTCCAAAAAAAAGTTTGAATTCTTATGGAAATGTGGCAGCTTCTCTGGTTCATAAGTCTTCTCTAGGCAAGAGATGGAATATTAAGAAAAAGGATCTTTAAAGGTTGATGAAAACAACATTGACTGCCTATTTTGGCAAATTAACCTATGGAGATGTCTTATATAAGGCTTAGAGCTGAAATTCAACACCATAGGAGAAAACATAGTCCATTATTCAAGGACCAGAGGTTGTAAAGTTGAGACAGCTTTCTATACATTTAGACTTGGAAAAAACAAATCTTGTGAACCAACAGAAAAAATTCTATTAATGTTACTGCGTCTATGTTGTTAACAACGTCTCTGCTGAGCTTTAGTGTCATATCTCAGCTAGTATTTGGAATATACTTCAAATCATTAGAAATGCCATCGATCACTAAATCAATCTAACAATTGCTAAAACATCTATTTTTTCCAGCTGTATTGAGATATAACTGACATATTACATAGAAAACATTGATTTAATTGTTTAAAACAAGTGCCATCCTTTCGACATTCAAGAAACATTGATATTGTACTTACTGTAGTTGTGTGTGTGTGTGTATTAGTCGCTCGGTCATGTCTGACTCTTTGTGACCCCATGGACTGTAGCTCACCAGGCTCCTCTGTCCATGGGATTCTCCAGGCAAGAATAATGGAGTGGGTTGCCATTCCCTTTTCCAGGGCATCTTCTCGATCCAGGGATCCAACCCGGGTCTCCCGCATTGCAGGCAGATTCTTTACCATCTGAGCCACCAGGAGTACTCTACTATTAACAAATGTTAGGAAACAAGCATGAATAAGACTTATAGAGCTCATAGTATGGGAGAGGAAACAGAAAAGAAAGTAACTGCAATAAAATGCAGTGATACCGAAGGCCAAGTTTCATTTTATACAGAAGAATCAGTCCAGAAAAAGGTATTTATTTGTAAGATATCTTATCTACAGAAAAAGTCAATAAATATTTATAGATGTTTGTGATGTTGGAACTAAGCACTGGTTGAAATTGTTATTTTTTCTATTTTATTATTTCTTATACTTACAGACATAAAATAAACATTGCTTTGGCGGACATGAAATGTATATGAAAGTGCTTTATAATTTATAAAGTGGAAGTCACTCAGTCATGTCCAACTCTGTGACCCCATGGACTATAGTCTATGGAATTCTCTAGGCCAGAATACTAGAGTGGGTAGCCTTTCCCTTCTCCAGGTGATCTTCCCAACCCAGGGATCAAACCCAGGTCTCCCGCATTGCAGGCAGATACTTTACCAGCTGAGCCACAAGGGAAGTCCAATTTATGAAGCATGGTACAAATATATGGCATTATCAGTATTTGCAAACATTATTTGTCATGCCTTTGAATGCAACAGTGTTAGACTGATTTTTGGCAGAATTTTACCATTTTTTTTTCTGGAGATGGACAACAGAGACCAAAATTAATAGACACAGTCTGGCAAGAAAATATATTGATGTAATTTAAACTATTTCAGGAATCCTCTGCTTTCTGAATTATTTTTTTCTGACATCATGGCCAGAGTGCTTGTTTTCCTCAGTAAGATGATCGCTTCGTCTCATCAATACACAGTTTTTAATCAGCCAGTTAATTAAGTAGAAATTTTGGTTCTTACATAATATAATTTTATTTATCATCTCAGAATTTGTGTTTTTGAATGAATGTTGTCCTCTTAAGGTAGTAATTTTTAAAAGTTATGCTCTTTTTCTGCCATTCAAAGTGATTTTCAAAGTCATCTTTTAGACTATCTTATTTTAAACATCTTTTTGAAAAAAATTTATTTTAAAATGACACTTTGTTTGTTTCCAGTGGCAGAAAAATATAAATCCATCATAGGAAATTTGAAACTCCAGTAAACAAAATAAAATTTGAGCCATCTCTATTCTATCTCCTAGGAATTATAACTTCTGTTTAGTTTGCATTCCTCTACTTTTAAGAGAAAGATAACTCTTTTTAAAAAATAGGACCATTCTATATTGTTTTGAAACTATTTCCGTCCTTCAAAAATGTTGTGTAAATCTCTTTCCATCTGAAATTCATTATATAGATATAATGTGCCTTATCTAATCAGTTCTCCACTGTCGAACACATGTTGTTTCTTTTTTTCTATTAAAAACAGCACTATGATAAACATGCTTGTAACTAAATTTTTGTTCCTCTTCAGAAGTATTTCCTTAAACTAACTTACTTAAAGTAAAAGTGACTAAACTAAAAGGATGCATATAAACTATCCCCCAGCAACGTATGCCTGATTCCCTATGCATGTGAGCTCGGTCGCTCAGTTGTGCCCGACCCTTTGCAACTCCATGGGCTGTAGCCCACCAGTCTACTCTGTGTGTGGAATTTTCCAGGCAAGAGTACTGGAGTGGTTTGCCATTTCCTCCTCCACTAAACCCTTGCTAAATTTAAATATTTTAAAAGTCTTAGGACTTCTCTAGCGGTCCAGCAGTTGAGACTTGTGCTTCCAATGCAATGGGGCATGAGTTTGAGCCCTGGTCAGGGCACTAAATAGGCTTCTCTGATAGTTCAGTTGGTAAAGAATCCACCTGCAATGCAGGAGACCTAGATTTGATTCCTGGGTCGGGAAGATCCCCTGGAGAAGGGATAGGCTACCCACTCCAGTATTCTTGGGCTTCCCTTGTAGCTCAGCTGGTAAAGAATCCGCCTGCAATGTGGGAGACCTGGGTTCGATCCCTGGGTTGGGAAGATCCCTTGGAGAAGGGAAAGGCTACCCACTCCAGTATTCTGGCCTGGAGAATTATATGGGCTGTATAGTCCATAGGATTGCAAAGAGTCGGAGTGACTTTGACTTTCACAGGGCACTCAGATCCTGTATACCAGGGGGAGTGGTCAAAAAGTGTTTTTAAAAAAAAGTCTTTGTTAATTTGGCAAGTTAAAAATGTGATTTCATTTCAGGAGCACTTTTATTTTTTTACTAATGGGTTAAACTTATACAAATAATTTTATTACTTTTTTATTGGTTGCCTATTAGCTTCTTTACCCATGTTTCTGTTGATGTGATTTTTCTTTGTTTGTAGGAATATTTTATATGTTAAGGCTGATAAACAAAAAATGCAAAGTATACATAATATGCAAAAAATCCATAGTATACAAAGCATACGTGTGTATACATAGAATACAAAGCATTCATTTACAAATATAATCTTTGTCTTTTATAATATTTGTGTCATATTTTAACACAAAATTAAGTTTTTAAATAATTATTTTAATCTTGTTATTTTAGTTATTCTCAAATATTTCTTTGGACCCTTTAGACAGAATTCATATTGAAGGAAAGAGCCAAAAGTATTTCACAGTAATATTCAGATTTAGATCAATAATGTAGTTAAGCAAAGCCATTTAGAATTTTTTTAATTAAGTCATAATGAATAATTGAGATAGCAACTTGCAGGGCTGATCATGTGATTTTTAAATTAATTTTATTGATATGTTACAGCATGTATTGAACCTATCCTGTATGACTAAGACATATAAGCCTTATGTGGTATTTAAAAGAAATTATTATGGTTATTTTTGTTAAGAATCCTTGACATATGCTTCTGTTTTATTCATCTGGGGTCTTGATCATGTGCTCTTTCTCTGTGGGTTCCAGATTGGGGCCTCTCTTGGGTTCTGTTATTATTGGCACTGTTGAATCTAGGCTGCTTATTACTAAGTCTCATTGAGCTTGCCCTTCTTTCTCAAACAATCCCATTTATAGTTATTTGGGGCAGGGTAGAGTTAGTGAGGCTCCCTTATTCCTTTTCTGACATGGCCCGATTTATTAAACAGTATCAAGTTTTTCCCCCTTCATGCTCTCTGAAAAGAGCCCCATTGTGCTTCTGTCTTGGCAAATACAATGCAGTCTAAATTTATTGCCTTTAAATCACAAAATTCATAGTTATCTAGTCATTGTTAAGATAAACATTTTCTGTATTTACAGAACACCCTGTTGATAACTGTCTTTGTGGACCTCATCTAATATTAACCTCCCTTTCCCAAGAGTAGCACTCACTTAACACCTCCTGACATTATTAATCATGCACTTCTTGTTGAGTGCAGCTGCCCCATTTCTCCCTTGCCTGACATAGCACACAAAATAAGGAATAGTGTTTTTGCTTTGAGAATATGTTGGAAAAGTTGCCTTAAGATCATTTATCTAGTCCCTTCTATATCTAGGTATATGGCAGGCTTCTTAACCAACTAGGTAGACAAAATAAAGCAAACTCCCTGTGTAAAATGAGCAGAGCAATGTGTTAACAATAAAAGTTATAAAGGAATGAAATAGGGTGAAATGCGGAAAACTTCACAAAAAAGAACTATTTTGAGATACAATTTGACCTTATCTTCTTTGTTCACAGTTTTTCCTTCCTTCTTTCTCTTTGCTGTGAATCCTGCCCTCCTTTATGACAGGACTAAATTTACATGTCCCATTGATGTTGGGCTTGGTCATGTGATTTGCTTTCACTATGAAATGGGGGCAGAGCTGACTGAGTGATCAGTTATCCTCCAATACAAAATAAAAAGTTTTACTTTTATAAAAAGAAATGATAAGTGCTAGTTCTGAGCTAGGCCATGAGAAAAATCGTTTGTCTCTTTTTACCCCCTCGTGCTTCCACCAATTGCCATGAGAAGAGCGTTCCCCAGTTCACTGAAGGCCCTGAACAGCTTACAATCTCTGCTACATCATCACTGGTTTAAAACTTTTAATCTAGAGCTGTTAGTCCTAAAAATCCACTGTGACACTACCTATCGGCTCAAAATCTGTGGTCCCAGTTGCCTACAGATTCAGCATCAAGTTTGGCATAAATTAGTGATTTCCAGTAGACAGCTTCTATTTGCATCTAGTACCAACCTTGCAGGTGAAACCAGAACATCTTTGCTTTCTTCAGTAAATAATCCTGTCATACCGAAACTTTAACAAACAATGTAGACGTTACCTATAGTTTCATAGGAGAGGCAGAGGTCATTCACTACATGGCAAATAGCTCAAAAATCCTCATCACAGTTTTCATTCTCTTCCAGTCTTTTTTCTGTTGTGTGGCCACTTACGGGCTTTTTTTTTTTTTTTTCTGATCCTCCAGCATGAAGGTCCTAAATCTTCCAATTCCTTTCTTTGTACCTATAAGTCTCTCTACCCATTTCCTTTCTTATATATTTTATAATGAACCAAATATACCAAATATGCATAGCCACAGTCATTATCTCACTCAGGAAAGTAATAAAGACCCTTTGGGTCCACCCTCCTTAGAAAGCTGTGAGGAATCACATCTCAGTTTTCCTCTGATATGTTGCTTACAAGACGTCTGTGGCTGAATCATTTCTACTTTCAGAGAAGGCAATGGCAACTCACTCCAGTACTCTAGCCTGGCAAATCCCATGGACAGAGGATCCTGGTGGGCTGCAGTCCATGGAGTCACTAAGAGTCGGACACGACTGAGCGACTTCACTTTCACTTTTCACTTTCATGCATTGGAGAAGGAAATGGCAACCCACTCCAGTGTTCTTGCCTGGAAAATCCCAGGGACGGGGGAGCCTGGTGGGCTGCATCTATGGAGTCGCACAGGGTCGGACATGACTGAAGTGACTTAGCAGCAGCAGCATTTCTACTTTTAAAAATTTCATTTATTAATTTCCCCCTTCATTCCTCCTGCTACATTCCAGTCATACTGAACTCCTCACCATGGCTTGAATACATTTTGGTTTTTCTTGTCTCTGGGGCCATTGCAGTGACTACACCCTCTGGCCAGAACTCTTCTCCTGCCTCTGCATGTCAAGAAGATCCCATAAATCCTTTAAGGGCTGGCACCAAGGTCTCCTTCACTGTGGAGTCTTACCTACCCTTAGTCCTCCCCCCATCTTCCCAGAATTCCTTGTTGTTCTTGTGGAATTCTGTACTGTATATATCACTAGTATAGTACTTATTACATCGTTTAATATGGTATTCAGGTCTCTAGTTCCTCAGAATAGAGACACTGTCAACTTTCAATTCTTGGTGTAGTACCTAATATGAAGCCTGAAACACAGTGTCTTGGTAAATGTTTATTGATGAAAGGAATATTGATTATATTCTTCATAGCCAAAGATGAAGAAGCTCTATACAGTCAGCAAAAATAAGACTGGGAGCTGACTGTGGCTCAGATCATGAACTCCTTATTGCCAAATTCAGACTTAAATTGAAGAAAGTAGGGAAAACCACTAGACCATTCAGGTATGACCTAAATCAAATCCTTATGATTATACAGTGGAAGGGAGAATTAGATTTAAGAGACTAGATCTGATAGATAGAGTGCCTGATGAACTATGGACGGAGGTTCATGACATTGTACAAGAGACAGGCATCAAAACCATCCCCATGGAAAAGAAATGCAGAAAGGCAAAATGGCTGTCTGGGGAGGCCTTACAAATAGCTATGAAAAGAAGAGAAGCAAAAAGCAAGGAGAAAAGGAAAGATATAAGCATCTGAATGCAGAGTTCCAAAGAATAGCAAGAAGAGATAAGAAAGCCTTCCTCAGCAATCAATGCAAAGAAATAGAGGATAACAACAGAATGGGAAGGACTAGAAATCTCTTCAAGAAAACTAGGGATACCAAGGGAACATTTCATACAAAGATGGGCTCGATAAAGGACAGAAATGGTATGGACCTAACAGAAGCAGAAGATATTAAGAAGAGGTGGCAAGAATACACAGAAAAACTGTACAAAAAAGATCTTCACGACCCAGATAATTATGATGATGTGATCACTGACCCAGAGCCAGACATCCTAGAATGTGAAGTCAAGTGGGCCTTAGAAAGCATCACTACAAACAAAGCTAGTGGAGGTGATGGAATCACAGTGGAGCTATTTCAAATCCTGAAAGATGATGCTGTGAAAGTGCTGCACTCAATATGCCAGCAAATCTGGAAAACTCAGCAGTGGCCACAGGACTGGAAAAGGTCAGTTTTCATTCCAATCCCAAAGGAAGGCAATGCCAAAGAATGCTCAAACTACCACACAATTGCACTCATCTCGCACGCTAGTAAAGTAATGCTCAAAATTCTCCAAGCCAGGCTTCAGCAAAACATGAACAGTGAACTTCCAGATGTTCAAGCTGGTTTTAGAAAAGGCAGACGAACCAGAGATCAAATTGCCAACATCTGCTGGATCATGGAAAAAGCAAGAGAGTTCCAGAAAAGCATCTATTTCTGCTTTATTGACTATGCCAAAGCCTTTGACTGTGTGGATCACAATAAACTGTGGAAAATTCTGAAAGAGACGGGAATACCAGACCACCTGACCTTCCTCTTGAGAAACCTATATGCAGTTCAGGAAGCAACAGTTAGAACTGGACATGGAACAACAGACTGGTTCCAAATAGGAAAAGGAGTACATCAAGGCTGTATATTGTCCCCCTGCTTATTTATCTTATTTGCAGAGTATATCATGAGAAACTCTGGACTGGAAGAAGCACAAGCCAGATCAAGATTGCTGGGAGAAATATCAATAACCTCAGATATGCAGATGACACCACCTTTATGGCAGAAAGTGAAGAGGAACTAAAAAGCCTCTTGATGAAAGTGAAAGAAGAGAGTGAAAAAGTTGGCTTAAAGCTCAACATTCAGAAAACGAAGATCATGGCATCTGGTCCCATCAGTTTATGGGAAATAGATGGGGAAACAGTGGAAACAGTGTCAGACTTTATTTTTCTGGGCTCCAAAATCGCTGCAGATGGTGATTGCAGCCATGAAATTAAAATACACTTACTCTTTGGAAGGAAAGTTACGACCAACCTAGATAGCTTATTCAAAAGCAGAGACATTACTTTGCCAACAAAGGTCCGTCTAGTCAAAGCTATGGTTTTTCCAGTGGTCATGTATGGATGTGAGAGTTGGACTGTGAAGAAAGCTGAGCACAGAAGACTTGATGCTTTGGAACTGTGGCATTGGAGAAGACTCTTGAGAGTCCCTTGGACTGCAAAGAGATCCAACCAGTCCATTCTAAAGGAGATCGGTCCTGGGTGTTCTTTGGAAGGACTGATGCTAAAGCTGAAACTCTAATACTTTGGCCACCTCATGCGAAGAGTTGTCTCATTGGAAAAGACTCTGATGCTGGGAGGGCTTGGGGGCAGGAGGAGAAGGGGATGACAGAGGATGAGATGGCTGCATGGCATCACCAACTCGATGAACATGAGTTTGGTGAACTCCGGGAGTTGGTGATGGACAGGGAGGCCTGGCATGCTGCAATTCATGGGGTCGCAAAGAGTCAGACATGACTGAGCGACTGCACTGAACTGAACTGATGAAAGGAAAACTTCCCTGGGAGACAAAAAATTGGCCAAGAGATGGTGAGGATCTCAGCTCACGACCAAAGGTGGTCTGGAACACAGAGCATGCCCATGAGAAGAGTCTTTAGGATAACTTTAATTCTTTTTTCTGAAGTGCTATCAGTGAAGGGAACAAACATTTTGGGACCTCTTTTAATATGCTGTTTTCCAACAGGTTCTTAAATTATGCTTTTTGTGAAGAGAAAGTTGAAGGGGAGAAGAGACTGATTGAAAGAATAGTGAGCCAGAAGCTAAAGACATTCCAGAAATGTTAATGAGAGCTAAAATGTATAATTTTCCCCCTCACTTCCTGGGTTTCATGCATTTAATGTAGTTTGACATATTTAACTCATCTTGGATTTCCCTACAAAGGCTGTATCTTTTAGGCCAAATTATCTATCCAATGTAGCAGATATATAAATAATCATATATCCCTACCAGTTTAGTGAATATTTGTGAATTTATTAAAAAAATTCGAGAACCTATGTTTTCCAATGCAATAGATTGTAACACGGAGAAGGCAATGGCACCCCACTCCAGTACTCTTGCCTGGAAAATCCCATGGATGGAGGAGCCTGGTAGGCTGCAGTCCATGGGGTCGCTGGGAGTCGGACACGACTGAGAGACTTTCACTTTCACTTTTGATTTTCATGCATTGGAGAAGGAAATGGCACCCCACTCCAGTGTTCTTGCCTGGAGAGTCCCAGGGACGGGGGAGCTTGGTGGGCTGCCATCTATGGGGTCACACAGAGTCGGACATGACTAAAGTGACTTAGCATAGCATAGCATAGATTGTAACAAACAATACCACGAATCTATGCATGGAAGACTACTTTGAATGTGTAGCCAATAACTCAGCTTTCTTTACTGTCATTTTGGCCTTGATGCTGAAGCTGGCCAGAGAGAGTTTAGTAAAACAATATCCTCATCATACTCTACAGAGCAATTAAAGTACATCCTCCAGACAATTAGGCAGTAGAAACATAGACAAGATATAACTAACTGGGATAGTGGTTGACAGTATTGCTTAAAGTAGCTCTGACTGTAGCCTGCCAGGCTCCTCTGTCCATGGGATTCCCCAGGCAAGAATACTGGAGTGGGTTGCCATTTCCTTCTCCAGAGTATCTTCCTGACCCAGGGATCAAACCCAGGTTTCCTACCTCAGAGGAAGTTGTTTTACCATCTGAGCCATCAGAGAAGCTATAAGGTAGCTCTAGCTGCTACATACAGATAAATCTCCAAGTCTCAGTGATTTAACATAAAAGCATATTTTTCCCTCATGTTGAGCAAAAGTTCACCTCCAAATAATGATTAAGGGATAATAATTTCTTTTTCCTTTCAATGGTTTCTCCCACCCTGTGACTCTAGAAAATTAACACAAGACTCCAAAAACTACCCTGAGGATTGTCTCCATTCCAGACTGCAAAAAGGAAAAGAACACAGACACTCTTGTTTGGAGATATTTGTGGGCCTAGTCTGGAGATAGATAGAAACATATTGCTTCTGTGTTCATTCCTCTGGCAAGAAGGCTACCACAAGACCATGCCTTGCTCCAAGGAAAGCTAGCAAATATACAGGCAGCATAGACAATGCCATAATCCACTGATAAAGTAAATGTGGTTAAAAAAGAGAATAAAAAAAATTTTAAACAAAATCCTAATTTTTTTTACAGATCCTATGTTTAATTCACTTACTTTCTAAATGTATTTGTAACCCCAAAACCAAAAGTCCCAGTGCTTTCAAAGTCATCTGTGGACATACCCACTGTCATTGTGGACAAAAAGCAACAAAAAATTTGAGTCATCCAACTACACACATTCTTAGCAGATATTGAACAAGTCAATGTTTTGCCTTCTTGTTTCATCCCTCATACCGCAAACAAGTGTCCTTTAAAGTCTGTTTGGTGTGTGTGCTTTTGTTAATGGTTTTACTGTTTAAAATTGCCACAGAGCATACTTATGATGTGCGGTATAGTGTTCCTGGGGCTTCCCAGGTGGAACTAGTGGTAAAGAACCCACCTGCCAGTGTAGGAGATGTAAGAGACCTGGGTTCAGTCCCTGGTGTAGGGAAATCCTCTGGGGGAGGAAATGGCAGCCCACCCCAGTATTCTTGCCTGGAGAATCCCATGGACAGAAGAGCCTGGTGGATTAGTTCATTCGGGTCACAGAGTTGGACACGACTGAAGTGACTTAACACACAACACTCATACAAGTGTTCCTAAGGAACAAGAAGGCTGCAACGCGCCTTATGGAGAAAGTACATGTGCTAGTTAAGTGTTGTCTAAGTATGAGTCACATGTGGTTGCCTGTGAAATCTATGTTAATAAATCAACAGTATATATTCAGTAAGCTATCATTAAACAGAAACTCATATAAAATAACAGTGTATTTGTTGGTTGATGAAAATGTGGCCACAGACTCTCACAAGGAGCAATGATTCAGTACTCACTAATTCACTATTTATAATGATTTAATAGGACATAAATGCCGTAAATAATAGTCAACTACATGTATGTATGCGTAATTTTACATCTTTCCCACTTACATTTTTTTGATTTGTGTATTGTGTCAGCCACTGCCTGATGTCTATCCCAAAAGGCATTTCTTACTTCTCTCTCCTGTACACCAACAAAACTGTGATTGTGTTCAGACATCGGGGAGAGTAACTTGATTTCAGGTTCTGTTAGCCCAGTACCTAGGACAGATTTCATTTAGCCTGTGGTTCTAGCTGGTGAAATGTAAGGGGCCTGTTTTGCACTTCTTCCCATTTTCCCTGCCTCCCATATGGTATGAAGAGGTGACATTTTGAGGTGCTCCAGCCATCCTGCAACCATGTGGTAAAGGCCAACAAAACTTCCCAGATGTGACCATCATGGAGCTGCTAAGTCAGTGACAGCAATGCTCTATCTCCAGAGTTTGTATTTGTGCAGAAAATAAATCCCTATTTTTTAAACTATTGTTAATTAGATTTTTCCTCATTTCCACAAGTGTTTTTCAGCCAAAAGTATTACTACTTATTCACATAATATTTAATCAGTTCAACAAATACTTGTTAAGAGTTTATCATACACAAGCACTGTTAAAATAGTGGCTGTTTAGCAATGGCCAAAACAGATAAATTCATGTCCACATGGAACTTATATTCAATGGGAAGACATATTAAAAAAAAAAAAGAATAAATTTGTAAGTGCCACTGTCAACCAATTTTGGAAGAAACCTACCAGACCCTTAGTAAGTTCACAATTCAGTGCCCATTAGTGGGATCAGAAGAATGTGGGACACCAAAGAACAAGCAGGAGGCCATGTGCATCAGCATGTTACATGAAACAAATGAAGGGCTGTGGTTAATAAGAAGTCCACTAAGTGAAGATCAGTTAAAAGAACTTCTTTATTGTATCTGAGATTCCTAGAGGAGGAAGCAACCAATTGATGAAGATGTAAGAGTAAGGTGTTACACTGAGTTTCAAAGACTGTACACAAAGCATGGAAAGGAATGAAATGCTCTCAAGGGAGAAAGTGAAAGTGTTAGGTACTCAGTCCTGTCCAACTCTTTGTGACCCCATAGCCTGTAGCCCACCAGGCTTCTCTGTCCATGGAATTAGCCAGACAAGAATACTGGAGTGGGTAGCCATTCCCTATTCCAGGGGATCTTCCTGACCCAGGGATTGAACCTGGGTCTCTTGCATTGCAGGCAAATTCTTAACCATCTGAGCTACTGGGGAAGAGAGGACAGGCTATTAAAGACAAAGAGCTGTAACAGAACAGGCCATGTTTAGTGAGTACTTCTGTGTGGCTAAAGACTTCTTTGTGGCCAAAGACTTATTTTCACTAAGTGGGAAGAAATGAAGTTTGAACATTAGGTTGAGGCGCATGTTAAAAGGCTTTACACATCATATCCTGGATTTTGAATTTGTCCTTTGAACTCCAATACAATGTGAATAAAAGTGGAGGGAGCAGATATCCTTGTCTTGTTTCTAATCTTAGGGGAAGCATTCAATTTTCAGTATTTAGTGTGATTTTGTTATGGGTTTTTCATAGATATACTTTTCCATGATAAAGAAATTCTTTTACATTCCTAGCTTATTGAGTGTTTTATCCTCAACATAAAACAAGGATTTATGAATCTCATAAAAGGGATTATTGAATTTTGTTAAATGCTTTTTCTGCACTAAGATGATCATTCAATTGTAGCTCTTTATTCTGGTGGCTCAGACAGTTAAGAATCTGCCTGCAATACCAGAGACCCATGTTCAATCCCTGGGTTAGGAAGATCACCTGGAGAATGAAATGGCAACCAAATTCAGTATTCTTGCTGGACAGAGGAGCCTGGAGGGCTATAGTCCATGAGGTTGCAAAGAGTCAGACACAATTAAGCGACAAAGCATACATCTTGTTTGATTAGTCTATGTGTCTTATTTTGTGCTAGTACCATGCTGTTCTAACTACTGTAGCTTTGTAGTATAGTCCAAGGTCAAGGAACATGATACCTCTAGTTTTGTTCTTTTTATTCAAAATTTCTTTGACTGTTTGGGGTTTTTTGTGGCTTCATATAAATTTTAGGATTATTTGGTCTAGTTCTATGCAAGAAGCCATTGATATTTTGATGGATATTGCATGGAATCAGTAGATTGCTTTGGGGAGTATGAGCATTTTAACACTATCATTTCATGAAGATGAGGTGTCTTTCACCTTTATTTGTATTATCTTAAGTTTCCTTTGTCAATGTCTTATAGTTTTCAGAATAGAAGTCTCTAACCTCTTTGGTTAAATTTATTCCTAGGTATTGTATTCTTTTTGATGCAGTTGTAAATGGAATTATTTTCTTACTTTCTCTTTCTGATAGGTCATTATTACTGTATAGAAAAGCAACAGATTTCCGTGTATTATTCAGAGTTCCTTTCTCATGGACTGTCTTTCACATTGAGCAAAATTTCTGAGCTACTGCTCCAAGTGCTTTATTTTACTGGTATATTAATTTCCTACAATTGCTATAACAGAGTATCACAATCCAGGAGAACAAGAGGAATTTATTGTCTCACAATTCTGAAGATCAAAAGTCTGAAATCAAGGTGTTATTAAGGCTATGTTGCCCCTGAAGTTTCTAGGGAAAAATATATTCCAGGCCTCTCTCCTAGCTTCTGGTCGTTCCTTGGCTTGTGGAGCTTAACTCCAGCCTTTGTATGGCATTCATCTTGTGTGCACGTGTGTCCCCTAATATGGCATTCTTTTTATAAGGACACCAATCACTTTGGATTGGAGCCCACACTAATGACCTCATATTGATTACATTTGCAAAACTCTAGTTTTGTTGCTTTTAGATTTGAAACTCCTAAAGACAGGAAAGCTGTGACAAACCTAAATAGCATGTTAAAAAGCAAAGATATCACTTTGCTGACAAAAGTCTATTTAGTCCAAGCTATGGTTTTTCCAGTAGTCATGCACAGATGTAAGAGTTGGACCATAAAGAAAGCTGAGTGTTGTGAAGAATGGATGCTTTTAAACTGCAGTGTTGGAGAAGACTCTTGAGAGTCACTTGGACATCAATAGATCAGACCAGTCGATCCTAAAGGAAATCAACCCTGAATATTCATTGAAAGGACTGATGCTGAAGTCAAAGCTCCTATACTTTGGCCACCTGATATGAAGAGCTCACTCATTGGAAAAGACCCTGATGCTGGTAAAGATTGAGGACAGGAGAAGGGGATGACAGAGGATGAGGTGTTTGAATGGCATCATGGACTCAAAGGACATGAGTTTGAGCAAACTCAAAGAGATAGTGAAGGACAGAGAAGTCAGACATGCTGCAGTCCACGGGGTCACAAAGAGTCGGACATGACTGAGCAGCTGAACAAGAGGGCAGGAGCTGACTCTATAACTCTGCTGTCAGCCAAGAGCCTGTGTAATTAGGAACTGAAAATTTAATGCTTTTAATGATATGATGTTATAATACAAATAGAAGGATGTGGTAAGGACAGTAATTGATTGTTACTTCTATAATTTACAAGATAAAATCATGGTGACTCAGATTCCACTGAAGAATTTGTATAAATGTATAAAGTTTATGACTGTTGTTAGGGTTCCTTGTCAAGGTAGCTGTGTGGTAGTGGAGAAGTGAGCCTAGGTTAGGCCAACTGAGATTCTCAAACTAAACTTTTTTTTTAATTTTTATTTATTTATTTTAAACTTTACAGTGTTGTGATAGTTTTTGCCATACATCAGTATGAATCGGCCATAGGTATACATTTCTCCTCCATCCTGAACCCCACTCCCACCTCCCTCCCCACCCTATCCCTCTAGGTTGTCACAGAGTACTGGCTTTGGGTGCCCTGCTTTATGCATCAAACTGGCACTGGTTATCTGTTTTACATGTGTTAATGTATATGTTTCAATGTCTCTCAAATCATCCCACCTTCTCCTTCTCCCACTGAGTCCAAAAGTCTGTTCTTTATGTCTGTGTCTCCTTTGTTGCTCTGTACGTAGGATCGTTGGTACCATTTTTCCAGGTTTCATATGATCTTTACCCTTGCCATAGAAGAGAACTTCTCCAAGTAAGGATCACTTTTCCACAATTACCTACTCTCTGGAAAGCTGGGGTGCGCTAGCGATGTGTTCCTGTTTCCCTGTCTGATATTGTAGTTTCTGCCAGATGTTATAATCTATCTCAACAACTGTGCCAGCATACTCCTCTTGGGGACCCAGACTTCTTTCACTAAGGGTATCCGGTTCTCCCACTGTCACATGAGTGGTAAGCAAAGGCTACACATAAGGCTGATAAAAACGAGAATCTTCCACTAGTCATTGTTTGTCTGAATCATTCAACAATGACTTAAATACAAACTTCCCTTATTTCATATCTTTTGTACCCTCACATCCTATTTTTAGGTTTATTCAACACTTTTTGGCTTTAATGACTCAGAATTGCACTGTGTACAAAAAGTAGTAGGCTGATGCCATTTTTATGAAAGCTTCTGGGTGAAACAGTCTTGGCATATGAATGTCTTACCACTTCTTATTGTAAGAGGTTTAAAGAAGATGCTGTTTCTTAGACTGGAATTCTTACAGTCTGTTCCCTATGGCCTACACAGATAGCAAAGCCAGTGCCTATCACCTATGCAGATAGTAAAGCCAATGCTGTTTTCTACATTTTGCTCTATCTTACGGTACTATGCTAAGGGATGATAGAAATATATGCATCATTCAAATCTAAACTACCAGCAAGATTTGTCAGCTCATCATATGCTATGAAGCATCCGGCAGGGTAACTGGAAAACACTTGAAGAAGTTAGACTATACATAAATATTTGTAGCCTGCCAAGGTGTTTTCCCAGTTGTAAAAATATTAGAGAAAATATGAAGAAAATGTGCACCATTTTCTTAGAGAAAGAATGCTTTATATTCCATGTCAATGTCTCTTTCTTCTTTTACTTTCTTAGTTTTTTTTTTTTAATATTAGGAATTAAAAATATTTGATGCAGCCTTAGGTAGAATATGATCCAGTGACAAAATATAATTGTAAATTTGTCTAGCCTCTGCTCTGTTTTAACTGTTTTCTTTACCTCTGTGCACAATTGGCTTCTGGGTAAAGAACCTCACTTGATACCACCCATCTTCTTGACTGATATTGACTAACTCATAATGTGGGTCCTCCTGGGAGTCTTCTGCTGAATAAAGTTATTTCCTTTACTGGATCCTTCCCAGTATGGTGTCTGTAAGACGTTCTGAATTTTTTGGTTGTTATCAAAACAGTTTCCTAAGCCCACGGTCTGGATTCTGATTTGGATTGGAGAGTTGCAGTTTCACAAGGATCAAATGAATGTGCATTTCTGGAAGGAAGGAACATTTTTTGTGGTCACAGCAAATGCCACTGGACATCACCAGTTTTAGACTTAGGGGCATCTGAGAAGAATGTGATATTTTCCCATATTTTAGCTTCTTGCTTTTTGAAGCTAGGTTCCTTGAGTCTGTGGCATGCTCTCATACTGGAATGATTTTTTGCTTAGGTATACTTGGTCATACTTCAGCCTCCAGTATTTGGGAGCTCCCTGATTAAATGTGTGTTCTTAATCTGGCCTATGTAATTATTAGAAATGAGAAATTAGATGCAGATGCATTGGAGTCTGCTTAGATTCAGATTCTACTCCCAAAGTTAAGAAGGCAATGAAGGAGGATATGCACAAAGACAGTTTACCAGGGGCCACGCTGTATCTTTTTTTCTGTTTCTGGTTTAATAAATCTCAGGAATTTTCTTGAAAGGCATATATGGAAATTTTGGGTAAAAGCATGGATGACTTACTGGTGAAATAAGAAGAAGGGAATGGAAATAAATGGGAATATAAATTAATTTGGTGAAGGATCAGGGAACTTTAGTAGGAGATGCACATTTCTAAGAACCTGTTATATTATTTATTCTAAAATAATTTTAAATTGGGAGAAAAATTACAAAATAGTACAAACCCCCTATAGTCCCTCACCCCCAAGTTCTCCAAATATTAACACTTTACCAACATTTGTCCCTCTCTTTTCTCTTAATCCATCTGTGTGCATATTCCAAAACAAGAGAATACTCTCTTACATAGCCAAATGCAGATGTCAAAAAAATCAGTAGTCCTATAACACTACCATCCAATCTACAGACCCCTTTTAGATTTCACTACCTGCATAAATTGCATCTCTTTTTGATTTCTTGTCGAGCATCCAATTCAAATAATTGTCATTTCTATTTCAGCTCTTAAATCTGGAACAGTTCCCAATCTTTCTCTGATTTTTATGATCTTGAGTTTTAGAATAGTGAGGCCTTCCATTTGGAAGCTTTTTTTCTTTTTTTTTTTAACCCCAGGTACATCTAATGCTCCTTGGAACCAGTGTCAGTTCATGCTTTCTTGGCATGAATGCTATAGAAGTGGTACTGCCCTTGTCTGAGGGTCTGAGAACCAAGAAAGCCAGTGATGTAATTTCCAATCCAAATTCAAAGTCCTGACAACCGGAAACACCAGTAGTGTAAATTCTAGTCTAAGCCTAAGTCCAAAAGCAGGAGAAGGCCTATATCCCAGCTGAAAGACAGTCAAGCAGAGACTGAATTCTCCCATATTCACCCTTTTTTGTTTTAGTCAGGCCGCCAACAGGTTGGATAAAGAGACCCACATTAGGTAGTGTACTCTGTTTTACTCAATCCACTGATTCAAATGTTACTGTCATTCAGAAACACCCTCACAGAATCACCTAGAACATTTAACCAAATATCTAGGTACCCTGTGGCCCAGTCAAGTTGACGCATAAAATTAACCATCATAAATCCAACCCTTATCAACTTGATACCCATATAAATCTCCTTAAAGCATATTTAATCTCCAAATAAAGATAATATCAAGGTCAAAATACTATCTGCCGTGATACATCTATTCTGCATACAGTGAAAACTGCACTAAATTTCATGATTTAAAGTTGACAATACTTAAAATACTATAATATAAAGTCAATGGGCTTCCCAGGTGGTGCTGGTAGTAAAGAACCTGCCTGTCAGTGCAGGAGACATAAGAGACTTGGGTTCGATTCCTGGATTGGGAAGATCCCCTGGAGGAGGGCATGGCAACCCACTCCAGTATTCTTGCCTGGAGAATCCCATGGAGAGAGGAGCCTGGCAGGCTCTAGTCCATAAGGTCGCAAAGAGTTGGACACGACTGAAGCAACTTAGAACACAGCACATAAAGTCAATACATCTTATAAGGGGATAAGAGAATGAAGAAAACAATGATTTTGTGTAAAAATAAATTAAAATGAGGACATACCCATAACTATTAGAGTCCTCAATTCTGTAATTGGTCACATGGTTGTAATTACTACTTTTAATACTTTTAATTAACTTCTTTCACTACCCTGTCTGTATCACCTTTGCCATCATCAAGCACTTAGGCTGGTAATGGTTTGTTACCTAGTGGAGTGATTCAAACATTGATTTATGAAGGATATGGGAGATTAGCAGTCCAGCCTAGATTGGAGTGTTGTAGTTTTCCATTGACCTTAATAATAGGCAATGATAATACTAAGAGACATTGTAAGGGTTCACTTGTATTCCAGACATTGTCTTCTTTACCCACATTGTCCAATTTTTCCTTAAAATTAGGATCAATCACCTTGGGCAGCATGGTAACACCCTTCTTTGCCTGTTGATTCACAGGAATGAAGCTCAGAGGGGCTGGACGACAGTCTTAAATTCCAGATCAGTGGAATTGTTATTGTATCTCCTGGTGAAAGCACTCCTTTGGTCTTGGGGAAAAGAAGCAAAAATTTTGCTAATGGGTTAGTAGGAGTGGTACCTAACTGGTGCTATAACTAAGTCTTCAAAAAGCCATTTTGCCAATCTGTCAAACCAGCTGTTTCAGGATAGTGGAGAGAGTGGTACAAGCACTGAATTCCATAAGCATGGGCCTGATGCGGTGAAGTAAGTTCCTTGATCAGAGTATCAGAAGGCCCTTGCTTGGCCCAAGGGGTATCTTTCCTTGCCTCTTCCATCTTCCAGTAGTTCTGGCATTCCCAGATTTGTGGCTGGATAATCCCAATATCTGGGGCTTACCTGGTGGCTCAGCAGTAACAAATCCACCTGCAATGCAGGAGATGAGGGTTCAATCCCTGGATCAGGAAGATTCCCTGGGAAAGGAAATGGCAACCCGCTCCAGTATTCTTGCCTGGGAAATCCCATGGACAGAGGAGTCTGGTCCGTGGGGTCGCAAAAGAGTTGGACATGACTGAACGACTGAAAACAAAAAAGATTCTAATATCGACTGTCATCTTCACATGGCCTTCTCTTCTCCCTTTGTGTCTCTCCTCTCTATGTCTTTTATGAGCACACTTTTAATCGGATTTAGGACCCACACAGAAAATTCTAAGTGATCATGCCTCAAGATCCCTAACTTAATTACATCTGCAAAGACCCCTGTTTCCAAATGGGTTCACACTCACAGGTCCTGCAAGTTAGGAAATGAACATATGAGGACCGCCATTCAACCCACTGCAGTCATTTAAATTCTTTCTTTCTTTTTATGGATAAAGAAACTAAGAATTCACATAATTTGGTCTAGATTAGAAAAGGGAATCTGAATCTAGATTGATTTTCCACAAAAATTTCTGCTATTTCTGTCACACGGTCTCTTATGTGAAGCTCTTTGGATTGCATGTATATCTTAAGTAGAGTTGGAAATTCATAAGTGTGGTGACTGTTTCTCTCTTTTTCATACAAGCCTCTGCTATTATCATTCTAGCCCTCCTCCAGGTAAACCCACCTTTACCAAGATAGAAGCCTGGGAACCTCCTTTTGAGAATATGCCTGAAGTGTAGTTAGTTCACATTAAAGCACTAAAAATGAGCAGAAACTTCCCAGCAAACCAACTCACTGCTGTAAGTGGCATTTGTATTCAATATCCTTCTTTTTCACATCAGCAGAAACAGCAGATGGTTTAAGTCATGCATTTGGGTTATCAGCAGGACACAATTTTCCACAGATGAATGTAAACAGTGCTTTTTGAAAACATGGTTTTTATGGAATATTTTAATCATAACGGTTGTTTATCACCAAAATTCAGAAGACGCCCTTAATTTGGTAACATGACATGTTGACCTAAACTCAAATGTTCTGAACTCACAATCTTTCTAAAGATTCTTATTTTAGCCTCCTGCCATGTTTCTAACCTCTAAGTGAGGTTATTTCATAATAACAAGTATTTTGTTTCACTCATTGCTTCAAATAATGGCAAAATTTCATCATTTTTTCATGTTCTAGGTTTATTATTTCCTCTGTAATTAATTTCAGATTTTTCCCTCAGCAATTGCACCAAAATACATTTTATAGTGATTTTCACGAACTTTTTAAGAATGAAAATTGATTAAACAATTTATGCTTTTGACTGTTATAACTTTAGTCCCATTTTATACTTGGGTAAGTTGATTCAGAGGCAAATAACTTTTCATAGGTTATATGGCAAGTTCTCATCAGAGACTTCCTGGCTTTCAGGACTATGACTGACTTTCTCTTGTTAAATGTAATCAATATAAAAATAGGCCCCAATCTCATAACCTGCAGGTAGTCTTTCCTATCCTTGCAATTGTCACTCCCTTAGCAACTTCTTAGCACTGCAGCAGTTCCTCTGTAGTATATTAATTTGTTTGACAATTATTTATTTCATGATTTTGTATCTTTTTGAGATTCTTTACCTGAATTATAGGTTGAGGGTCTTTTCTGCTTTGAATCTTCTTCTTTATCTCCCAAGATGCCTGGATTATTATTCTGTTCATACTGGAGACAGAATGTTTGCAGATAAGTGTCTAGAAAGGGAAATGATCCTCTTCAGACATATGAAGCAAAGGTTGCTCATTTCTACTACTTTTGTTTAGTCTCCTTTAACATAACATTTCAAAGGATTAAAAACCCTGGACTCTGGATTCAGGCCACTGGGTTCAATTCCAGCTCTACTTGGTCAAACTGCTTAGCCTCTACATCCCTCAGTTTTCTAACCTATAAAAAAAATGAATAGGACTACGTTTTACTTTATTTTTTTTTAATCAAAACAATAAATTGTGTTTAATAGACAAAAAAAATGAAGATAATAGCAGTACTTATATTACAGGATCTGTGATAACTGAGTTAATTTAGAATCAGGCCTGGAATGTAGTAAACACTAAATGTTTATTTATTAGTAAGTAATTTTCCCCAGTATTTCTGACACTGCCACATGTTTCTACCTCTAATATTGTTCCCCACCAATTCACTTGCTATTATAGCCAAATTGATCCTTCTAAAACATAATTATAATACTGTATTTCTCTGCTTAAATACCTTAATGGAGAGAGTTTCAGCTTCCATCTGTCATGGAGTAAATGATACCAAGCTAGACTTCTTGCCATCAGCATCCTTAGATCTGAACAAAACATATTAGGCAACAATTTTTCAGGCAATGGACAGCAGTCAATTTTAAGTCTGATGTGTGAGGAGGGAAACTCATGAAGTAAGCCCTGCAGTTGCTCAATTCTCTGTCTGGAAATAATTTTCTGACTACAGCATAGAGAAGTAGAGGCTACACACCGTACAGTGATCTCACTGAGCTAAGGGTGCAGAGGTCAGAGTTCTAGGTTCCTGAAGCAGTTGGAATGTGCTGGGTAGGGGCATCAGAAAGCTGTCACCAAAATCTATGGGATGGACAACCTCAAGTCCATGGCTGAGCATGAGCTGTAGATTCTAAGGAAAAACACCAGAGGTTTAATATAGCAACTGCAATAGGGTCAAGAGCTGGACCAAAATGTTTTAGGTTAAGCAGAACCTACAGATACTGAAATTCCAGCCTTGCCAGAGCAGATTTTCCTAAAGCTTCTTTTTTTTTAGCAGCCTTGACATCCATCAGTGTTGTTAGGTGCTCAATCATGTCTGACTCTTTGCAACCCCATGGATTGTAGCCCACCAGCCTCCTCTATCCTTGGAGTTCTCCAGGCAGGAATACTTGGATGGGTATCCATTGCCTTTTCCAGGGGATCTTCCTGATCCAGGGATCCAACCTGTGTGTCTTACATTGCAGGCAGATTCTTTACCTTCTGAGCCGCCAGGGAAGCCCCAACATCTGCCAGAGTCACCCCAAAAGGTGACTCTTGGAGCAAGACCTATATCCTAGAGTAAGACCTACTATAGTTTTCCCCAGGAAACCCTAATACCAAGCTCCAAAAAGATCCATAGAGCAACAGAGTTTAAAGGTTGAGTCCCACCAAGTTAGTATGCTGCCAAAATACTTTGGCCTTCCACAGTTCCTCACTCATAAAAATCAGGCCTACACAAATTCTAGGGAATTAGCCAGTAATTCTCTACAATGTATCATCCAAAATATTTCAAATTCAATAAAAAAAGAAAAATACAGCAAAATGTAATGCATAGTCAATAAAAAAAGTCAATAGAAGCAGAACTGATTTTCTATAAAGTAATTCAATGAGAAAATGATAGTTTTTCAATAAATAGTGATGAAATAATTGGAATCTGATCCCTATGTGCAAAACAATAAAATTTACTCTTACTTCACACATACACAAAATTAACTCAAAATGTATTATATACCTAAATGCAAAGATTAAGATATAAATCTTCTAGAAGCAAACATTGGAAAAAGGAAAAAGCAGTAATGATAAAGGAAAGTATTGATAAATTGGACTTCCTCAAAAATTCAAACTATCTGCTCTTCAAGGGACAAACTCAAGAAAATGAAATGGCAAGCTGTATACTAAAAGAACATATTCATAACACATATAACTGACAAAACACTTGAATCAGCAACATATAATGAACTCTTACAACTCAATAAATAAGACAATCAACTCAATTCTTAAAATAAGTGAACAAATTTCGTAAAAGACAAAATAAAAATAGGCAATAATCATGTAAAAAGATGTTCAGTACAAAATTAAAATCATAATAGAATGCCATTTCACACCTATGGAATGACTAAAATTAAAAGGACTGATCATATAATATGTTGGCAAGGGTATAGAGAAACAAGGACTTTCATACATTTATGATGAGATGTAAAATGGCATGACCACTTTTGAGGACGATTTGCCAGTTTCCTATAAAATTGAACATACTTATCATATGACCTAACAAATCTTTTTCTGAGGTATTTACTCAAAGAAATGAAAATCATATAAAGACTTGTACATGAATATTCATAGTTGCTATATTTATAGTGACCCAAAACTAGAAACAACCCAAATAATGACAGATTCGGGTCAGTGACCAAATAAACAAATTATAGTATCAGCAATGAGAGGAATAACCTACTGATACACACAGCATGGCGGAATCTCACTTATTATGCTGAATAAAAGAACAAAGAATTCATACTGAAAAATCCTATTAATATGGAATGGTAACAAACATAATCCATAAAAGCAATTTTTAAGAAAACAGCAATTTTCACCTGAGCTCAGAGGATGGGGAACATGAGGGAGATGACTACAAAGGGATGCTAACAAACTTTCCCCGGAGGTGAAAATGTTCTGTATCTTGATTGGAGTGTGATCTGCCTTTTGAGAAATCTATATGCAGGTCAGGAAGCAATAGTTAGAACTGGACATGGAACAACAGACTGGTTCCAAATTGGAAAAGGAGTATGTCAAGGCTGTATATTGTCACCCTGCTTATTTAACTTATATGCAGAGTACATCATGAGAAACACTGCACTGAAAGAAATACAAGCTGGAATCAAGATTGCTGGGAGAAATATCAATAACCTCAGATATGCAGATGACACCACCCTTATGGCAGAAAGTGAAGAGGAACTCAAAAGCCTCTTGATGAAGGCGAAAGTGGAGAGTGAAAAAGTTGGCTTAAAGCTCAACATTCAGAAAATTAGGATCATGGCATCCGGTCCCATCACTTCATGGGAAATAGATGGGGAAACAGGGGAAACAGTGGAAACAGTGTCAGACTTTATTTTAGGGGGCTCCAAAATCACTGCAGATGGTGACTGCAGCCACGAAATTAAAAGACGCTTACTCCTTGGAAGGAAAGTTATGACCAACCTAGACAGAATATTCAAAAGCAGAGACATTACTTTGCCAACAAAGGTTCGTCTAGTCAAGGCTATAGTTTTTCCTGTGGTCACGTATGGATGTGAGAGTTGGACTGTGAAGAAGGCTGAGTGCCGAAGAATTGATGCTTTTAAACTGTGGTGTTGGAGAAGACTCTTGAGAGTCCCTTGAACTACAAGGAGATCCAACCAGTCCATTCTGAAAGAGATTAGCTCTGGGATTTCTTTGGAAGGAATGATGCTAAAGCTGAAACTCCAATATTTTGGCCACCTCATGCGAAGAGTTGACTCATTGGAAAAGACTCTGATGCTGGGAGGGATTGGGGGCAGGAGGAGAAGGGGACGACAGAGGATGAGATGGCTGGATGGCATCACTGACTCGATGGCCGTGAGTCTGAGTGAACTCCGGGAGTTGGTGATGGACAGGGAGGCCTGGCGTGCTGCGATTCATGGGGTCTCAAAGAGTCGGACACGACTGAGCGACTGAACTGAACTGAACTGATACATGACATACTTTGTCAAAATTCATTTTACCTTAAATGTATGCATTTTATTAAACATGGATCACACAATTTAGTTCATTTCAAAAGACCTTTCATATCCTAACTTCCACCTCTCTGCAGCTTAATCTCTAGCTGTTTCATCTTGAACTTTTAAGTTTACTTCATTGGGACACTTCTTGCCTTCAGGGTTTTGTATAAACTGCCCCCTCACTTGATAATCTTCCCACTCCTTCCTCACCTCAAGGAGCATGTTTCCTTCTAACCCCAAATGGGTTAAGGGCTCTTCCTGTCTGCTTCCACAGCACTCCAGAATAGCATACAGTAGAAGATATATCACATTTTATCAATTTTTATTGTTTGTCTGTCTTTCCTGTTACATTATAATCTGCCTAAGTACAGGAACTGTGCTTGCTCTGTTCCCACAACATACCTGTCACAGTCTTGGTTTGTAGTTGGTGCTTAAAAAATATTTGTTGAATAAGTGAATGAGTGAACCAATAAATGAACAGATCTCCTGAGATCTTCAGGTCGATTCTCAATGATTTCAAGGTTTTGTTTTCTAAGTGAAATTAATTGAGGGCTTCCCCCTTGAAGTGAATGTTATTTTTGGTATGGCACCACACAATTTATTATAGGTATTTTCTTCTAAATTAAATTTCTCAGAAGCCACCATTTTTGTAGGAGCAGTGAGTCACAGAAATGCAATTCTTGGCGGTGCCTTCCCCCACCACCCTGTTCCCCCAGCTAGCCAGACCAAACATTCCATAGTAACCGTGTTTTTGATTGTCTGAAGGATTTCTGTCTGATTTAGGTTGTCCATCAAGATATTTTGTAGTCTACTTCCACTCTGAAAAGGGTAGCTTCTTCTTCTTTTTTTATAATGTTCCTTTCCTTTTTGCAAATGCTTTTGAAAAAATAGTTGTCATTATCTATAATAATATATGCAAACATTAGAGACAAAGCCTAATAAAATAGCTTCTTATTCACTCTACCACTGTTTCTTTTTTAAATTTTTAATTGGAAGATAATTGCTTTATAATGTTGTGCTGCTGCTGCTAAGTTGCTTCAGTCATGTCTGACTCTGTGCGACCCCATAGACGCAGCCCACCAGGCTCCCCTGTCCCTGGGATTCTCCAGACAAGAACACTGGAGTGGGTTGCCATTTCCTTCTCCAATGCATGAAAGTGAAAAGTGAAAGTGAAGTCGCTCAGTCATGTCCGACTCTTAGCGACCCCATGGACTGCAGCCTACCAGGCTCCTCGGTCCGTGGGATTTTCCAGGCAAAAGTACTGGAGTGGGGTGCCATTGCCTTCTCCAATGTTGTGCTAGTTTCTACTATACAGCAGAGTGAATCGGCTATAAGTATATAGCCCCTCCCTCTTAAGCCTCCCTACCACCCCCCCATGCCAACCCTCTAGGTCATCACAGGGCACCAAACTGAGTTTCCCGTGCTTCCCACTATCTGTTTTACACATGGTGGTGTATACACGTCAGTGCTATTCTCTCAGTTCATCCCACCCTCTCATTTCCCTACTGTGTCTGCAAGTCTGTTCTCTACATCTGTGTCTCTATTCCTTCCCTACAATACTTTCATCAGCACCATTTCTCTAGATTACGTATACATGGGTTAATATACGATATTTGTTTTTCTCTTTCTGACTTACTTTACTCTGTAAACAGGCTATAGATCCATCCACATCAGTTCAAATGACTCCCATTCATTCCTTTTTATGGCTGAGTAATATTCCATTGTATATACGTACCACAGCTTCTTTCTCCACTCTTCTGTCAGTGTACCTCTAGGCTGCCTCCATATCCTAGCTATTGTATTAATAAATAGTCTTGCTATGAACATTGTGGTTTATGGATCTTTTTGAATTATGGTTTTCTCAGGGTATATGCCTGGCAGTGGGATAGCTGGGTCATATGCTCACCATTTTGTTGTCTTTTATTCTGTTGACATATAGTTTTGAAGCTTTTAGGAAAAGTTATGCTACTATTCATTCAGTTTAGAGTTTCAGAGAGAAGTGTTAGACCCCCTTCTCAAAGAGCTTAGAGTCTGGTGGAGACTTACAAATAAACCAACTATTTTGGGCTCTAGGACACAATAAAGGCATATCCAGGGCACTAAATGAGAGTCAGAGTCTACAACTCTAGGTAAATTATATCTCATTATTAAAGATGCTTCTAAGATTAACATTAGTAGTCCCACTTTACGAAAAAAGATTATGAGAATCACAGGGCAGCAATGCGGCTGAGAGAAAATGCCCCACATCCCAGATCAGGAGCAGTGGCCGTGAGGAGATACCCCACATCCAAGATAAGGAGCAGAAGCTGCACTTTCCTGGAGCAGCCGTGAAGAGATACCCCCACGTCCAAGGTAAGAGAAACCCAAGACGGTAGGTGCTGAGAGAGGGCATCAGAGGGCAGACAGACTGAAACCACAATCACAGACAACTAGCCAATCTGATCACATGAACCACAGCCTTGTCTAACTCAATGAAACTAGGCCATGCCATGTGGGGCCACCAAAACAGACGGGTCATGGTGGAGAGGTCTGACAGAATGGGGCCCACAGGAGAAGGGAATGGCAAACCACATCAGTATTCTTGCCTTGAGAACCCCATGAACAGTACGAAAAGGCAAAAAGATAGGGCACTGAAAGATGATCTCCCCAGGTAAGTAGGTGCCCAGTATGCTACTGGAGATCAGTGGAGAAATAACTCCAGAAAGAATGAAGGGATGGAGCCAAAGCAAAAACAATATCCAGTTGTGGATGTGACTGGTGATAGAAGCAAGGTCCAATGCTGTAAAGGGCAATATTGCATAGGAACCTGAAATGTTAGGTCCATGAATCAAGGCAAATTGGAAGTGGTCAAACAGGAGATGGCAAGAGTGAACATCAACATTCTAGGAATCAGCAAACTAAAATGGACTAGAATGGGTGAATTTAACTCAGATGACCATTATATCTACTACTGTGGGCAAGGATCCCTTAGAAGAAATGGAGTAGCCATCATAGTCAACAAAAGAGTCCAAAATGCAGTACTTGGATGCAATCTCAAAAATGACAGAATGATCTCTGTTCATTTCCAAGGCAACCATTCAATATCACAGTAATCCAAGTCTATGCCCCAACCAGTAATGCTGAAGAAGCTGAAGTTGAACAGTTCTATGAAGACCTACAAGACCTTTTAGAACTAACACCCAAAAAAGATGTTCTTTTCATTATAGGGGAGTGGATTGCAAAAGTAGGAAGTCAAGAAACACCTGGAGTAACAGGCAAATTTGGCCTTGGAATATGGAATGAAGCAGGGCAAAGGCTAATAGAGTTTTGCCAAGAGAACGCACTGGTCATAGCAAACACCCTCTTCCAACAACACAAGTGAAGACTCTACACAGATTGATTATATTCTGTGCAGCCAAAAATGGACAATCTCTATACAGTCAGCAAAATCAAGACTGGGAACTGCCTGTGGCTCAGATCATGAACGCCTTACTGGCAAATTCAAACTTAAATTGAAGAAAGTACGGGAAACCACTAGACCATTCAGGTATGACCTAAATCAAATCCCTTATGATTATACAGTGGAAGTGAGGCATAGATTTAATGGACTAGATCTGATAGATAAAGTGCCTGATGAACTATGGATGGAGGTTTGTGACACTGTACAGGAGACAGGGAGAAAAACCATCCCCAAGAAAAGGAAATGCAAAAAAGCTAAATGGCTGTCTGAGAAGGCCCTACAAATAGCTGTGGAAAGAAGAGAAGTGAAAGGCAAAGAAGAAAAGGAAAGATATACCCATTTGAATGCAGAGTATCAAAGAATAGCAAGGAGAGAAAAGAAAGCCTTCCTCAGGGATCAATGCAAACAAATAGTGGAAAACAACAGAATGGAAAAGACTAGAGATATCTTGAAGAAGATTAGAGATACCAAGGGAACATTTCATGTAAGGATGGGCACAATAAAGGACAGCAATGTATGGATCTAACAGAAGAAGAAGATATTAAGAAGAGGTGGCAAGAATACACAGAACTATAGAAAAAAGATCTTTATGACCCAGATAATAATGATGATGTGATCACTCACCTAGAGCCAGACATCCTGGAATGTGAAGTCAAGTGGGCCTTAGGAAGCATCACTACAAACAAAGCTAGTAGAGGTGATGGAATTCCAGTTGAGCTATTTCAAATCCTGAAAGATGATGCTGTGAAAGTGCTGCACTCAATATGCCAGCAAATTTGGAAAACTGAGCAGTGGCCACAGGACTGGAAAAGGTCAGTTTTCAATCCAATCCCAAAGAAAGGCAATGCCAAAGAATGCTCAAACTACCACACAATTGCGCTCATCTCACACGCTAGTAAAGTAATGCTCAAAATTCTCCAAACCAGGCTTCAGCAATACGTGAACCATGAACTTCCAGATGTTCAAGCTGTATTTAGAAAAGCAGAGGAACCAGAGATCAAATTGCCAACATCTGCTCAATCATCAAAAAAGCAAGAGAGTTCCAGAAAGGCATCTATTTCTGCTTTATTGACTATGCCAAAGCCTTCGACTGTGTGGATCACAATAAACTGTGGAAAATTCTGAAAGAGATGGGAATACCAGGCCATCTGACCTGCCTCTTGAGAAACCTATATGCAGTTCAGGAAGCAACAGTTAGAACTGGACATGGAACAACTGACTGGTTCCAAATAGGAAAAGGAGTATGTCAAGGCTATATATTGTCAGCTGCTTATTTAACTTATAGGCAGAATACATCATGAGAAACGCTTGGCTGGATGAAGCATAAGCTGGAATCAAGTTGCTGGGAGAAATATCAATAACCTCAGATATGCAGATGACACCACCCTTATGGCAGAAAGTGAAAAAGAACTAAAGAGCCTCTTGATGAAAGTGAAAGAGGAGAGTGAAAAAGTTGGCTTAAAGCTCAACATTCAGAAAACGAAGATCATGGCATCTGGTCCCATCACTTCATGCAAATACATGGGGAAACAGTGGATGACTTTATTTTGGGGGGCTCCAAACTCACTCCAGAGCATGTTTGCAGCCATGAAATTAAAAGGTGCTTACTCCTTGAGAAGAAAGTATGACCAACCTAGACAGCATATCAAAAAGCAGAGACATTACTTTGTCAACAGAGGTCCATGTATTCAAAGCTGTGGTAGTAGTCATGTATGGATGTGAAAGTTAGACTATAAAGAAAGCTGAGCGCCGAAGAATTGATGCTTTTGAACTGTGGTGTTGGAGAAGAGTCTTGAGAGTCCCTTGGACTGCAAGGAGATCCAACCAGTCCATCCTAAAGGAGATCAGTCCTAGGTGTTCATTGGAAAGACTGATGTTGAAGCTGAAACTCCAGTACTTTGGCCACCTCATGCGAAGAGCTGACTCATTGGAAAAGACCCTGATGCTAGGAAAGAATGAGGGCAGGAGGAGAAGGGGACACAGAGGATGCAATGGTTGGATGGCACCACTGACTCAATGGACATGAGTTTGGGTAAGCTCCAGGGGTTGGTGATAGATAGGGAGGCCTGGCATGCTGTGGTACATGGGGTCGCAAAGAGTCGGACATGACTGAGGAACTGAACTGAACTGAATGTTTTCAAGGTCACGCAACTGATAAATAGCAGAACCAAAATCCAGACCTCTAAGATTTTTAAGCCTATGCCCTTTTATATGTGCCACACTGCTCTTCCTGCCAGGTGCACGAAGAGGAGAAAATTCAGGAGTCAGGGATGACTCACAGTTTTCCAGCAAGGTACAGTGAATGGCAATTGATGATGCCTATATTCTGAGACCCAGGGTACAGTTGAGGAGCAAGTTTGGAGGAGAACATGATATTTTGAGATACTTGAAGATCAATATTTCATGATGTTGAGAGCAGGATGCCTGTAGGCAATTATGGCCAGCTACCACAAGCTTTGGGAATGAGGCTCTATAGCACAAGCTATAGGAACGGGTTGAAGATAAAGGCATGAACACCATAGTACCTATGTAGTGGTTGAAACTCTGGGTATGTATTGAATCACCCAGAAGGAGTGTGCAGGTTTAGAGTCTTAAACATCCATCTTTGATTCATTGTCTCTAGATCCCTCTTAAACATATTACATAAAAATCTCATGCATGTATCAGGTCTTAATTAAAGTTGGACTCATTCATTTATCAAATATTGATGAAGTTACTAAATATCAATTATGTATTCAACAGTGGACTAGGCTCTATGGGGAATAGAAAGGAAGAAGATATGATTTTCCCACTCCAGGAGACTACCATTTGCTTGGCAAGTCAGGTTATATTTATATACCGACTATTGGAAGTCACAGTGCACACTCTAGACTATGGAGAGTGCCAGCATGTTTTATGTTCATGCATATGTTTCAAGGAAACCTTGAATATCTCATAACAAATCATCCCAAGACAGCCAAAAGCTATAATATACACAACATTATATGAGATCCTCCTAGTTTGCCACTTATGTTTCTGTTCTCCTCTTTGGAAGCTGTTTATCACTTAAGTAATAAAAAACATTTCTTTCTTGAGCATGTTATGCTTTAAGCCCATTTACTTTAATCCTGAAGTATCCAGGTATTCCGCAGAAAGTCTGAAACTTGGAATTGGAAAGCTGTAGGAAGATCCATGCATGACTTTACTCCATTTCTCATTCCTGCTTCTCTCTGCATGTCTGGTTCTTTCTTCTCTCTGTAGACTCTCTCTCTCTGCTCTGAAAGCTGCCTGACAAAATCTGACTACCCAGAGTAGAATATGGTAAGTATTCTATGTTAGTAGAACACTGCTAAGTGTTTCCACAAGCTGGAATCAAGATTGCCGGGAGAAACCTCAATAACCTCAGCTATGCAAATGACACCACCCTTATGGCAGAAAGTGAAGAGGAACTAAAAAGCCTCTTGATGAAAGTGAAAGAGGAGAGTGAAAAAGTTGGCTTAAAGCTCAACATTCAGAAAACGAAGATCATGGCATCTGGTCCCATCACTTCATGCAAATACATGGGGAAACAGTGGAAACAGTGTCAGACTTTATTTTTGGGGGGCTCCAAAATCACTGCAGATGGTGACTGCAGCCATGAAATTAAAAGACGCTTACTCCTTGGAAGGAAAGTTATGACCAACCTAGATAGCATATTCAAAAGCAGAGACATTACTTTGCCAACAAAGGTTCATCTAGTCAAGGCTATGGTTTTTCCTGTGGTCATGTATGGATGTAAGAGTTGGACTGTGAAGAAGGCTGAGCGCCGAAGAATTGATGCTTTTGAACTGTGATGTTGGAGAAGACTCTTGAGAGCCCCTTGGACTGCAAGGAGATCCAACCAGTCCATTCTAAAGGAGATCAGCCCTGGGATTTCTTTGGAGGGAATGATGCTAAAGCTGAAACTCCAGTCCTTTGGCCACCTCATGCGAAGAGTTGACTCATTGGAAAAGACACTGATGCTGGGAGGGATTGGGGGCAGGAGGAGAAGGGGACGCCAGAGGATGAGATGGCTGGATGGCATCACTGACTCAATGGACGTGAGTTTGAGTGAACTCCAGGAGTTGGTGATGGACAGGGAGGCCTGGTGTGCTGCGATTCATACGGTTGCAAAGAGTGGACATGACTGAGTGACTGAACTGAACTGAACTGGAGTGTTTTCTTGGTCTTAAGCCCCTCTTGGTTTTCCTCTGTCAGCACTGCATATGTATTATTTTTAATCTTTACAATTACCCTTCAAGGCTGAAATTATTCTTCCTGCATCACATATGAGGGAACTGAAGCTGAGAGAGATTTTGCCCCTCCCCCCAAAATCATTGTCATTTGTTGGGGATTCAAAGATAAAAAGATAAGGCCTCTGCCCTTGTGGACTTCAGAGTCCAGTGATGAAGCAGACATTTGTTGTTACACGTATGCATGTGTGTGCAGTCTCTTCAGTCATGTCCAACTCTTTGTGACCCTATGGACTATAACCCCCTAGGTTCCTCTCTCCATGGGCTTGTCTAAGAAAGAATACTAGAGTGGGTTGCCATGCCCTCTTCCAGGGGATCTTCCCGACCCAAGAATCAAACCCGTGTCTCCTGAGTCTCCTGCATGTTAGGCAGATTCTTTACCCACTGAGTCACCTGGAAAGCTCTGTTATAGGTATAGACATAAATTAGTCATCATAGAATCCTGTGGGCAGTGCTATGCTGCTGCTGCTGCTGCTAAGTCACTTCAGTCATGTCCGACTCTGTGTGACCCCATAGACGGCAGCCCACCAGGCTTCCCCGTCCCTGGGATTCTCCAGGCAAGAACACTGGAGTGGGTTGCCATTTCCTTCTCCAATGCATAAAAGTGAAAAGTGAAAGTGAAGTCGCTCAGTCATGTCCGACTCTAGCGACCCCATGGACTGCAGCCTACCAGGCTCCTCCGTCCATGGGATTTTCCAGGCAAAAGTACTGGAGTGGGGTGCCATTGCCTTCTCCAGGGCAGTGCTATAGTAGATTGTAAATGTAGAATTATAGTGGGCTTCCCAGGTGGTGCTAATGGTAAAAAGCCCATCTGCCAGTGCAGGAGATGTAAGAAACATGGGTTCGACCCCAGGGTCATGAAGATCCCATTTAGGAGGGCATGGCAACCCACTCCAGTATTCTTGCCTGGAGAATCCCTATGGACAGAGGAGTCTGCAGGCTACAGTTCATAGGGTATCACAGAGTCAGATACGAGTGAAGCAACTTAGAGCAGCACAGAATTGTAGTAAGAAAAAGACTGATGACTGGGAGCAGCAAAGCAGGGAGAGAACTGTAGAAAGGACATCTAAACCAAATTTGGAAAGATGTTTATCTCTCCAGTTTAAAAGGAGTAAAATGAATTCTAGTCAAGAGGAGTCTTAGATTGTAGAGATACAAGAGTGTTTATTATTGACAGGAGGAGCAGTGCGTCTATGTTTCTTCCTGAACCCCTGGCTCACCTTCTGAGTTGACAGCCAAGCACATGTCCACTAATGATGAGACTGGCTATAGATCCTGATGAAATGGTTCAAAATGATCTGATTTCCAGTAAACCAAAGAAGAGAATACGTGAAACTAATATTTGGTATAAAAACTTAGTCTTTTGCTCTTTAGTTTTTTCTCTCTTTTCTCCTCCCTACACCCCTACTCCAACCACAATATAAATCAGCACAGAAAACAGTGTGGGCCTTGGCAGTAGTTGCTGTTAATTTTGAGTGATGAATACATACCAGACTTGGGCATTACAAGAGCTGCCTGTGTGGTACATTATACTTTTTTTTCAGGATTTGTATTGTGTCTATCTTACAGCTTTGCATAGAACTTTTGGGATATCCCACCAAATAATATGACTCTGGATTCTATCCAGACTTACTTATGAAAGCTATCAGTTACATAATCTTACTTTGTCTCTTCGGAAATACGGCTGAAATGTAAGTGTTGTCTATACAGATAGAAGCTTAATGCTTTCTCTAGCTTGTTATAAATGGAGAAAAGTACTATCAGTTTTCACTTATGAGGTACATCCTCTCATAGCTAAGCCATACTCTTAGAGATGTTTAAATAAAAAGTTTCTCTTAGATTATGAGGAAATTCAATAATCAAGTAAGATTTGTTACTTAAAGTATTATATTTAAGTTTCAGTAGAATTATACCTGACCATCTATAAATTCAGATGCATGTGCATCTCTACAGAAGTCTCTTTCAGCTTAGCATTTGTCAGTAGGACAATCATTCCTCATGTCATTGTTATCAGAAATAGCCCTCTCTTTTTCTGAACCTCAGCTGAAGGTCTTGCTGGTATAGAGCATAATGAATATTGCAATACTAAACTACTTCACTTTACCTAATGTAACTAAAAATCAACTAGTCCAGAAGGACTCAAGATAAAGGCAAGCACAGATGTATTTAAGCATCTAGCCCCACAAGCCCTCAGCTCTAATGGAAAGAGTATCTAGTTATAGCAGATAATTTAAAAAAATTTTGTTGTCCAAGTGATTATATGTATGTTTTTAAACATTGAAAAAATAGGAAATATGCATAGTAAGGTATCTTCCTCCTCACCATTTCCCCAGTCATATTGCACCAGTTCTAGAGCAGTCACCATATCCAGATGTTCCTTATCCTTCCAGAGAGATGATGCACATACGTGTGTATGTTTGCATGTGCATTTACACACATTGCTTTAATTTTATACAGATGGTAACACATAATACACATTCATTTGCATCTTGTGTTTTCACTTAACACATCTTAAGAGTTGTGGCATATTAGTCCATGTAGACCTGCTTCACTCTATTTATTTGCTGCTTAGTATTATGTTATTTCATTGCCCTGTTACTCATTTACCAGATCTCTATTGATGAGAATTCATGCTGTTTCTAGTCTTATGCTAAAACAGACTATGTTGCAGTGAATATACTTTGCATATGTATAGTAATATTTGTCAGATAAATTTCTGGAAGCAGAGTTGTTGGGATAATGACAGAGAGTGGGAGAAAAGCTTTTTTTTTTTTTTTTTTTAGTGAAAGTTCAGAAATGATCAGAGGTATAGTACTAATATATTAGCTTAGTTCTGTATCTATCTTTCTTGGTGCTTTTTCTCTCCTAGGGATTCCTTACCTGAAACTATTCAGACACGATCATACATCTCGTTTTTGCTTTCTCACCAATATTCTGAATTCTTTGTCTGTTTATCCTATCTGCTCCTTCAGTCATCAAAGCCAGATCAGTCAAAACATCTCCGTTCTTTACTACTATACCTAGACTGCCAAGTGTTTGGAAGGAACACATGTAATTTTCTTAGATCATTTAGGGACTTTATGCTACTCAAAACTACTTTTACTTACAACTAACAAATTGTCTTTCCATTTCTAATATTGGTCATTCCACTGCCTAATCCACGTTCACAAATTTTTATCTTACTTATACCATACTCACTCTTAGGAAATGGCTTGGTTCCCTACTTCTCAGAGAAAGACAACTCATTAGTGCAAGAACCCCCTTACTTTCTCTTTTCACCCTTAAAGTTTCTACATGAAATTCTCAGATTATCTCTTTTTCTGCTTTTTTTAATGCTAATCCTGCCACATATTCCTTATTACCCACTGCCTCTCTACTGATTTTTTCACCCCAGTCTATAAAGAAATTCTATAAAATAAAAGTCCTCTCTCTGTTCTTTATTTTCTCCCATTATTTGCTTCCTGTTGTTGTTGTTCACTGTTCAGTTGCTAAGTCATATCTGACTCTTTGCAACTCCATGGACTGTAGCACACCAGGCTCCTGGAGTTCGCTCAAACTCATGTCCACTGAGTCAGTGATGCCATCCAACCATCTCATCCTCTGTTGTGCCCTTCTCCTCTTGCCCTCAATCTTTCCCAGCATCAGGGTCTTTTCCAATGAGTCAGCTCTTCGTATTAGGTAGCCAAAGTATTACAGCTTCAGCACTAGTCCTTCCAATGAGTATTCAGGGTTGATTTCCTTCAGGATTGACTTGTTTGATCTCCTTGATGTCCAAGGGACACACAAGAATCTTCTCCAGCACCACAATTCAAAACCATCAATTCTTCAGCACTCAGCCTTCATTACGTCCAGCTCTCACCTTCATACATGACTACTTTGTTGGCTGTCTAGGTCTGTCATAGCTTTTCTTCCAGGGAATTTTAATTTCATGGTTGCAGTCACTGTCCGCAGTGGTTTTGGAGCCCAAGAAAAGAAAGTCTGTCACTGATTCCACTTTTTCCCCATCTATTTGGCATGAAGTGATGGGACCATATGCCATGATCTTTGTTTTTTGAATTTTGAGTTTTAAGCCAACTTTTTCACTCTCCTCTTTCACCTTCATCAAGAGGTTCTTTAGTTCCTCTTGGCTTTCTGCCATTAGGACTTCCCTGGTGGCTCAGATGGTAAATCGTCTGCCTACAATGCAGGAGACCCAGGCTCAATACCTGGGTCAGGAAGATCCCCTGGAGAAGGAAATGGCAACCCACTCTAGTACTATTGCTAGAAAATCCCATGACAGAGGAGCCTGGTAGGCTACAGTCAATGGGGTTGCAGACACGACTGAGCGACTTCACTTCTGCCATTAGAGTGGTATCATCTGCATGGCTTAGGTTGTTGCTATTTCTCCTGGCAATCTTGATTCCATCTTGTGATTCATCCAGCCCAGCATTTCCCATGATGTACTCTACATATAAGTTAAGCAGGGTGACGATACACATCCTTGACGTACTCCTTTCCCAATTTGGAACCAGTCCATTGTTTCATGTCCAGTTCTGACTGTTGCTTCTTGTCCTGCATACAGGCTTGTCAGGAGACAAGTAAAATGGTCTAGTATTCCCATCTCTTTAAGAATTTTATGCAGTTTGTTGTGATCCACACAATCAAAGGCTTTAGCATAGCCGATGAAGCAGATTTTGTTTTTAATTCCCTTACTTTTTCTATGATCCAATGGATGCTGGCAATTTGATTTCTTGTTCCTCTGCCTTTTCTAAATACAGCTTGTACATCTGGAAGTTCTTGGTTCACATACTGCTAAAGCCTAACTTGAAGCATTTTGAGCATAATCTGGCTAGCATGTGAAATGAGTGCAATTGTATGATAGTTTGAAAATAATTTGGAATTGCCTTTTTTTCTGTCCCAAATAGCATTCTTAAGAAAGTGAAAGTGCATGAGACAGGGTGCTCAGGGCTGGTGCACTGGGATGACCCTGGGGGATGGGATGGGGAGGGAGGTGGGAGGGGGGTTCTGGATGGGGAACACATGTGCACCCGTGGCTGACTCATGTCAATGTTTGGCAAAAACCACTACAATATTGTAAAGTAATTAGCCTCCAATTAAAATTTAAAAAGTGAAAGTGAAGTCACTCAGTCATGTGCCACTCTTTGCAACCCCATAGACTGTAGCCTACCATAGATTGTAGCCTACAGGCTTCTCCATCCATGGGATTTTCCAGGCAAGAGTACTGGAGTGGGTTGGCATTTCCTTCTCCAGGGGATCTTCCCAACCCAGGGATCAAACCCTGGTCTCCCACACTGCAGGCAGATGCTTCACCCTCTGAGCCACCAGGGAAGCCCCAGCATTCTTAAGAGAGTAGGCCAAAAACTAGATATTTTCAGTTTCATTTCCAATCTGTTTGTCCAGTCATTAAAGAAAGGGAACTGCCTCTACTGCAACGATGACCCTGCTCTCACTAGGTCCCCAAAGGACGTCAAATTTCAATCATTTATGAGCAGTCTTAGACTTCCCTATATTTGAATTTTCTCCATCATTTGACCCTTGAATCACCCCTAATCCCACCTGTTGCTGCAGAATTTCTCAACTGTTTTCATTATATGCTTTCTTCTTGTTCTCCTTAACTCACTTTTTTCTTGGCTTTCTAAAAATGTTCTTCTGGTTTCTTTCTGACTTTAGATGTTTAGGTCCTATGTTCCCTAGAATTAAGTCCTCATTAAGTTTTCCTTCTCTTTATTCTTTCCACAAGTGATCTCATTCATTCCCCAGTTTCAGAGATCACCTATATGCTGATGACTCAACCTTTCTCCTTGACTCCAGACGATATTTAAACTGCCTAATAGTCTTCTTCACTTGGTTGACTCACAGATACCTGAAACATAACATGTCCCAAATTGAACTCACCTTTCAGTTCCCCACCCCATTTCTCGAGGCTGTCCTTTGTTTCCATCATTCACCCAGTCACCCAGGCCAGGAATCTTTAAATCATCATCTCCTCTTGCTTTTCTCTCTTTTAGCCACACTTCATCAATCACTGAATTCTGTTGTTTCTATTTCCTAGGTACTGGTTGATTTCATCCTCTTGGTCCCTACACATGTGATCACCTGAGTTTTATCTCTCATTATTCCTTACCTGAACTATTTCAGTAATCTGCTAACTGGTCTCCATCAATTTATGTACTCCTAATTAAGCTCCTTAACAATTGAGTTATCTTTCTGAATTAATTATCATATTATGTTACTCTCCTACTTAAAATTATTTTCTATGCTTTCTTTGCCTACAAGTGGTTTGAATTACTTAACTGCATTTTACATTTTACTTGCTTCTCCAGCTTCATTACCTCTGTCTCTTCAACATACGTTGTATACTTTAGTCTTTAAAAATTATTCATAATTGCCTCCATATCCCTTTTCTTCTATCTCTGATTGGTTGTTCATCCTATTTCTTGGCCTTTCTCACTCTGTCTCCAAAGGAATATCTATTGATCTTTCAAACTCAGATGAACTGCCTTCTCCAATATGGTTCCATAGATTTTTTTTTTCTAATTTTATTTTATTTTTAAACTTTACATAATTGTATTAGTTTTGCGAAATATCAAAATGAATCCGCCATAGATTTTTAAAAAAATAATCGTATATTTAAAAAATCCACTGTTATATTTCCTCTGTTAGACTGCAAGACTGTCTTGGGAAATGACCATATTTATTCATCTATATATCTGGGATATTAATATCTTTCACAATTCCTTGTACTGAGAAGCCACTCAAATAGTATTCATTGAATGATATCCTCTGTTTGGTCCCCATTTTCTTTCTTTATTCTAGTTTATACTTGATTGTCAAATTAGCTTTCCTAAAACAATGCTCTGTTTGTGTCACTTCCCTCTAAATCTTCCAAGGGACTTTGCTCACCTATAAGCCGATATCCACACTCCTTGATATGGTGCTTAGATTCCTCAGAACTGTTTACCTATATTTCTTTCCAATCGCTGTTGATGTATCTACATATACCTTTTACTTTTCCACCAGACTGGTCTACCTGATATTCTTCAAAATGCTCAAGGTGAATTTGCACTACTCTTTTCCTGCTCAGATCATTATCTTGAGGTCAGATGACCTTTCCCCTTCTCTAACTTATCTGATCTCACTCATCTTCACAGTGAAGTTCATATCTACAGTCCCATAATACTTTCTCTGATTGTGCTGTGCTTCATCGTTCAGTCATATCTGACTCTTTGCAGCCCCATGGACTGTAGCCCACCTGGCTCCTCTGTCCGTGGGGGATTCTCCAGGCAAGAGTAATGGAGTGGGTTGCCTTGCCCCTCTCCAAGGGGTCTTCCCAACCCAGGGAACAAACCCAGGTCTCCTGCATTGCAGGCAGAATCTTTACCATCTGAGCCACCAGGCAAGCCCACTTTCCCTATTTCCTGAATAATAATTTATTTTCCCAATTGTCACAGCACTTGTTCCTTATACTATAGTTTGTTGTGTTCAGCATTTTTTATGGCTTATATTGCTTGGCATCTTGGTGAAATTGTGACTTTTATTTGTCTCAACTATATGACTAATTTATAATGCATTAAGGATAGGGACTGTGTCTCAACGGTATTGAATAAATGCTGTTAGTGTCCTTCACATCGGTGATCAGGACTATTGCTATTCTTTCTTAATTTATGGATTTCCTGACTTGACTTATATATAATTTCAATCTTAAGCAAGTTTTAAGTGTATTTTTGCTTATTGATTCTGACCGTTTATAGTATTATTTTCTTTTGATTTCTGATTTCCTGCCTGCATGGCTGATGGTCCATAAACTTGTCTGTTACTCTTTAGTTTTCTGACCCAATTATCTTTCGCTGCATTGGCTAATACAATAATCATGAGAAAAAAAAGAGAAGGAGGAAGAGTGTTTCGATCACGTTTCAAGGTACAGTGCTTCCTTTTCTTTTGTGGACATCATCCTGTGAACATGTTCATTGATAGGGATAGAGAAAAGTTGCTGCTTCTGTATCCCAAAGTATGAAGGGAACATGTAGTTACCAGATATGAGGAAATAGAATTCCAGGGTCTCACTGTTTTTAACTTTAGGACCCAGCATCTGTCCCAAGCCTCTGGGTCCCTTTTGCATGTTACTCCCACCCAGAGATTCAACAGGGACACTCCCTGTTTCTAAAGCCATGCCTTTAGACTCATGGCCATAACCTTTTTTCTTTCTTTCAACCTCAGCTGCTTGAAACAGAACTCCAATTTGCAAAAGTGCTGAAGTATTTGAAGTGCAAATTGTATTCATTATTATTTGTCCAGACTTCTCAAACTTGAAGAAAACGGGCAATTTTGTTAAAATACATATTAGCTTTACTTACTACTTGGCTTCCCTCCCTTTAGCAGTTCCGGAGCCCCAGACCCAGTATAACTCCCTATCTGCTAGGCCTGTGTCTATTGCAGCTTCTGGGCTCACATGCTGTACACCCGTGCTGGCTCCACTGTCCCGTTTGCAGATGCAGCCTGTTTTACAAATGAAATGATACATTTGAACCAGACGACTTTGGCTTGGTGATTGGCCCTGTGCACAGGCTACAATTTGGGTCAGACTTATGAGGAGTTTGGTGAATTTGGCACCGTCTTTGAGGAAGCGTGGACTCTCTTAAAACTCCAGAGAGAAACCTTCAGGATCTCAGACATTCCATCTCTTGTGGGCTTCCAGAAAAGGCCACCGTCAGCTGGCATGGAAGACAGGGCTCTTTTTCAAACTATTCAAGTCATGTTGTGACTTGAAGTCTAGTACAAAATCACGAAAAGACGTGAGATAATTTGCACTGATCCTAGAACAAGCAAGTTCACTCTACTGAGTTAGGGACTCTGTTTTAGTGGTCCAGCAATATAATATTTCTGCCACTGAAGTATAATTCTATGAGAGAATTTAAAATAAATATCATTTATAAAATGTGAGAAAAAAAATACGGCTAAGTTAGTTTGCTAAGGGAAGACAATGATCTGATCCCATGTACCAATTAAAGATATGTGGATTTTAATTTAATCCCAATTAAAAGGGATTTGTGTGTTCCAAGGTGGGATATCTCTTTGTTTCATCCTCTTGTCAGCTTCAGTAGAAATGAGGCTTCAATTAGTATCTTAGTAGTAAAGCCTGAGAATTTTTCCATCCCAGATTTTTAAAGAATCATAAAATAGCTTGAAAGAAAGCTTCACTCACTTGCCCCAAAATCTCCACTGAAAAATAAATAATTGAAACCATAGCTGGGCATGATTAATGAAGATACATTATTATAATTTATTATACAGTTTTTGGAGGGCTGTTTTTCCTCCACTTTTTTCTCATCTGTCTCCTCTATTGCTTCTCCTACCACACTGGAGACTGAGCGAAATGCAGATGTTAATAACATAAAGATATCAAAGAGTTAGTTTTGGCTGAGTTAGCAGTGACCACATTATAGATCTCAGATTTTCCCTCCTTTCATGTGGCTTTTTTGTAGGTTGGACAATAAATTTACTGGTATGAATTACTATACATTTGATCCAAATGTGTGGCAGCGGATAAAAGGAAGTAACTATGGATAGGTCTGTGGGGAACGTCTAGATCAAATCAGGTATACATGGAGGGGCCCTAGAATTTCAATGAAACTTTTCAAATCTGACAAATACATTGCTTTGGACATTTGGAAAATTCTTAAAACAAATAAGAGAAACCCCCCTTGTGCCTAATTACCTCATAGATTTTCATAAAGGAAGTCATATAAAGTAATTATAGTTAATGTCGGTTCTATTCACTTAAATATATCTCTACCTTTGGCTTGAACTATTCCCTCTTTTGGGCTTCCCCAGGTGGCACTGGTAGTAAAGAACCCACCTGCCAATGCAGGAGACATAAGAGACATGGGTTCAATCCCTGGATCAGGAAGATCCCCTGGAGAAAGGCAAGGCAATCCACTCCAGTATTGCCTGGAGAATTGCATGGACAGAGGAGCCTGGTGGGCTAAAGTCTATAGGGTCGAAAAGAGTCGGACATGACTGAAGTGACTTAGCACACATGCACGCTTGTTCCTTTTTTTAATACTAAAGAATCTTCTAACTGCCTCATGTACCACCTGCCTCATGTTTAAATGTTTAACTATATACAGATGGTCTAAATCTAGCCTAAAACACTGCACTAAAATGATATGTTTCCTGTTTAAACCTTTAAACCTCTTGCCTAGCAATCATAAGCTTCGGTATTTTTCATCTGAAAGAATATATTTAGAGCAATCATTCTCAACCTTGACTGCACATTAAAAGTACCTGATAAGCTTTAAATAGTTCTGATGCCCAAGGTATACTCCAGAAAACTTAAATGAGAATTTTAGTACATGGTACCTAGGCACCAGTACTCTTTCTGGATCCCTAGAAAATTCTAATGTGTAGCCAAAGTTGAGACAACTGATTTTAAAAAATAGCACATTGTAATGAAAAGAGCAAAGGCTCTGGAATCAACTGGTTTCTTGGTTGGCATTCCATTTCTAACATGTCATTCATTCATTTGAAAATATTAAAACTCCTAATAAAAAATGAAATGCCTAATACACACTGGTACGTTCAGTATGGGCAGTATAATAATAATGATGATGATGTCTGCTAACAAAGGTGTTTTATGAATAGCATCATATACACATAGAAAACACATATGTTAATAAGATGGCATTTTAAGTGCCTGTTATACTTCAAGGTTAAATTATATATGCTATGTTTGTACGGATGAACAGTGAAAGTGTTAGTTGCTCAGCTCTGTCCTCCTCTTTGCAACACTGTGCACTGTAGCCCAACAGACTCCTCTGTGCTTGGGATTCTCCAGGCAAGAATACTGGAGGGGGTTGCACTTCCTTCTCCAGGGGATTTTCCCAACCCAGGGATTGAACCCGGATCTCCTGCATTGCAGGCAGATTCTTTACTATCTGAGCTACTGGGGAAGCCACTATTATAAGGATGACAAAACCAAATAGACATCTCATCTACCTTTCAGTCCCTTAACACCTTGTACTTCCCTTACAATGATTACTTTAATTCCACTTTGTATTGTATACATATTGTCTTTATTAATGTGTGAAAAATATTATACTCAATTGCTGCAATGCTAAACTTTAAGCTTCTTGAACAGAAAATATTTTCTTACTCATCCTGGCATACCCCTTCTTAGCTTGGTGCATCTCTTTCCATGATGCTAGCATGCAGCCTATTTTCTGAAGCCAGTTAGATTGGTCACATTTGGGAAGCAATTAAAGACAGAATATTGAAGGAATTAGAGATTTTATATCCATATGGGATGTGATGTTTGAACATGTGTGTGTGTGTGTGTGTGTATGTTTGGAGAGAATGATTTTCTATTAAAGGAAAACATGCTTAGTTTAGTCTGCCCCTTGTTTATAGTCTCTTTGCAGTAGGCATTTTCCTGAGGGTTGTCTGTCAGAAGACTGATTTTGTGGGTGGTCTGCCATACTGAATTTTGGATCTAAGATCTCAGCTCCAAGGCCGTCATCCTCCATAATGCCAGCAGACGGTACACTCCATCAACACCTAATTACTTCCTAGTAGTTTGAACCCACAATCTTTTTTGGTTTGGGACCAGAATCAACTTCATAAGACATAGTAGAAAGAATGTCTGGAATTGGGAACCTAAATATGTGACTTTCTTTCGGGAGGTGATTGATCAGAAGAACATTTGTTATCCACAGTGTGTTTATGGAAGACAGCTTTGAGAAGGAGAGGCTTTCTGACCTCGTGGCAACCAATTGTTGCCCACTGAAACTTCTGTCCTGATTGTTTTCTGAATTAGTAACCATTTTCCACAGGAATTTGAGGAGGAAACTTGTTAATTAAAAGAGTGTGGTCATTTTAACTATCAGTTGGTTGTCCTAAGGACACTACTCCAATCTCTACTTGTACTTGAAGCCTCCACAGAGCTGAATCCATGACACGTTCTAGATGAACTAAAGGGGAAACCTGAAATAAGGGTAGAGAATGTTTATGCAAATGATCTTTTAAAACAGAGAAAACATTTTTTAAAAGAGTATTGAAATACGAGAGCATCCATAATTTTTGCCTTTCTCCAGTGAACTTATAGTCACGTAGAATATGCTGTCAAACTGGCTCATTGAGATTAGGGACTACAAATTGGCTTAGATTATTTTATCCTCCTGCAAAGAGGAAATCCCTCTTAACAGATTTATCACACTCATTAATCCTCACAGTTACCGCAGCACTCAGAACAATGGAAGTTATGTAAATCTACTTGGTAGGGAGAAGCAGAAAAGCAGTGCTACATAGATGACACTTAAGGTCCTTAAGGACACTTGTTGGTTTCCTATAGAGGGACTGACTAGCTTTCTCCTAACAGATATTATTTATTTTATTAAATTTATGCCTACCAGAATACTGTGACTGGGTGTACAGATTGTACTGAAGATATGTCACCATTGCCAGGAGAGAGTGGGTCCTTTCCAGTGAAAGTGAAAGTGAAGTCCCTCAGTTGTGTCCGACTCTCTGCGTCCTCACGGACTGTAGCCCACCAGGCTCCTCCGTCCGAGGGATTTTCCAGGCAAGAATACTGGAGTGGGTTGCCATTTCCTTCTCCAGGAGATCTTCCCAACCCAGGGATTGAACCCGGGTCTCCCGCATTGTAGGCAGATGCTTTACCTTCTGAGCCACCAGGGAAGTCCCCCTTTCCAGTAAAATGAAGTTAATCTTTTTCATATCACAGATATCAATCAGTACTTGGAACTTGAATGTATTATAAATTCAGAATCATTCTGAATCTCAACCAGTGGTTTCCAATGTATATATTCCCTGAGGAAAGAAGAGGCAAAAGCCTACTGAAGGAAGAAGGAAAACAACTGAAAGCTGTACTGTTTCCCATTCCCACTGCTGTATCTCTGTGAAGATGCATCACTGCTTCACAAGGGTGATCAGTCAGACATTAATGATGTACGAGCATTTTTACATTCTCATAATGAATTTCTCCTGTTTTTCCCCCCATTTTATCTTCAGAGTTTGAAATATATACACTTTCTCAGTTCTTGGCTACTTCTAATTGGCTGTTGCTAGTCAAATGTTGGATTATTGCTCCATTTACAGTAAAAGTGGAATACAATTGTAATAAATGGTAATATAATTTTGTCAGGTTGAAAAGATCCCATTTAATCCCTGCAGGGGGGAAACACCTGCATTTTAGAGCCTCATACTCACCAAGTGATTTAAGAACACACTGCTTCATAATGGGGGCTTCCCAAGTGGTGCTAGTAGTTAAGAACCCACCTGCCAATGCAGGAGACTTAAGAAACGTGGGTTGGATCCCTGGAGGAATATCCCCTGGAGGAGGGCATAGCCGCCCACTCCAGTATTCTTGCCTGGAGAATCCCATGAACAGAAGAGCCTTGTGGGCTACAGTCCATAGGGTCACACAGAGTCGGACACGACTGAAGCGACTTAGCAAGTACACGCACACACAGCCTGGTATTGTAATCTTTTAATCACAAATACCTTTTGAAAGCTATAGTTTTTGAAAAACAAAACACGATTAATGCTACAACTAATGAGTCACAAGTAAAATGCAAGAAAATAAAGACAATTTCTCCAAAAGATTTGGAAAACTTAATTAGGGGAGTACTTTTAATAATTAGTGTTTTAAGATTGAACTTGTAGTTTTCCTCTAGATTTTACAGTGTATATTTGTAAACTATTTTCTTTGTTCACCCTCACCTCCCTTCACATTTAGCGTTGATTTAGATGATTTGGAATGGAAAGCTTCCCTTGTCTCTAATAATGTATTTCCAAGACAGAAATTTCACTTGTCTCCCACCTTAATCGGTTAGAGGTACTATTATGTAATTCTCAGCGTTCCTTACCAAGAACTTTACTAGCATGATCAATCCCCTTGGCACTGATTTTCCTTTTCCCTTGTTCTGTGATCTAGGATGGGCAGTGCCAGAAAAAGCTGGATTCTAATTTCTACTGTAAATTTTCTTTTTTCTAGTGGGAGTTTCAAGCTTAGCCTCTTACTGTTTATGTGAAGGCAAGATTTGGCTGACCCAAAGGCAGCATATCCTGGGAAGGCCAACCAGCCAAAAACATCACTGGATGTTTGTTTTGTTCCCTAGTTTAAGGAGAGGAAAGGAAATCACACTTTATATGTAGTACCATACATGTGCTTTCTTTGGTCAATTATGAACAGCATGCATTGGATTTTAACATGTTGATCTTTGACTTTCAGGGGTGAGATATTTTATAATCATTCGATGATCTGGTTTCCTTACAGTGTAATCACTATTTAATTAGGGTATAAAAGCTTAATGAAGGCAACATGGAAAGTATTAATATTAATATACATTTATTAAATACCATTACTGCCCTAGAAATTGAACAAATTACAAAATTAGAGTAACTGTCAGTTAGTTTAGCATATATCTGCCAATTTTTAAAGCAGTTATTTAAAAAATTATGAAATATCTTTATAACCACTGTAGTATGAAACCACAAAAATCTAGTTAATCCTTCCCACCAAAATTCATCATCATTGATCTATTTTGATAGTACCTGCTTGAGAATACTACTTCCACTGTCTTTACAAGTGTGCCAGGATGAAATGGGGAACTAAACTTCTCTGTCCAATTGGCAATGGGTTATAAAGGGAGAAGATGGATAACTAACCCTAGCAAAAACTAATTTTATCTTAAAAGAAAGAAAGAGAGCTCAGTCGTGTCCGACTCTTTGTGACCCCATGAATCGCAGCACGCCAGGCCTCCCTGTCCATCACCAACTCCCGGAGTTCACTCAGACTCACGTTCATCAAGTCGGTGATGCCATCCAGCCATCTCATCCTCTGTCGTCCCCTTTTCCTCCTGCCCCCAACCCCTCCGAGCATCAGAGTCTTTTCCAATGAGTCAACTCTTCGCATGAGGTGGCCAAAGTACTGGAGTTTCAGCTTTAGCATCATTCCTTCCAAAGAAACCCAGGGCTGATCTCCTTTAGGATGGACTGGTTGGATCTCCTTGCAGTCCAAGGGACTCTCAAGAGTCTTCTCCAACACCACAGTTCAAAAGCATCAATTCTTCGCGCTCAGCTTTCTTCATAGTCCAATTCTCACTTCCATACATGACCACTGGAAAAACCATAGCCTTGACTAGACGGACCTTTGTTTTCAAAGTAATGTCTCTGCTTTTCAATATGCTATCTTGGTTGGTCATAACTTTCCTTCCAAGGAGTAAGCGTCTTTTAATTGTGTGGCTGCAGTCACCATCTGCAGAGACTCCCTTAATTCTTGGACTCACTGCATGAGCCCAAGTCCAAGTTGAGTCTTGGACTCAACTCCATGGTCTATTCCACTACCTTTGTGACCTTCGCTCCTACTCTTCTCTCCTTTATCTTCTATTCCAGCATTGCTGGTCTTCTTGGCAGTGTATTGGCCAAGCCGACTCTCCTCTGAGTTTTTGCATTTGATGCTCTCTGTGCTTGGACTGCTCTCCCCCAAGTATCTGAAGGGTTTGTCTCATTATCTCTTTCAGGTCTCTGTTCAAATGTTGCCTCTGGTAAGTCTTTCCTAGATCACCCCATGTAATCGTAATTCCTCTTCTCTACGCTTACTTTTCTGTCTCAGGTTTCTTCTCAGTGCTGAGAGTTGTGCCTGGCACGTAGTAGTCACTCAGTAAATATTTGCTGCATGCATGAATGAATGAGTTACCAAAATTATAAAGAAGTCAAACTGTCCATGACTCCAAAATTCCTAGATTTAACTGTCAGTCAAATTACCTTTGGGATGATGGCAGGGAGACATCTTTTTGGGTGACATTTCAGACCACGTTATGAGAATCTATGTAAGAGATATTAATGAAGACATTTATCTCAGGGGTGACTTTTTTCCCCTTTGGAGATGGTACTGAAGAGGACAGAAATATTTAGACAGGATGTGGTCCTGAATGACTCCAGTGTTTTTACCTAGCCCCTCACAGGTGAGGAAAATTTGCCATACATCAGCTTCACAAAAATTGTGAGTTTAGCTAATTTAATTACTTGGTCATCAGTAATTTGTTTGGATCATGTTGATATGGCCAAACACAGCTCGTTGAGAAAGTCAGCAATGTGAGGGAGCCAAATAAGATCTTAAAATTCCATGGTCTTTGCAGGTCATTTTACCAATAACCAAATAATGCTATACTATGCTATGCTAAGTCACTTCAGTCGTGTCCGACTCTGGGCGACCCCATAGATGGCAGCCCACCAGGCTCCCCCGTCCCTAGGATTCTCCAGGCAAGAACACTGGAGTGGGTTGCCATTTCCTTCTCCAATGTATGAAAGTGAAAAGTGAAAGGGAAGTCACTCAGTCATGTCCAACTCCCAGCGACCCCATGGACTGCAGCCTACCAGGCCCCTCCGTCCATGGGATTTTCCAGGCAAGAGTACTGGAGTGGGGTGCCATTGCCTTCTCCGAACCAAATGATATGCCACTGTAAATTGTAAAGGTTATTATTTATATTTTTAGTATATTTATATTGGACTTTTCTGATGACCAGAGTATGGTCCCCCACTCTGTTTATTTTGTTTTTTGTTTTGTCCTTGTTTTTGTCCATAGGCCCATAAATCTCATTCAGTTGAAAAAGACCCCTATAAAAATGTTCTGTGAAAAATTTTTTTGTTAACAAAACTGTTTTTCTTTTTTTCACAACCCTGAAAATTTGTCATTATAAAAATCTGAACTCTCTGAAGTCTGGTTAATTCACCGAACACTAGCTTGCTTTCAAGAAAGCAAATATCTCAGTGAGTTCAAAGTAAAATGTTCAGGCACGAGATTATATAGCCATTTCAGAAAAGGCTTTATTTTAAGATATTTCCTTTAAAGAACATTTGTCTAGACATGTCTTCCTTGCCTCGTGTGAAATTAATTTTTAATAGCTTAAAAAGAGCTCTCTGAATGGTTCCAAATGCAAACTTTGAAATTGTTGAATAACTTAATAAAGATGCATTTCATTCCTGGTTTACCAAATATGGTTTTGACAATTCTTCCAACAGTCAAGATGGTTTTTATAGTGGAGAATGCCACATTATTTAATAATAATGCCACCCCGAAGAACTCTATTTGAGACTTAACTGCACAGACCATCTATTTAGAATTGAAAAAATAAGTTCATGCAAGTGTCCTCTGAGATCATTAACTGAGTCTTTTTAACACAGAAAAAAAACCTAAGTCAAAGAAGAATCTGAGCCTCTCCTCTATCAGCAAAGAGAACTACTCACCTAAACAAGAATTGTCTGAAATACCAGTGGTCTTCACAAAGTGGGTGCACGCTTGATAGCGGAAATAGACTCAGTGAGTCTCTACACAGAGTATCCGTGTATCAAATACTTCTGCATATCTTATCTTATCAAATACTTCTGCATATTCCTCACAAACAACCTGTTAGATAGGTATAGTTATTTCTGTATTACCAGTAAGAAAACTCTTAAGAGATTCAGACATGCGGCTAAGTTGGAATATGAACCCAGGTCTTGTGACTCCATGGCCAGTGCTCTTTCCACTAAATCGCATTATCCTATGGGTCTGCCCAGTCTCTGAGGTAGAAATGGTATTCTCAATAAAATATTATTAGGAATGTCACAGATTCCAATACTCCACCCATATTCCTTCATATATTCCCACAGAAGTGTTTACCTTTTCTGTGCCTATTCCAGATCTCATGGCTTTACCCTACAAAAATTACCCCACAAATCAGTGGCAGAAATCAACTGTTTATTATGCTCATAGATTCTGCAGATTGAGAATTTGAACAAGGCATGGAAGGGACAGGATACCCTCTGCCCATGACGTCCGGGGCATTGGCTGGAAGGCTGGAAGATGGAATCATCAGGAGTCTACCTCATCCACATGTCTGTGGTTGATGCTGATAATGGACTTAGATCTTAGCTGGGACTGTGAGACAGACAGTGAGAAGGAGTGTGGGATTCTCCATGTGGTCTCATTAAATGGAACCTGAGTTCTAAGAGCAAGACCAGCCCAACAGGGGAAGAGAGAATCAGGCAAATGTAAACTTTTTTGAACCTAGCCTTGTAATTCATGCGGTGTCACTTCTGTTCATTAGAAGTAAATCATTAGGGCAAGTCTATATTTAAGGGGAATTGGGCTCTTTCTGAGGGGATCAGTGTCAGAGATATTTGTGGAAATGTTTTAAGGTTACTAGAGTGCCCCTCCCCTGGCTTTGGAGTGCCTTTGCTTGCAAGAGTCTGCCACTGTGACTATTTCTTGGAGGACTGCCCTCAAATTGAGCTGCTGTGCTACAGAAGTGCCAGGGAGTTGACATGGGGAAACCCTTTCTCTCAGAATGTAACATAGATCACATTCTAATCCTGCAGGATTAAAATAAAGCTGCCCTCCATAGACTTTGCTTAATAACACACCCCTGCTTGATTTCTTTTCCTTCCTTGTCTTCTAGGAGAACTTCTTTATACATTTTTGTATACAGATTTTCATATCAGAGTCCTTTACTGGGAACTCAACCTGTGACAGAGATGACCTTCACACCTGTAAAATGATTCTGACTCATAAGAGCAAATTCTGATGGTACCATCTTTGCTGTCCTAGTCTGCCCCCAACATATAGGACATGGTTTTTTCTAAAAGGTTCTGCCATAATGCATTAATTCACAGATTTTAACCATCACAAAATATTTGGAAATGCTTTATATTTTAAATGTCTGAACCTCTTTCAATTGTTGAGAGGCTCAAAGTGTACCTTTACTAAACTTGATTCTCTAGTTATTTTTTATCTTTATGTATTTATTCATTTTTATTTATTTTTGTCTGCCATTAGGTTTGACTTGTGGGAATCTTAGTTCCCTGGGGATCAATCCTGTGCCCCTTGCAATAGAAGCATGGAGTCTTAACCACTGGATCACTGGTAAAATCCTTAGTTAATTTCTTAAAGGCATATTCTTTGTAGCAGACCTTCAGGTTTCTCTAAGGAATTAATTGGGCATCTTTCTCAGTAATTGTATTTACATAAATTACTTGTGCATAAAAGCAGAGAAAATGTGTTCACTAGAATTTCCTTTGGAAGGGGCAGTGGATGTGACAATATGGATTACAGGTACTCTCACAAGAGGTGGAAATGCAGTTATATGCAAGAAAGAAGTCCGTATGGAAGGAGCAGCCGGAAGGAGGGAGAGAATACAGAAGTAAAAGGAGGTAGGAGAGAGGGAGAGAAAGTGGAGGCGAGAGTGAGGAGAGACAAGAAGGGAAAGGAAAAAGGAAGGTAGCCGGAGAGAGAGTGGCAGGATGTTTTTCAGTGTGATTCCATCACAGTGACCCAAAAATTCTTAATTAAATCTGAAAATCATAATGTGGTTGATGTATTTGAGTTTTCTGCAGAAGCAGGAATAGAGAAAAGTTTTGTGTCAAGTTTGTACAAAATGCTGAATCTAACTGATAAGCACGGATTCTAGAATGAAAACGACTGATCCACTAGATGTTAGTCAGATATTCACAGAGGTCATCGGGAGGCCACTGTACATTCTAAGTTCTGAGATTGGGAGTTTGACGGACTCTGAAAAGGTCAAGGCACTCCTAAGTGGCGTGTGTGTTACATTTGCTTTTTCCCAGTGAAGGCGTGAGAGCACAATGCTTTGTCATCATTGAAAGCTCCACAGGGTGTCTTGGCATAACGGTAAACTCTCTAGTCTGCTTTATGAAGATGGTTCTGTTTGGATGTGTGTCCGGATAGTTGCCCTCAAATGTTTGTGGAAACCATAGCAACTCACAGTTTCTACTTGAAACACTGCTTATGATGCAACGAATGAGAAGTATTCCCAAGCTAAATTTTCCAGAATCATTTCATTGCTGAATGACAGTGTTGTAGAATCTACATTGAAATATTCCTTTGTTTATTGTGTTTTCAGAAATATCTAGAAGGCAGGTTAAATCATGTTACTTTGCCCATTTTTAAAATGCAGTTTCATTTTCACTTGCCAGTGATTCCAAAACAAACCTCTGGATCCCATAAACTTGGAGCTATCAATACTTCATAATTCTAACAATAGTGTAGAAGCAGTGTAGAAATGAAAGTTAGATTTAGAGACATTCACTGGAGTGATACCAGGTCTGCCAGTTAAGGTTCTACAAGAAACAAATGACACTGGAAAATGCTGAATTGAGTAAAGTTTTGGGTGAGACTATTTATGGAGGTGTGAGCAGAGCAAGGGCTACCAGCAAGATAGGATGAAACATCAGTTCTACTAATAGAGGCTGCTGAGACCTGGAACTGTACCAAAAGGGCCACCTGAGAGACACTGTGGACTTAAAGGCACAGCAAGTGCCAATCGATAGGAAGACAAGGAGAAAACAAGAGGAGTGGGTATTCCAAACGTTCTCCAGTCTCCTCTGGGTGCTGCTCATTGGCAGAAACCAAAAGTAATCCAGAGACAAGGGGTCCTGGGTGACAATGCCATAGAAGTCAGTTTTTAAATTTCTTTAAGTTTTATTTTATATTGGGATATAGTTGATTCACGTTGTTGTGTTAGTTTCAGGTGTACAGCAGAATAGTTCAGTTATCCATATACATACATCCATGCTTTTTCAGATTCTTTTCCCATATTGGATATTATAGAATATTGAAGAGAGTTCCCTGTGCTATATAGTAGGTCCTTGTTACTTATCGGTTTTATAGTGTGTATATGTTAATCCGAAAATCCTAATTTAGCCCTTCCCCCAACCTGTCCCTTTGGTAACCATGTTTTGTAAGTCTGTTTCTTTTTCATACACAAGTTCATTTGTATCATTTTTATATTCCACGTATAAGTGATATCATATGTTATCTGTCTTTCTCTGTCTGAATTACTTCACTTAGTACGATAATCCCCAGGTCTATGTAGGTTGCTGCAAATGACATTATTTCGCCCTTTCTGATGGCTGGGTAACATTCTGTTGTATATATGTACCACATCTTCTTTATCTATTCCCTTGTCAATGGACATTTAGGTGCTTCCATGTCTTGGCTATTGTAAATAGTGCTGTAATGAACACTGGGTGAAGGTATCTTTTCAAATTGTTTTTCTCTGAGTATATGCATAGGAGTGGGGTTGCTGGATCATACAGTAGTTGTATTTTTAGTTTTTGAAGGAAACTTCATACTGTTCTCCATAGTGGTTGTACAAATTTACATTCTCCTAACAGTGTAGGAGTGTTTCCTTTTCTCTACACCCTCTCTAGCATTTATTATTTGTAGACATTTTGATAGTGGCCATTCTGACTGGTGTGAGGTGATACCTCATTGTAGCTTTGACTTGCAGTTCTCTGATAATCAGCAGTGCTGCACATCTTTTCAGGTTCTTTTTGGCCATCTGTGTGTCTTCTTTGGAGAAATGTCTATTTTTAACTGTGTTTGCTTTTTTGATTGAGCTGAATGAACTATTTATAGTTTTGGAAGTCAATCTCTTGTCAGTCACATCATTTGCAAATATTTCCTCCTATTCTGTGGGTTGTATTTTCATTTTATTAATGGCTTCTTTTGCCGTGCAAAAACTTTTAAATTTAATTAGGTCCCATTTGTTTATTTTTGTTTTTATTTTCATTACTCTAAAGATGTGGATCCAAAAAGATATTTCTGGGATTTATGCCAAAGAGTGTTCTGCCTATGTTTTCCTCTAAGATTTTGCTAGATCCAGTTTTACATCACTCCATTAGCTTACTTTTGTGTATGGTGTTAGAGAATGTACTAATTTCATTCTTTTACATGTAGCTATCCAGTTTGCCAAGCACTACTTATTGAAGAGTCAGTTTTTTCTCCATTGTATATTCTTACCTCCTTTGTCATAGAGTAACTGACCATAGGTGTGTTGGTTCACTTCTGGACTTTCCATTTCTAAATTTCTCTTTTTGTGCCAGTATCATAACATTTTGATTACTGTAGCTTTGTAGTATAGTTTGAAGTCAGGGATCCTGATTCCTCCAGCTCTGTTTTTCTTTCTCAAGATTGCTTTGTCTATTCAGGGTCTTCTGTGTATGCCAAAGCCTTTGACCGTGTGGATCACAATAAACTGGAAAATTCTGAAAGAGATGGGAATACTAGACCACCTGATCTGCCTCTTGAGAAATTTGTATGCAGGTCAGGAAGCAACAGTTAGAACTGGACATGGAACAACAGACTGGTTCCAAATAGGAAAAGGAGTACGTCAAGGCTGTATATTGTCACCCTGTTTATTTAACTTATATGCAGAGTACATCATGAGAAACGCTGGACTGGAAGAAACACAAGCTGGAATCAAGATTGCCAGGAGAAATATCAATAACCTCAGATATGCAGATGACACCACCCTTATGGCAGAAAGTGAAGAGGAACTAAAAAGCCTCTTGATGAAAGTGAAAGTGGAGAGTGAAAAAGTGGGCTTAAAGCTCAACATTCAGAAAATGAAGATCATGGCATCCGGTCCCACCACTTCATGGGAAATAGATGGGGAAACAGTGGAAACAGTGTCAGACTTTATTTTTCTGGGCTCCAAAATCACTGCAGATGGTGACTGCAGCCATGAAATTAAAAGACGCTTACTCCTTGGAAGGAAAGTTATGACTAACCTAGATAGCATATTCAAAAGCAGAGACATTACTTTGCCAACAAAGGTTCGTCTAGTCAAGGCTATGGTTTTTTCCTGTGGTCATGTATGGATGTGAGAGTTGGACTGTGAAGAAGGCTGAGCACCGAAGAATTGATGCTTTTGAAGTGTGGTGTTGGAGAAGACTCTTGAGAGTCCCTTGGACTGCAAGGAGATCCAACCAGTCCATTCTGAAGGAGATCAGCCCTGGGATTTCTTTGGAAGGAATGATGCTAAAGCTGAAACTCCAGTACTTTGGCCACCTCATGTGAAGAGTTGACTCATTGGAAAAGACTCTGATGCTGGGTGGGATTAGGGGCAAGAGGAGAAGGGGAGAACAGAGGATGAGATGGCTGGATGGCATCACTGACTCAATGGACGTGAGTCTGAGTGAACTCCAGGAGTTGGTGATGGACAGGGAGGCCTGGCATGCTGTGATTCATGGGGTCGCAAAGAGTCAGACACGACTGAGCGACTGATCTGATCTGATCTGTGTTTCCAGACAGATTTTTTTTTTTAATTTTTTGTTCTAGTTCTGTGAAAAATGCCATTGGTAATTTGATAGGGATTGCACTGAATCTGTAGGTTGCCTTGGGGAGGAGAATCATTTTGAAAGTGTGGATTCTTCCAATCTATGAACATGGTATATTTTCCATCTACTGGTTTCGTCTTCAATTTTTTTCATCAAGGTCTTATAACTTTCAAAGTACAGGTCTTTTGCCTCCTTAGGTAGGTTTATTCCTAGTCTTTTTGATGTACTAGTAAGTGGGATTGTTTCCTTGATTTCTCTTTCTGATCTTTCTTTGTTAATGTATAGAAGTGCAAGAGATTTCTTTTTTTTTTTATTTTATTTTTAAACTTTACATAATTGTATTAGCTTTGCCAAATATCAAGATGAATCCGCCACAGGTATACATGTGTTCCCCATCCTGAACCCTCCTCCCTCCTCCCTCCCCATACCATCCCTCTGGGTCGTCCCAGTGCACTAGCCCCAAGCATCCAGTATCGTGCATCAAACCTGGCCTGGCATCTCGTTTCATACATGATATTTTACATGTTTCAATGCCATTCTCCCAAATCTTCCCACTATGTATTAAATTTGTATCCTACAACCTTATGGAATTCACTGATGAGGCCTAGCAGTTTTCTGGTAGATTCTTTAGGATATTTTGTATACAGTATCATGTCAATTGCAAACACTGACAGTTTCACTTTTTCTTTTCCAATTTGGATTCATTTCTTTTTTTTCCTCGGACGTCCATGGCTAAGACTTTCAAAACTATGTTGAACAAAAGTGTCAAGAGTGGACATCTTTGTTTTGACCTGATCTTAGAGGAAATGATTTTAGCTTTTCACTGTTTAGTATGATGTTAGCTGTGAATTTGTCATATATGGCCCTTATTATGTTGAGGTGAATTCCCTCTGCACATATTTTCTGGAGAGATTTTATCTTTTTTTTTTCTTTTTTGGTCTTTAGCACCTTTTATTGAAGCATGACCCTTGATGACAATCTGACAGGCATATCAATGTCAGCCAAGAAGGGAGTGGTGGGACACAAATGCAGAAACAGTAAGATTCAGAAAATCAATAGGTTCACATGGGATAGATGCCTCTCCCCCAACAGTTGTACAACAAACACTGGTTCTTTCTCTATAGAAATTGCCCCCGCCCCACCCCCCTCTAAAGACCTACTACTAATCTTCAAATAATATAATATGCTATTACAGAAATATTACTGAATGTTGTTGAATTTTGTCAAAAGCCTTTTCTGCATCAATTGCGATGATCATAAGGTTTTTATTCTTCAATTTGTTAATGTAGTGTATTATCACACTGATTGATTTGTGAATATTGAAAAATCCTTGCACCCCTGGGTGAAATCCCACTTAATCATGGTGTATGATCTTTTTGATGTCTTGTTGGATTCAGTTTACTAGTATTTTGTTGAGGATTTTGGTGAATATGTCCATCAGTGATATTGTTCTGTAATTTTCTTTCTTTTTTTTTTTTTCATCTGGTTTTGGTATCAGGGTAGTGATGGCTTTACAGAATGAGTTTAGGAGTGTTCCTCCCCTTGAAGATTTCTGGAATAGTTTCAGAAGGTTAAGTGTTACCACTTATCTAAATGCTTGATAGAATTCTCCTGTTAAGCAATGTGGTCCTGAACTTTCGTTTGTTGGGAGTTTTTCAGTCATAGTTTCAGTTTCAGTACTGTGATTAGCCTTTATTTTTTCTGTTGCCTCCTGGTTCAGTTTTGGAAGACTGTAATTTTCTAAGAATTTGTCAATTTCTTCTAGGTTGTCCATTTTATTGATATATAGTTGTCTGTGTAGTCTTTTATGATCTTTTGTATTTCTCAGGTGTCTGCTGTAACTTCTCCTTTTTTGTCTCTAATTTTATTAATCTGAGCCCTTTCACTTTTTTTCTTGATGCATCTGGTTAAAAGTTTGTCAGTTTTGTTTACCTATTTAAAGAACCAGCATTTAGTTTCATTGATCTTTTCTACTGTTTTCTTCCTTTCTAGTTTACTTATTTCTGCTCTGATCTTTATGATTTTTTTCCCTTTTACTAACTTTGGGTTTTGTTTCTCTAGCTGCTTTAGGTTTGTTGTTGTTCAGTTGCCAAGTCATGTCCGACTTTTTGTGACCCCATGTAGCATGTCAGGCTTCTGTGTCCCTCACTGTCTCCTGGAGTTTGCCCAGGTTCATGTCCAATGAATTGGTGATGCCATCTAACCATTGCCCTCTTCTCCTTCTGCCTTCAATCTTTCCCAGCATCAGGGTCTTTTCCAATGAGTCAGCTTTTCACATCAGGTGGGCAAAGTCTTGGAGCTTCAGCATCAGTTCTTTGAAAGAATATCCAGGGTTGATTTCCTTTAAGATTAACTGGTTTGATCTCCCTGCTTTCTAAAGTAGGAAGTCAAGAGTTACCTTAATCCAAGTGAGTTTGGCCTTGGAGTACAAAATAAAGCATGGCAAAGGCTAAAAGAATTCTGCCAAGAGAACCCACTGATCACAGCAAACACCCTTTTTCAACAATACAAGAGATGACTTTATATGTGGACATCATCAAATAGTCAATACCAAAATCAGATTGATTATATTCTATGTAGCTGAAGATGGAGAAGCTGAATACAGTCAGCAAAAATAAGACCTAGTGCTGACTGTGACTCAGATTATCAGCTCCTCATAGCAAAATCCAGGTTTAAACTAAAGGCATAAGCTTAGGCTGTTTATTGTAATTTCTCTTGTTTCACAAGGTAAGATTGGATTGCTATAAACTTCCCTCTTGGAACTGCTTTTGCTGTGTCCCAGAGATTTTGGATTGTCGTATTTCTGTTTTCATTTGTGTCTATGTATTTTTATATTCCTTCTTTGATCTCCTTGTTGATTGATTAGCTGTTAAGTAGCATATTGTTTGACAGAGAAGGCAATGGCACCCCACTCCAGTACTCTTGCCTGGAAAATCCCATGGATGGAGGAGCCTGGTAGGCTGCAGTCCATGGGGTCGCAAAGAGTTGGACACGACTGAGCGACTTCACTTTCACTTTTCACTTTGATGCATTGGAGAAGGAAATGGCAACCCACTCCAGTGTTCTTGCCTGGAGAATCCCAGGGATAGAGGAGCCTAGTGGGCTGCCATCTATGGGATCGCACAAAGTCAGACACGACTGAAGCGACTTAGCAGCAGCACCATATTGTTTAGCCTCCCATGTTTGTGGGGTTTTTAAAGGTTTGTTTGTTTTTGTAGTTGATTTCTAATCTCATAGCATTTCAGTCAGAAAAGATGCTTGATGTAAACTTTGATCTCCAGTCACAGATTCAGAAGGGACTCCAGAATGTGCTATGTGATCTGACCAGGTTACACAATTAGACCTATTGAATTTTAGAGCTCTTATAATATCATGCTTAGTAAAGGAACATACTCTCACCTCAAAATACATTATCTTTCATCTGTGACCCACGATTATTATACTGGAGCCCATCTCTGCAGAGGGTGTGCTGTCTGTTTGCTTGTACCTCATTCTCTAATGAGTCCAAGGAGTCACTGAATTGTAGTTTGTTCAACTTTTTTCTCACTTTAAGGAAAGGAGTGATGAATTCCAAGCTCTTTATGTGTTGGAGCTGAAACTGGAAATCAGATTATTTTTTAAAAATCTTTTAAGCCCAATATTTTCAATAGGCTATGTCTGTGTTGATCATTTTCTATCGAACTGTCCTAGAATAGTACACTATACTTGCAGATGCCAAATTCAGTTTTTTCATTTTACTTTGAAATATATTTCTGTTCTGTTAGTTGTGTCTACCACCTCAAGGGAACCAATTTATATATTATTGATCCCTTTTTGTCTGTTAATCATAGCTTCTCTTTATTTTTTTCATCATCTCTATTTTTGTCTATTTTAGCTGCATTCTGTAATGTTTTCTAGAGCTCTTCATTAACTTGATCTTTCACTGTGAACATTATTTAATTGCTGTTTATAGATAATCGGTTCTAAAATAATTTTGATGTTCTCTCTGACTCGTTCTCTAGTGTCATTTTTACCTTATTTTGCTGCCATCATTTCACCATGAATTTATTCTTTCAAAAATGTCAGTTTTCCCTCGCGTGCTCAGTCACTCAGTCGTGTCTGACTCTTAGTGACCCCATGGACTATATCGCACTAGGCTCTTCTGTCCATGGAATTTTCCAGGGTAGAGTACTGGAATAGGTTGTCATTGCTTCCACCAATGGATCTTCCTGACCCTGAGATTGAACCCAAGTCTCCTGTGTCTCAGGCATTGGCAGGCAGATTACCACTGCACCACCTTTTCTTTAATTGTACTTAATTCATGAAGATTTTTGATTATTGATATTTTATTCTCCAATCCAGGCTTCAACAGTATATGAACCGTGAACTTCCAGATGTTCAAGCTGGATTTAGAAAATGCAGAGGAACCAGAGATCAAATTGCCAACATCTGCTAGATCATCAACAAAGCAAGAGAGTTCCAGAAAAACATCTACTTCTGCTTTATTGACTGTGTGGTTCACAGCAAACTGTGGAAAATTCTTCAAGAGATGGGGATACCAGACTACCTGACCTGCCTCCTGAGAAATCTGTATGCAGGTCAAGAAGCAACAGTTAGAACTGGACATGGAACAGACTGGTTCCAAATTGGGAAAGGAGTACATCAAGGCTGTATATTGTCACCCTGCTTATTTAACACCTATGCAAGTTAACTTCTCATGCATCATGAGAAATGCTGGATGAAGCATTTCTGGAGTGGATGAAGCACAAGCTGAAATCAAGATTGCCGGGGAAATCTCAATAACCTCAGATATGCAGATGACACCACCCTTCTGGCAGAAAGTGAAGAAGAACTAAAGAGCCTCTTTATGAAAGTGAAAGAGGAGAGTGAAAAAGTTGGCTTGAGGCTCAACATTCAGAAAACTAAGATCATGACATCCGGTCCCATCCCTTCACGGCAAATCAATGGGGAAACGGTGACAGACTTTATCTTGGGGGGCTCCAAAATCACTGCAGATGGTGACTGCAGCCATGAAATTAAAAGACACTTGCTCCTTGGAAGAAAAGTTATAATCAACCTAGACAGTATATTAAAAAGCACAAACATTATTTTGCCAACAAAGGTCCATCTAGTCAAAGCTATGGTTTTTCCAATAGTCATCTATGGATGTGAGAGTTGGACTGTAAAGAAAGCTGAACACCGAAGAATTGATGGTTTTGAAATGTGGTGTTGGAGAAGACTCTTAAGAGTCCCTTGGACATCAAGGAGATCAAACCTGTAAATCCTAAAAGAAATCAATCGTGAATATTCATTGGAAGGACTGATGCTGAAGCTGAAACTCCAATACCTTGGCCACCTGATGCAAAGAAATGACTCACTTGAAAAGACCCTGATGCTGGGAAAGATTGAGGGCAGGAGGATAATGGGATGACAGAGGATGAGATGGTTGGATGGCATCACTGACTCGATGGACATGAATTTGAGTAAACTCTGGGAGTTGATAATAGACAGGGAGGCCTGGCATGCTGCAGTCCATGGGGCTGCAAAGAGTCAAACATGACTGAGCGGCCAAACTGAACTGAACTGAACTGATTTTCATCCAGAATGGATTATTTTTATGGATTTAAAAATACACACACACACACATATATATATATTCAAAATGTTTTGTTCTTCTGTATTGTTTCAGTGTAGTTGCTCTATCTTTTCCACTTCTCCATCTCTTTTCCCAAATATGTGGGTAGTTTCTCCTTGCCAAGTTTCTGCTTTATCTGATCATTCTTGTAAATATCTCTGAACCCATGAGTCAGTTCTATATTTAACTTTTCACAATAGTTACCTAGGCGAGGGCAGTGGTGGGATGAAGGTGAGAGAAAAGAGCTGGAGGTGTGTACTTTTTCCATTCGCGGATTTTGTCTTTAATCTCTCTGGAAGTTTGTTAAACATCTTTTATCAGATTTTTACTCTGTCTAGGGGTCATTTCCATACATGAGGGTATTGGATTGTTTCCTTATTTCACAGTGATTCTGCCAGTTCAGGCTCACTAAATCTTTGGCTATATGAAAACAACCACTACTTAACTCGCCACTCCCCCAGCATTTCTTCTGCTTCACTCCCAGCTGTGGTCATGTTGGAGAAATACTCAAAATGTAGAGGTTGTTCCAACAATCAACATGATGCTTTTTAGCTACTATGGAAAAGTATTCAGTGGGTTAAGGAATGGTATTTTCCTTTTATTCTCATCTTTTATTTTGCCAAACTTTTATTTATTATAGACAATTAGTTCTGGATAATTCTTCCTGAGGTATTTCTCTCATGTTCCTCTGGGCCAGAAAAAACAAATTCATGACTCTTTTTAGTTCTTTCCACTTCTCATTCACCCACCCTCAGTCCTCCTCCCTGTACCATCAATAGACTCTTCAGGATTTTGTCCACTCACTTTCTATCCCCATGGTACAGCTTCTGTTTGTTCTCTTTGTGTGTGTGTGTGTGTGTGTGATATTGTATTTGGAAGAAAAAGATGATAGGTAGAGAAACTTGAATTATTCTCAGAATCTTCATCATATAGAGATGCCTTAAAAATTTTAGGATTCATGATTATGCATCCCTTGTAAGAGTAGCATTTCTATTTTCTTCATTCATTTTACTTCTTATTTTCATTGATAGTTTATGTTTAGGGAAGGAAGCTTCTATAATCCTATATTTACTATGTCACATTTCCTCATATGTTCTTTAATGTAATTCAAATTCTGGTGGTGGTAAAGCAATCCAGTGGTTTTTGAAGGAAAACTACTATGAAAATGAACATACTGAACATGCATCTTGATGTGAATTATCTTCACATCAATTGGGAATTTAGATAATTGGAGAGAAAAAAGAGGCTAAATAATTGAAGTTCACTCATGTACTGAGGATATTGAATGGATTTTAGTCATACTATGAATTTCTTCTATGACTAAATTTGCTAATGGGCTAATTGATTGTACTGAACTCATTCAGTTCAGTTCAGTCGCTCAGTCGTGTCAGACTCTTTGTGACCCATGAACTGCAGTATGCCAGGCTTCCCTTGTCCATCACTGACTCCTGGAGCTTGTTCAAACTCATGTCCATCAAGTCAGTGATGCCATCCAACCATCTCATTCTCTGTTGTCCTCTTATCCTCCTGCCTTCAATCTTTCCCAGCATCAAGGTCTTTTCCAATGAATCAGTTCTTCACATAAGATGGCCAAGGTATTGGAGTTTCAGCATCAGCATCAGTCTTTCCAATGAATATTTAGGACTGATCTCCTTTAGGATTGACTGGTTGGTTCTCCTTGCAATTCAAGGGACTCTCAAGAGTCTTCTCCAACACCACCGTTCAAAAGCATCTTCTTCGGCTCTCAGCTTTCTTTATAGTCCAACTCTCATTATAAAGATGCAAATGAATGTAATGGGTGTCAGGTAAGGAATAGAGGGAGGACAGTGTAATTCATACCCTCTGCCCACCCCCAATTCCATGGGCATATATTTGAAAGCTGACCTGGTTTCTGAAATGACAGCTTACCCAAAAACACATTTCATTTTGATGATGAGGAATCTTTGAAACAGATGTAGTGAAGCTGAATCCAAGAAAAGCCAGGAGATAGGTGAGGTTTGGTGTCAAAGCCCCCTAACCCTTTATTTCATGGATCACAAGTTTCTCAAGACGACTGTATCCATCCCCTATACTGCTTGATGAAACTTGTTCTCAAATTGTTTTTTCACTCTGAGGAATAAATAACTGGTGAGGGACTTTACCCAGGGGAAATCTACATTTAATCAGGATTAAATCCTTAAATAAAAGTGTTTAGATTATGGAATGTAGAACTTTAGGTATCAGCAAGCTTATCATTTTGGGGCATCTTAGAACCCTGAAATCATATGATTGATACTTGACTAATGTCTATTATATTTTTTCCGTAAGGAAAACCTTCAGTGGTAATTAAATTAATTTCTTTTCACCTTTTCCATTCTGCTGAAGTTGGACAAAGCTTTGTGTACTGATTCAGCAAATATTAGCTTATTGGTATATCTTTAACACATTGAAATGAGTCTGGAAAATATATCTAGGACTTCCTTTGACTAAACATTTACCAAAACTAAAAAGAACAGAGAGAATCCTTCCATGGCTCAACTTCTATGAAGCTGTTCTCATTTTCTCACAGTTCTTGAACTCTAACCTGCGACCCTGGCTCAGATTTCAGCAGTGTTTTGTTCTCAGGATAAGCTCTCGCCCTGAGTGATTTTAGATAATCTAGTCCTAATATTTTTTTTTGAAAGAGGGCTGTCTTTGGCCCTCCCAGCTTCCAAGGAGGTCTCTGGAATCCCTTTAACTTGTTTCTAACAAAAGGCCCCAAATGTTGCCGTGATTTCAAACTTAGACCCCTTGCCATAAGCTACTCTGTGTGCATGTATGCTCAGTCACTCAGTCATGCCTGACTCTATGCAACCCAGTGGACTGTAGCCTGCCAGGCTCCTCCATCCACAGGATTTTACAAGCAGGAACACTGAAGTGGGTTTCTATTTCCTCCTCGAGGGGATCTTCCTGACCCAGGTATCGAACCTGCATCTCCTGCGTCTCCTGCATTGGCAGGCAGATTCTTTACCACTGAACCACCTCTGGGTATATTTAAAACTCTGTTTCAACCTAGGGAGCACTTATACATCCCTGTACCAAGTACTGTCAAGTACTATGAGAAAGACAAAAAAAATAGATTTTTTCATGCAGTGAAACCTTCGACAACTGCTCATGACTCCTCATAGCCCTATGCGTGTCAAGCTCCTAAATTTAATTATAGTGGGGATGGAGATACAAGCAGGAGAAGGCAGACAATAAACAAACAAAAGTAAAATATAAAATGTGTCAGGTGATCATGAATGTTATGGAGAAAAATGAAACAGGGAAGTGTGTCAGGAATGCTAGGTAGGGAGTTGAGGGGATTGTATTTTAATTAAAAAAAAAATAGTTAGAAAGGTCGTATTGAGAAGATGGCTTTTGAACAAAATATGAAGATTAGGGCCTGAGTTGTGCAGACATTTGGAAGAAGAGTGTGCCACACAGAGTAGATAGCAAGTATAAATGTTGTTTACAGGTGAAAATGTACTTGGTTTTAGACATGATAAGTGTTTAGTGTTAGCAGAATGGTTGAAAGTGAAAGTCACTCAGTCGTGTCTGACTCTTTGTGACCCCATGGACTATAATCCATGGAATTCTCCAGGCAAGAATACTGGAGTGGGTTGCCATTCCCTTCTCCAGGGGATCTTCCCAACCCAGGTCAACCAGCTGAGCCATGGTTTTGAAAGAGGGAGAGATATATAGGAAATGAGCCCAGAGAGTTAAGAGGATGGACAGACAGACCTTGTAGGGTCTTATAGGACATTTTAAGGATTTAACTTCCTCTAGTTTGAGTAAAATTGGAGGCTATTAGACTCCTGTATAAAATCTGATATGATCTAACTTAGTTTTTTCAAAGAATCACTTTATTTTCTGTTGAAACTAAAGAAGAAAAAGGTGGAAACAGTGTATCTAGTGTAACATTCTAAGCAACTAATAATTAGGATTCAGATGGCGGTGGTGGTATTAAAGCAGTGAGAAGTGTTAAGAGTCCACATAGATGCTAAATGAAGGAGAGTCAGTAAGATTTGCTGAAGAACAGGATGCTGGTCATGAGACAGTGATGTCTCCAAGATTTTTGACTTGTGACTGGTGGAAGATGGGTAACAACTGAGATGGAGAAGATTGTGGGAGGAACAGAATTTGGGAGAAGAACAGGTGCTCAATTAGGAGATTCCTAGGAGTAAACTGAAATTCAATTCACTGAATTAAAATTCAAGAAATTTTGATAGAAACCTGGCAGTCATCAGCATATAAATGGTATATAAAGAAAAGAGAAGAGATCTGAGCATTTCAGACAGCATCACCCAGACTTCTTAATTCTCTGGCTTCTTGCTGGTATTGGTAATCAGAGGGCACTTGTAAGAAAGCAGAGATGAGAGAAAAGCAAAGGTGGGGGTTTGCGAGGTCACTCCCACCCCCTGGCTCATGTCCATGTCTGATAGGCCCTCTCTTATAGCAAGAAGTTTCACTGAGCTCTGGTCGCTGCTCCTTCTTCAGCCTCTCTTGGGCCAAGCACTGATGGAGTGGCAACTGCTTTTCAGTGTTCCCAGTCCTGGGTGCTTTACCACCTCCCACTGGTTCCCTTGACCCCATCCACTCCATTTAACTATATTACCGCTTTGGAGTATGCCATCTGTTTTTTGACAGGACCCAAATGACAATAATAGAACTGGTAAAAATAAATTGGTGGTAATAGCACTTAGGGCTTCCCTCATAGTTAAGTCTGTAAAGACTCTACCTGCAATGCAGGAGACCCAGGTTTGATACCTGGGTTGGGAAGATCCTCTGGAGAAGGAAATGGCAACCCACTCCAGTATTCTTGCCTGGAGAATCCCATGGACAGAGGAGCCTGGCGGGCTACAGTCCATGCAGTCACAAGTGTCAGACTTGACTAATCCAATAGCACTTAAACCCTGAGGTCCAATCTATTGTCAATTAGTGGTTATCATTTGGATTGACAATTATCATAATTTCCATACAGTTATTGAATTTATTTTATTTTATTTGCTTCATTTTATAATGTCTTATCATTGAATGGATTAATAGTATATTAGAAGGAAGGAAACAGTTTTGACTTGTTGCATGACCTTAGAAAAGTCATGTCACTTTCCAGAACTTCAGTTTCTGTTTGAGTTAAGTAGACATAGTAACTACTGCCTCTGTTTCTAGAAGTCCCTAAACTCCTCCTTTAACGTCTTGGAAGAAATGTTAGAGAAGCATAAAGGCTGATTGCTTACTATTAAATTATTCTGCTAGTACATAAAACCCACAAATGCTAGCGAGAATTAAAAGAGACGGTTAAGGATGGGGGAAGGCCGACGGTATCTGCAAAGCCAAACTGCGTGTCATTTCAAGCTGCAGTTAGTGAATTTTTTTTCTATCAGAATCAGTTCTTTTGGTCAAAATCACATGACTAAGGCAAAAAACAATCTAAAGACTTTGGAAGGACAATCTAAATTTTGACCATTGCCAGCATCTTTCCTCTAGGTCTCCTCACTGAAAGCTTCATCTAAAAATGACACACGGTCACCCAGCCCTGGAGTTTGGCAACCGAGCACCTTCGATCTCTGGCCTTCAGTACCCAGAGGACAGTTCTTAAATCTACAAACTGTCTCGTGCAGCAGTTTTTTCCCCCTCCTCCTCAAATAATATCCAGTTACTAAGTGCTGTGCTGGGAAAACCTGGGGAAATGCTAGAAGGAAACGCAGCTGAGAGTCGCTGTGGTCTGACAGCTCTCCAGCTGCTTTGAAAATATTTTGGCAAAAACAAGATGTTAAGTAAAACTGTTTCATTTGGTAACATACCCAAAACTGCAGGTTTAACATTTTCAGCACTATGGTTTGGGCCAAAGGGGGAAAAAAAAGAGAAAAAAGAGTGGGGGGGAAGCTGTTCTTGAGGAAGGGAAATAGAATCTAAGAGAAAAGGGGGAAGACTTTTCATGCACTAGATATAGGAATGAGGGCCGGGAGGAAGCACAGGGAGACACATTTAGTATCATCTCCTTACTTTTCTTTCCTGAGGATTTTCCTTTGTCCAAATGCACCATTCTCTTTTGCCCTTAGATGACCTGAAAGGGATTCTCTGGGGGTAACCAGGGTAGAGCTTGTGTTCTTCCTTATTACAGGACGATTGATTGGGAAGGAAGTTGACTGGAGAAGATCACACTGCACGTGGCCATCCCACATCAAAGCACACACAGGGGATGAAATGGAATGGTTTCCATCTCAACCTACTATCAGGTCCTTAGAGGACGTGCTTTATCTTTCTTGCCTCATTTTCTTCCCAGTTGCAACCACACATGAAACCATTCAGCTCTTCAAAATTAGGCTTGCTGCTCTCTCACAGTGTTTGTAAATGCTGTTTTCTCTACCCAGAATGCTCGGTCCCAACCTTCACCACCCTTTCTCGGGGAATCCGCCTCTGACTCTCCAAATGATGTTAGCTTCTTCTGTTCTTTTTCTGACTCTCTGTCTACATATTCTATAATCATCTTTAAATTCTGTGAGGGCTTGTCCATCATCCTATCCCCAGGACCTAGCATACAGGGGATGCTTAATTTAAAAATATCAACCAGGTTATTTCGTGAATAAATGACCCATTCACTGTGTAACATAAGCCTATGTCTTTTAAAAATAGAAAATATTTTTTAAAAAGAAAAAATGTCAAACAGTTGTCTGACTGAATCTGCATACATTTACTTCCTATTTCTCACTGTGCTCCTTTCCTATTAACTTGTTTCTGCTTTGTTTTTATTTCCCCTTATATTTTTCTCTCCCTATTATGCTTTCTTCACATCATATTTTGAGGTCCCTAAAGAAAACATACTCCAAACTACAGAATGTTAATTCTAGAGGGTGCTTCAGAGATTATTTAATTCAGTCCCTCCAATTGTATAATTGCGCTCTGTTGTTCAAGGTCACCGAAGAAGGCGATGACACCCCACTCCAGTACTCTTGCTTGGAAAAATCCCATGGACAGAGGAGCCTGGTAGGCTGCAGTCCATGGAGTCGTGAAGAGTTGGACATGACTGAGCAGCTTCACTTTCACTTGCCACTTTCATGCATTGGAGAAGGAAATGGCAACTCACTCCAGTGTTCTTGCCTGGAGAATCCCAGGGATGGGGGAGCCTGGTGGGCTGCGTCTATGGGGTCGCACAGAGTCGGATACGACTGAAGCGGGTTAGCAGCAGCAGTTCAAGGTCACAAAGCTAGAAGGGAGCAGTTGAATTTAGCTAGAGCCTTGTAATTCTGACTCTAGTTTTAGTCTTCCTTTCATTATTGTCACGTTATATAAAGTGTTAGAAGAGAAAACAACACCCAGTTGTGGATGTGACTGGTGATGGAAGGAAAGTCAGATGCTGCAAAGAGCAATATTGCATAGGAACCTGGGATGCTAGGTCCAAGAACCAAGGCAAATTGGAAGTGGTCAAAAAGGACACAGCAAGAGTGAATATCAACATTTTAGGAATCAGCGAACTAAAATGGACTGGAATGGGTGAATTTAACTCAGATGACCATTATATCTACTACTATGGACAAGAATCCCTTAGAAGAAATGGAGTAGCCATCATAGTCAACAAAAGAGTCCAAAATGCAGTACTTGGATGCAATCTCAAAAACAACAGAATAATCTCTGTTCATTTCCAAGGCAAACAATTCAATAACACAGTAATCCAAGTCTATGCCTCAACCAGTAAAGCTGAAGAGGCTGAAGTTGAATGGTTCTATAAAGACCTACAAGATCTTCTAAAACTAACACCCAACAAAGATGCCCTTTTCATTATAGGGGACTGGAATGCAAAAGAAGGAAGTCAAGAAATACCTGGAGTAATAGGCAAATTTGGCCTTGGAATACAAAATAAAGCAGGTCAAAGGCTAACAGAGTTTTGCCAAGAGAACACGTGATCATAGCAAACACCCTCTTCCAAGAACACAAGAGAAGACTCTACACATGAACATCACTAGATGGTCATTACCGAAATCAGATTGATTATATTCTTTGCAGTCAAGATGGAGAAGCTCTATACAGTCAGCAAAAACAAGACCAGGTGCTGACTATGGCTCAGATCATGAACTCCTTATTGCCAGATTCAGACTGAAATTGAAGAAAGTAGGAAAAACCACTAGACCATTCAGGTATGACCTAAATCAAATCCCTTACGATTATACAGTGGAAGTGACAAATAGATTGAAGGGATTAGATCTGATAGAGTGCCTGAAGAACTATGGACAGAGGTTCGTGATATTGTCCAGGAGGCAGTGATCAAGACCATCCCCAAGAAAAAAAAATGCAAAAAGGCAAAATGGTTGTCCGAAGAGGACTTACAAATAGCTGAGAGAATAAAGACGCTAAAGGCAAAGGAGAAAAGGAAAGATATACCCATTTGAATGCAGAGTTCCAAATAATAGCAAGGAGAGGTAAGAAAGGCTTCCTAAGTGATCAATACAAACAAATAGAGGAAAACAATAGAATGGGAAAGACTAGAGATCTCTTCAAGAAAATTAGAGATACCAAGGGAACATTTCATGCAAAGATGGGCTCAATAAAGGACAGAAATGGTATGGACCTAACAGAAGAAGGAGATATTAAGAAGAAGTGGCAACAATACACAGAAAAACTATACAAAAAAGATCTTCATGACCCAGATAATCATAATAGTGTGATCACTCACCTGGAGCCAGACATTCTGGAATGCGAAGTCAAGTGTGCCTTAGGAAGCATGACTACAAACAAAGCTAGTGGAGTGATAGAATTCCAGTTGAGCTATTTCAAATCCTAAAAGATGATGCTATGAAAGTGCTGCACTCAATATGCCAGCAAATTTGGAAAACTCAGCAGTGGTCACAGGACTGGAAAAGGTCAGTTTTCATTCCAATCCTGAAGAAAGGCAATGCCAAAGAATGCTCAAACTACTGCACAATTGCACTCATCTCACATGTTAGCAAAGCTCAAAATTCTCCAAGCCAGGCTTCAACAGTACATGAACCATGAACTCCCAGATGTTCAAGCTGGATTTAGAAAGGGCAGAGGAACCAGAGATCAAGTTGCCAATATCCACTAGATCATTGAAAAAGCCAGAGAGTTCCTGAAAAACATCTACTTTTGCTTTATTGACTACACCAAAGCCTTTGACTGTGTGGATCACAACAAACTGTAAAATTCTGAAAGAGATGGGAATACCAGACCACCTGACCTGCCTCCTGAGAAATCTGTATGCAGGTCAAGAAGGAACAGTTAGAATTGGACATGGAACAACAAACTGGTTCCAAATAAAGAAAGGAGTACTTTAAGGCTGTATATTGCCACCCTCCTTGTTTAACTTACATGCAGAGTACATCATGAGAAATGCCGGGCTGGATGAAGCACAAGCTGGAATCAAGATTGCCGGGAGAAATATCAATAACCTCAGACATGCAGATGACACCATCCTTGTGGCAGAAAGTGAACAAGAACTAAAAAGCCTCTTGATGAAAGTGAAAGAGGAGAGTAAAAAATTGGCTTAAAACTCAACATTCAGAAAACTAAGATCATGGCATCTGGTCCCATCACTTCATGGCAAATAGTTGGGGAAACAATGGAAACAGTGACAGACTTTATTTTGGGGGGCTCCAAAATCGCCACAGATGGTTACTGGAGTTATGAAATTAAAAGATGCTTACTCCTTGGATAAAAACTTATGACTAACCTAGATAGCATATTAAAAAGCAGAGACATTACATTACCAACAAAGGTCTGTCTAGTCAAAGCTATGGTTTTTCCTGTAGTCATGTATGGATGTGAGAGTTGGACTATAAAGAAAGCTGTGTGCTGAAGAATTGATGCTTATGAAAATCAGTGTTGGAAAAGACTCTTGAGAGTTCCTTAGATTGCAAGGAGATCCAACCTGTAAATCCTAAAGGAAATCAGTCCTGAATATTCTTGGAAGGTCTGATGCTGAAGCTGAAACTTCAATACTTTGACCACCTGATGTGAAGAACCAACTCATTTAAAAAGACCCTGATGCTGGCAAAGTTTTAAGGCGGAAGGAGAAGTGGACAACAGAGGATAAGATGATTGGATGGCATCACCGATGCGAAAAACATGAGTTTGAGTAGGCTCCGGGAGTTGACGATGGACAGGGAAGCCTGGAGTGCTGAAGTGCATGGGGTTGCAAAGAGGCAGACATGACTGAGCGACTGAACTGACTGACTGACTGAACCATTTTTAATCTGATTTTTTTCTTATTGAGTTGTGTGAGTTCTTTGTTTGTTTGAATACTGGGTGAATCATTTTCAAATATCCTCTCCAGTTCAGTAAATTAACTTTTCATTTTGATGGTATTTTCCTTCACTGTATAAAACCTTTTAGTTTGAGGTAGACTCATTTGTTTATTTTTGCTTTTGTTTCCCTTACCTGAGGAGACAGATTCAAAAATATTATTAAAACTGATATCAGAAACCATACTGTGTTTTCTTCTAGGAGTTTTATGGTTTCAGGTCTTACATTTAAGTCTTTAACCCATTTGAGCTTATTCATATGGTATAAGCAAGTGTGACAGTTCCACTTTTTTGCATATAGCTGTCCATTTTTTTCCCGCACAATTTATTAAAGAGATAAGTCTTTTCTGCATCATATATTCTTGACTCCTTTTTCATAAATTAATTGGAAACACTAACATGGATTTCTTAACTGTATTGTACTCTCTAGTCTGTTCCACTGATCTCTGTGTCTCTTTTTGTGCTACTACCATACAGTTTTGAAAACCATAGATTTGTAGTATAGTTCAAAACCAGGGCTTCCCTCGTGGCTCAGAGGTTAAAGCGTCTGCCTGCAATGTGGGAGACCCAGGTTTGAACCCTGGGTTGGGAAGATCCCCTGGAGAAGGAAATGGGAACCCACTCCAGTATTCTTGCCTGGAGAATCCCATAGACAGAGGAGCCTGGTGGGCTACAGTCCAAAGGGTTGCAAAGAGTCAGGCATGACTGAGCTACTTCACTTTTCTTTTCAAAACCAGGGAGCATGATCCCTCTAGCTTTGCTCTTTCTTAAGATTTCTTTGGCTATTTAGGGTCTTTTGTGGTTCCATACAAATTTTAAGAGTTTTTGCTCTAGTTCTGTGAAAAATGCCATCAATATTTTGATAGGAATAGCATTGAATCTATAGATTGCTTTGGGTAGTATGAATATTTTAACAATATTAAGATATTGTTTAATATTGTTAAGCATGAGACTGGTATATCTTTCTTTTATTTATGTTGTCTTTAATTTCTTTCACTGGTGTTTTATACTTTTCAGTGTCTTTTATCTACTTGGTTAAATTTACTCCCAGGTCTGCATTCTTTTTGATGCAATTGTAAATGGAATTATTTTCTTAATTTCTATTTCTGATAGTTTTTTGTTAGTATATAGACTTTATGCTTTGTTCTTTTTTCTAGTTTCTTTAGGTGTAAGGTCAGATTGTTTATTTGAGACTTTTTCTTGTTTTCAGAAGTATGCCTGTATCACTATAAACCAGCCTCTTAGTACTTTTTTTGCTGCATCCTATAGATTTTGGAACATTATGTTTTCATTTTCCTTTATTTCAAGGTATTTTTTCTTTGTGACCCATTAGTTACTTAATAGCATGTGGTTTAGCCTCCTCTTGTTTGTGCTTTTTCCAGTTTTCTCCTCCTAATTAACTTCCAGTTTCATACCTCTGTGGTAGGAAAAGATGCCTGATATGATTTCAACCTGCTTAAATTTACTGAGACTGTTTTATGACCTAATATAATATATACTGGAGAAAGTACTATTTGCACTTAAAAACAATGTGTTTTCTGTTGTTTCTTAGTGTGTTTAAGAATTTAAGATTAAGTTCATTAGGCTAATGTGTCATTCAAGGGCCATTGTTTCCTAATTGATTTTCTGTCTGGATGATCTATCCATTGATGTAGGGGGCATTAAAGTTCCATTGATGTAGGGGGTATTAAAGTTCCCTACTATTATTACATTACTGTCAATCTCTCTCTTTATATGTAATACTGTTTGCTTTATTTATTTACATTCTCCTATGTTGGGTACGCATTTTGTTGTTGTTGTTGTTTAGTTGCTAAGTTGTGACTGACTCTTTGCAACCCCATGAATTGTAGCCCACCAGGCTCCACTGTGCATGGGATTTCCCAGGCTAGAATACTAAAGTGGGTTGTCATTACTTTCTCCAGGTGATCTTCCCAGACCTGGGATAGTGTCTCCTGCATTGGCAGGCAGATTCTTTACCATTGAGCCACCTGGTGTTATATCTTCTTCTTAAAACGATCCTTTTATGTAATGCTCTTCTTTGTCTCTTGTTACAGTCTTTGTTTTAAAGTCTATTTTGTCAGCATAAGTATTGCTGCTGCTGCTGCCAAGTCGCTTCAGTCGTGTCCGACTCTGTGCAATCCCATAGACGGCAGCCCACCAGGCTCCACCATCCCTGGGATTCTCCAGGCAAGAACACTGGAGTGGGTTGCCTTTTCCTCATCCAATGCATGAAAGTGAAAAGTGAAAGTGAAGTCGCTCTCTAAAGCTTTTCGTTTCCGTTTCCACGGAACACTTCATTTTCAGTTTGTGTCTTTAGATTTTAAGTGAGTTTCTTGTATGCAGCATGATTACGAATCTTTTTAAAATTCCATCCAGCCACTCTATGTGTTTTGATTGGAACATTTAGTCCCTTTACATTTAAAGTAATTATTAATAGATTGTACTTATTGCTGTTTTGATAATTTTTTCTGATTATTTTTGTAGTTCTCTGTTCATTTCTGATTCTTTTTTCTTGTGATTTGATGACTTTCTTTTTTTATTCATTTATTTTTGCTGTGCTGGATCTTTGTTGCTGCTCTGCTTTTCTCTAGCTGTGGTGAGCAGGGGCTACTCCCTCATTGTGGTGCGTGGGCTTCCCATTACACTGGCTTCTCTTGTGGAGCCCAGGCTCTAGAGTGCACAGGCTTCAGTAGGTGTAGCAGGAGGGTCAGAAGTTGTGGTTCCCAGGCTCTAGAGCTCAGACTCAATAGTTGTGGTGCACGGGTTTAGTTGCTCCACAGCATGTGGGATCTTCCCAGACCAGGGATTGAATCTGCGTCCCCTGCATTGGCAGGCAGATTCTTTACCACTGAGCTACCAGGGAAACCCTGATGACTTTCTTTAGTTCTATGTTTGCACTCCTTTCTCTTTATTTTTTATATCTGTTATGGGGTTTTGGTTTGTGGTTACCATGAGGTTCATTTATAACACCCTTTGTATATAGCAGTCTATTTTAAGTTGATAGTTGCCTGAGTTCACCTTCCTACCACACATTTATGTTTTTGGCATCATATTTTGCATCTTTTTGTTTTGTGTATTGATTAACTTTTGTAGATATAGATGATTTTTGCTATATTGTCTTTTAATTTCATAATAGCTTAATAGGTGGTTGTCTGCTACCTCTACTATATGTTTGCTTTTACCAGTGAGGTTTTTTTTCCTTCATAATTTTATTTCTAATTATTACCTTTTCCTTTTAAAGAAGTCCCTTTAACATTTTTTTGTAAGGCCAACTTAAGTGGTGATGAACTCCTTTAGCTTTTGCTTGTCTAGAAACTATCTCTTCTTCAGTTTTGAATGAGAACCTTCCCAGGTGAAGTATTCCTGTCTGTAATTTCTTTTTCTTTCAACACTTTGAGTATATAGTATCAGTTCCTTCAGGATAGTAAAGTTTTTGCTGTAAGATCAGTTGATAATTCTTTAGAGTAATTCCTTTGTACATAACTAGTTGTTTTTCTCCTCATATTTTTAAGAGTCTCTCTTTATCTTTAGCATTTGGCATTTGGTATTTTAATTATAATGTGTCTTGGTGTGAGTTTCTTTGGGTTTATCTTTTTTGGGGACTCACTGTGTTCCTAGACTTGGATTTTTGTTCCCTTCACCAGGTTAGGGAAGCTTTCAGCCATTACTTTTTCAAAAAGGTTTTTCAAACCCTTTTTCTTGAGAATTCTAAAATGTAACAATAAGTATGCTTGATGTTGTCTCAGAGGTCCCTATCTTCATTCTTTTTCATTCTTTTATCTTTTTGCTATTCTGATCAAGTGATTTCCACCACCTGTCTTTTAGATTATTAATCCATTCTTCTACATGCTCTAATCTGCTGTTAATTCCCATTAGTGTATTTTTTATTTGTCATTATATTCTTCAGTTCTGATTGGTTCTTTTTTTAATAATTTCTGCTTCTTAGTCGAAGTTCTCAGTGTGTTCATCCATTCTTCTCCAAGGTTCGGCGAGCACATTTATGACTGTTACTTTCAACTTTATCTGGTAAATTGCTTATCTCCATTTCATTTATTTGGAGAGGGCATGTTTGTTCTTTTGTTTGGAACGCATTCTTTTGTCTTCTTATTTTGCGTAACTCTGAGTTTGTCTCTATGTATTTCGTATATCAGCTACATGTCCCAGTTAGAAAGAGTGACCTTATGTAGAAGGTGTCCTGCGGTGCCCAGTGGCTCAGTCCCCTCTGGTCACCAGAGCTAGGTGCTGCAGGGGGCCCCATATGTGGGCTGTACATGCTGTCCTGTTTTGGTTGAGTTCTGACTACTGCAGGTGGACGGGTGGATCAGCTGGCTGAGAAGTTTGGCCACAACTGTTGTGGATATGTGGGGCTGATCCCCAGAGCTGGAGCCACTTTGGAGGAACACTAATGCTGGCAGAGGCTACCCGTCAGGTTGGGTAGAATGGGAGCCTTTGGAGAGCAGGATTGACTTTTTTAATTAGCTGCATAGCATGAGAGACTTTTCTAAGATCTAGTCAGAAACCCGCTTGTATCTATAAAAACCAATTTAGGTGATCTTGGTTTACACAAAGTTTCTCAACTTCAGCACTGTTTTATTTGGGGTTGGATAATTCTTTGTTGTGGGGTTGGGCAGTTCTCCTATGCATTGTCAAATGTTTAACAGGATCCCTGGCCTCTACCCAGTAGATGCCAATAGTACCCCCTTCACAGTTATGACAAAAATATTTCCAGACTTTACTAAATGTCCCTAGGGGTAAAAATTGCCCCTTATTTATAGAGTAGGGAAAACAAGCCATTCAGGTGTCCAAGATTTAGGCCCACAACCTTATATGATAGATCCTAAACCTCAGTAAACTATACCCCAGAATCTAGCCTCTTCAGTACTTCTACAGACAGACTCATGTCCACTGACATGTTTGTTAAAGCCAAGCAGTTGAAGCAATGATAAATACATATTATATGCATACCATATAAATTTTATATTGTATAAGGTCTTTGAATAGCATACATCTGATCTTGACTTCACTTGGTGTTTCACTCACTTTATTTCATTTTTAACTGCCTTGTCAAAGAGTTACTAGAGATATAAGAACTTGATTTACTATCACATTTTACAGGTATTTATAATTCTATGGCATTCACACCATCCAGTACCTGAGGGAAATTTTTAAAGCTTAGTAAGGTTGGAATCATATATCCAATCTTACTGTTTTCAGTTTTTTTACCATTCCAGCCCAACTATGTCTTCAGTACATACAAAGACTAAAATGATCATATTCTAAGTAATTCAGATTACCTAATATTTATCCATTTTAAAAAATGTTTCAAAGTACAGTAAGGTTAATCTCAAAACCATTTATAATGATAGGTCTCAGAATAAATTTACAAATTTGCTGCGAGATATCACTAAGGTTTTTTTTTTTAATTAATGTGTGTCAAGAATCTCTCCTTTGCATTTATATATTTATCTTTGAAAGTATGTTCTACAGGGTATCAATCCTCTCTTTCCTTAGGGATGCTAAACATGGCCCCATCAGACCTGCTGCCAATCTTGGTCACCACAAATAATTAACCCCAACATGAAGTATTTAAAATATGTAAAGGTTAAAAGATCATAAAAATGAGACCATATGTCCAAACATACCACGTGTTCTTTGGCAAGGGAAATGTATGTGTTAAGACAGATCCTAAGAAGCCTGCCAGGGAACTAGATCAAAACCAGAACAAGAAGATTCTTTTCATATAAGCTAGGTATTTCCCTAGTACTTACTCCCCAAGGTTAGCCAAGATGAAAGAAGTCCATCTACTCATATATCTGTCTAGCAAAGCCATCTTCCTTCATGATTGAGAAGATAAAAGCCCCAGAACTCTGTATTTCGGAAGATGAATTGCCTTGGTCCAAATCCTAGTTTCACCACTGACTCTATCAACATCTAAACGTGTTGGCAAGATACTCAACATCTCTGAGCCTCAATTTCCTCATTTACAAAACGGAAATGATTATATTTCTTCTTCTGTAATGTCTTGATGATTAAACAAGATAAATTGAAAGTGTTTAGATTTTTTTCCTGGCTCATAATGAAGATTGCTGTTCTTACCAAGAAAACAAATGTACATCCATTCTCCTCAGGAAAGCTAATATTTTGGTGCCCATTCTTATTTATTTCCAAATTATGCTCCAAGGTCTGGATCTGAAAAGGCGCATCCAGTTTTGCCTGATGGCTTTATCACCAAAGCCAGATCAAGGAAGAGCATATATAGCCAAAATCTAGTATGTGCACTTCTGCACTGGTATGGAGTTTATCTCACTGATGATAAAGAAACAGAGACTTCTTAAGGACCAGCACCAGAAAGAGCGGTTAAAAATGGAGATGTCTGAGTGAGCAGGGAATGGCTTCAACCCATGGGATACATGTATTCAATTACTTAGAGTAGCCTGTATACCACTTACATTGGCTGAGTAGACTGTAAAACTGTCAAAACCCTAGAAGAAATTACTTTTAGTTAGCCAGGCTTATCCATACCATACTTTTCATAATTGAGAACCAATTATCTAGTATTTTTTTATACTATTATGGGTCTGTTAGGTAGTTAGAATAGGAAACAGGAGTCCAGAATGGCAGTGGCTAAAAGACAAGGAAGGGAAAAGCCCATGAAAATAGAACAAAGGAAGGTCAGAGGACTGGAGTGAGGACCTCGGGTAGAACAAACAGCTCTCCTGGCTTGGCCAGCTTACACAGGGCAGGCCTGGGGCAGTGGGGGTGGGGGGAGGAAAAAAAACATAAAAAGAGGAGCCAAAGGGGGGGGCCCTCTCTTCTCTTCGCTTCTTTGGGTCAGCATGCCCTCACGCCTTGAGGATGTATTTTCCTGCTATTTTCTAAATAAAACTGAGCTGTAACATGGAGCTGTAACACTGATCCATCTAAGAGCTATAACACGGTCTGTCTGAGAGCTATGACACGCTAAGGGCTTTAATGTCCGTCGCTTCAAATTTTTGTTGAGACAAGACAGAACCAAGGAGATTACACTCCCCTGACAGGTCAAAAACTGTTAAATTAGAAATTGCTAAAATAAAAATTCACTTTAATATTTAGCTAGGTAAATAAAAATTAATTTATGTAACCCTCAAGAAAAAAAAAAGTAATTTCCCATGCTTTTAATTCCTTTTAAAACTTAAAAATAAATATAATGAAATATTCCAGACATATAAAAATGTATAAAGAATAATACAGCAAACTTTGACTCAGGGCACAGACCTTCAGGGGTCCCAGTTTTAATCTGGGGTCTCAGTTCCTTCTTCACATCTTGCTTCCCCCCAGTCCACCCACCTTCATATCCAAGCTTCAAGGCATCAGATTGTCAAATGCCCTGAGCAGCTGAAGATTTGGCATCAGCTTCCCACTCTGCTTTCCCTGAGAATTCAAATGAGCCATAAATATAAAAGATATGTGAAGTATTTCATTCAGTACTCTCTATGTTTTAGTGGACAATTTTTCAGGATATCTAGTCCCTTTATTATTTTTTAAACTAAACTATACTCACTGTTATGAGTTTAAAATTTTTGTTAATTTCATTTTATTTCTATATTTGTGTCTGTCTGCATTAAGATATGAATGTAAATAAAGACAAAATGACCATGATCAGAATTGATATGCTTTAAATCACTGTAAAGATACAATTTTCCATGGTAGAGTGTAATTTTTGTATTTGAATGTATTTGTAATAGTTCCAAAATAACAACTAAATGCCAATTAGTCATCTTGTTGTTATTCAGTGAATGCTACCTCTAAATCTAAACTCTCCTATCCCTTTCCAAAGGTCCTCTAGGATATTTATCCAGTTTATAAATTCCCCATTCTAGGGTAAATAGTCCTTAAAGAGTGGAATGTTCCTGCTAGCAAATCCACTTAGCATTCTCCTTCTCACCTAAAGTATGTTAATGAGGAAATTCATTCTATGTGTGTGTGTGTGAGAGAGAAAGAGTGATCAAACCTTAGAATTTCAACATTTTCCTTACCCAAGTGTGAAGACTGTGCAGTAGGCAAGCACTGAATTGGCTGTTTTATTTCCCCAGGGTTCAGACGAGCCCTGGTGTATCAGTTCAGTCACTCAGTCGTGTCCAACTCTTTGCGACCCCATGAACCACAGCACACCAGGCCTCCCTGTCCATCACCAACTCCCAGAGTCCACCCAAACCCACGTCCATTGAGTCGGTGATGCCATCCAGCCATCTCATCCTCTGTTGTCCCCTTCTCCTCCTGCCCTCCATCTTTCCCAGCATCAGGGTCTTTTCTAATGAGTCAGCTCTTCACATCATGTGGCCATCAGATGGTAAATCTCTCATTGGCAACTGTCTTTGATAAGAACAGAGACTTGCACTCCTGGGTGTGTGTGCTCCTGGCTGACTGAAGGCTAATGCCTCCTGCCAAATTTCTTTTTGGAGGACCTGAACTCCAGCCCTAACACCATTGCATCCCACTCAGAGCTGCCTTGGCCCCTCTGCATGGGAAAGGGAAGAGAGGGTGTTCTATTCACTTTTAAGATGAGGAAACGTAATCTCAAAGAAATTAGCTTTTATGAATTCAAAGAGTAAAGGGTGGAAACAAACTGACTCTCGAGCTCAATGTTTCACTGAAAATATTAAAATGCAATTTTGAAAAGAGCTGATAGCCAGTAGTGCAGTGATTGAGTTTAAAGGTGTTTGGAGCAGTTGGGGTTTCACTGGCTGCTTGTGGGAGCCCTGATTTGTTTGGAGCAGTGCCTGGTGTATAATGTTAGCTACATAGGTGTTTACCATTTGCCACTGCCACAGGCATAGACTCCGAGCAGCTTAGATGTCACAAGTATGTCATAACTATCATGTGTACACTGGTTCCTGGATCTAGACTTAAGAAGGGGAACAATTCCCTTAAAATATAAGGAATTTTAAGCCAGTGAGAATTTCTGTAAACTACAGTAGTGTTTCTGTGACACTCAGCGGTGCTGGTTTAGTCGCTAAGTTGTTTCTTACTCTTGCAAGCCCATGGACTATAGCCTGCCAGGCCCCTCTGTCCATGGGATTCTCCAGGCAAGAATACTGAAGTGGGTTGCCATTTCTTTCTCTAGGAGATCTTCCTGATTCAAGAATCGAACCCAGGTCTCCTGCATTGCAGGCAGATTCTTTACCAACTGAGCTAAAAAGGAAGCTTCATGATACTCAGTGAGGCCACAATAATGTCAAGAAGGCTATTTATATAACCCCATCGGTATAAAGCAAGATTAGACATTTGTGACACTTGTTAAACTTGTTGCTGATCTTTAACTCTTGATGTGGGCTTAATCTCTGCTTATCTAAAAATACCAAGTTATGAGAAGCTTGTGGATTCAGACCAAGACCCACTCATAAAATCTACATCATTTGGATAAAGGCTTGGCAGAAGTGTCCCTCTGGAACATCTAGTTGAAGTAATTTTCTCTGGAAAATAATAATATAAACAATGTTAAAAGAAAATTATTTGAAGTAGTCAAGGTAGCATATTTTGAAATATCTTAGGCTCCTCAAGGAGCAACATTAATGATAATATACAATCATGAGATCTGTTTCATAAACCAGATCCACAAAATATTTCTATCAGGAAATTCTTCCTGTTCAAATCAGATCAGATCAGTCGCTCAGTCATGTCCAACTCTTTGTGACCCCATGGATCACAGGACACCAGGCCTCCCTGTCCAACACCAACTCCCAGAGTTCACTCAGACTCACGTCCATCGAGTCAGTGATGCCATCCAGCCATCTCATCCTCTGTCGTCCCCTTCTCCTCCTGCCCCCAATCCCTCTCAACATCAGAGTCTTTTCCAATGAGTCAACTCTTTGCATGAAGTGGCCAAAGTACTGGAGTTTCAGCTTTAGCATCATTCCTTCCAAAGAAATCCTCTTCCTATTTTTACCTTATTAAGATTGCAGAGGCCACCCATCCCCAAAGTATTTTTTTCATACTCAATCTGAGATTTTTTTCAATACAGATTTAAATTCACTCTCTTACCTACTTTTCTTTTTCTGAGGGAGTGATTTTATAATGACCATTGCAGATTTTTTTAAATATTTTAAGACCTACCATCTCAGAGATATGTGTCATAGAAAACTTGTATTATCAAAATTTTAGGTAGAAAATTTATGAAATTGCTGAATAAATTAATAGTGATTTTGATTCTACAATGTAGAAGCTTATGTAAATGACTTCATATTTAGGAATTTTGTGCTATTAAAGTCTTGAGAAATTGATGTACCAAATTTATGTACCAAATTTATTGGTAGTGCTGAATTTGAATGCTTGTGAATACATAAATCTCTTTTACAAATACAAATTTCAGATGTCTCTAGGAAAAGAAATATGTATGCATAATTGTAAATATATATACATATATATATATAGCTACATATATATAGCTTTATAAGTTTGGGCCAGGTACAGAGAAAGCACTAAAATATTTCCATAATATCTCTGCTATTTAAAATAATATTTCCACCATACTGACATCTATGCAGCTAGAGCTCCACTGCCAGGACAAGTGAGCATGTTCTGTGAGCCTTGGCATGCAGAATGCTATGGACACTTCTGGAAAACCACCTGGCCCACCACTTGCAAAACAACTCATAGGTTAGCAATAGCAGGAATCCCCTACCGCTCTCAGTGCAAAGGAAAGAAGTGAATCTAGAACCACCCACTAGAAGAAAGAACACCCTGGTTTCTCCTTCCTTTCTCCCAGTTTCCCATAATAGCCTGACATTAGCCAAACACAGCAGGAGGCTAGTTTCCATGGAAGCCTGAAAAAACACAGCTTGCCAAAGTGCGCTCTCCCTTCCACTTATCCCCCAATTCAGGGAGAGCAGAGAAAGGGCAAGCAGAGGATCAGCACAATGGCCAACAAACTTTGAGACATGCTAGGTTAAACAAAGAACAATGAATTTCTTAACTGTGGGATTTCTCTTATAACTATGATTCTGCACAGAAGGGATAGAGTATGTGGTTGAAAATGGAGCTCTTATGCTAGAGTATTGCATAGAACAAGAACTATCCTTTGAGAAACTCTATCTTCATCTAGACTAACCCAGGAGAACAGAACTGATCTTATGGAAATTGCTCTGTGAGAGTAAATAGTCTCCTAATAGACACCATCTACTCTCTTCTTGAGAACAGTGAAGAAAATTCGAAGTATAAAAGTAGGTAAGAAAAAAAAGTAGATAAGAGTATCCATGCGACTTTTTCTCTGCTTCCCATAGGGGCCATTCTAGAATTTACTTTTTTTTTTTTAATAATCCTTGCACCCAAGACCCTGGCATTTTATACTATGAAGTCTCAAACTGAAGATTAACCTGTCAGAAAAAAATGACTGCTCAATATTATGTGCCAGCCTGGATGGGAGCAAGTCTAGGAGAAAATGGATACATGTATATGCATGGCTGAATCTCTTTGCTGTCCAGCTGAAACCATCACAACATTGCTAATCAGCCATACTCCAATACAAAATGAAAAGTTTAATAAAAAGGAAAAAAATAAAAAATAATGAAAAAAAAACCAACACTCTTCAAGGACACCATTTGGGGAAAATCTTGCTTCTTACCAGCTCTTACATTTGTTTTCAGCTGATATAATTCAAGGTGATTTACTAAGACTTGTCCATCCGCAAGGCATTCAAAAGGTTGGCAAAGGCCAGACATTCTCAAGTGGTAGAAGAGGCAATGAAAATAACAGAGCACGCAAAGCATGGTGTTTTTCTGCATGCTTCTCTTACCATAGACACTTAAGAAAACAAAAACAAAAATAAAAAGTAATTACTAAAAGCTATCACAGCACGATTTGCTGAGTCACTGAATTAAGTTTTTTTAAATAGACCTGTTTATTTCTAGAGGACTGTTGATTTTTAATAGAGATGTTACTATTTGAATCCAAGTGGGGTTTTTTGGTCCACTTATATATCCAATGCTAAGGCTATGTCAAGTAGCAGTTAGCTGTGTATCAGACACAAAGAAATAGTAAGAAAAAAACAAAGTTTAGGGGCACTATGAGCTTTATTGAAGAAGGCAATGGCACTCCACTCCAGTATTCTTGCCTGGAAAATCCCATGGATGGAGGAGCCTGGTAGGCTGCAGTCCATGGGGTCGCAAAGAGTCGGACACGACTGAGCGACTGATCTGATCTGATCTGTGCTAAATATATTGCAAAAGACCTTTAAACTTGGAATCAAGAAAGATTTCATCCTGGCCCCCCTACTTAGTAGTTGTGTGACCTGGTCTGGTCACTTATTGTTTCCAATTCCCTCATCTGGAAAATGAGATTGAAAGAAAATGCATGTCCTATATCCTTAGGTCATCACTGAGAGACAAATGAGATCATGTCTGGGAAAACACTTCTAAATTATCAACTGCTTCTCTGTGAAAGAGGGTGGCTGAACAAGGATGTACACTTTATTTGGAATTAACCCAGAGGTCTTAACATGCTAAAATATCTGAAAAATGAAATCAGCCTTTTTCTTTCCTGTCCTCAGAGACTTAAGTTTTCTACAAGCAACTCATAAAATTAGTGCTTCACTGGAAATGCAATCTAATTTGAGTAGTATCAGCACTGAGAAACTCCTTGGAGGCCAAGGGTGTTTCCTCTTTCACACTGCTGTGAACAGCATTCATGTGGTCCTGAAAATTACTGCAATATCACATCTCTCTAAACTACAGGTTTTCTCCTCTGATTTACCTAGATATTGCTTCCCCATATCGCTGCTTATGAATTATTCTCTCCTGCCCAAGCCATATTCTTGGCAGCAGACATCAAGTTAACCTTCATGTGTGATGCTCCAAGCCCTCTGAGTACTAGCATTTCAATAAACAGAGCTACTTTAGTCAGTAAAATGGCAGTAGGTCACACCATAAAGAAGTAATTTTTCTAGAAGATTTGAATCCTAGAATAGCATCAGAATTGACTTCAGAAATCATCTTCCCAAATGGTTTATAAATTTTTTAAAAGGACATGCCTTTTATAAAATGAAATCATGGATAGAGTACCATATAAAATAGATTTAGTAAAATATGCTTTGGCTGAACAGGGAGACAGAACCCCAACATATTACTCAGTCTTTTTGTTTCTTTGCAGAGGCTAAGATTCCACTTAACCATTTTAAAACTATAGTCCAGCCCCTCTTCCCTCCAGAGTTTCATTCCCTCCTACAACCACCACCATTGATTTATTCAACATTGCATCACTTTCAGTGGTCTGTCCTCCCAAGGAAGGCTCTCTTATTTTTCAACAGCTTTACTTATTTGTTTAGAAAATTCATTTTCAAGTTTTGTTGCTTTCCTTATAACTTCTCTATTTTTTGAAACTAGGACAAAACTAGATTGTGCTCTATCCAATGTATTTGAGTCAATGATCATATTCTTTTGAAAAAAAATTTTTACAAGCCAAACATCTCTGATTTTTTAAATTTCTCATAATGTGAGAATGTGTGATACTAATCTTTTTATTCAAATTGCTTTCCTTTGGATTAACTTCAGGTTGTTAATGTCAGTTTTAATTTGTATGCCCAGAACTATGAACGGTAATTCCTATCTTGATTGCAACCATCAACTCTTTCATTTGAAACATTTTATTTCTGTTAATGTGGCCTATAATTGCAATTGATTTGGAGGAGATTCATGGAGCTTAGTCAACAAACACAGATATCCTTTAATATGCTACTACAGAGCAACATCTCTCATATTTTAAACTTGTAAAAATGTTTTTATGGCTTCATGTGGTTAGTTTCCTTTGCTGTGGCTCCTGAAGTCCGGTGGCAGTTTTGTTAAAAGATTTCCAGGTTTTTGTCATTTACAAAATCTACTTTGTGGGATTCAGTAAATCGATGACTATTTATTCACATTTTATAACACAGACACCATCTTCTTAGTAATGACCTGTAGGTCTTTGTTGATATAAATTTTGTTGCAAAAAAATGGATTATTGCAGATCCAAACTATATAATCATGGATACCCATTTATATCTGACATAACGAACTTTCCTACCATAGAATTTTTGAGGTTTGGAGAGGGGTGACTATAAGCCTGAAAGGATAATAAACCTGCTAAACTGATTTGGTTATACTCCCATGGTTCTATGAGTCTGTAATTTCAAAAGTCCTTTACCTCCAAACCAGGCATTTTATCTACTGTTAAATACATGAATTTTTAAACACCAGAAGATTGGTCTGAATTTTTATTCTTCCCTAGGAATTTCCTCAATTGTGTGGGTTTCAACCAGATACTTTGCTTTCTTTGAAAATACTTTCATGTGGCTTTATAATATTTATTCAACATTATCTTCCATTAGTTCTCTATTTTTAATTGTTGCTAACTATTTCAGTACATAGCTATTACATGGTGCAGAACTGAATTGTCTATGTTAATGGCTAAGGAGACCATGACCCATTTTATTTGCTGCGTGGTCAGCCCTGGTATTCATGGCAGGTTTTCTGGATATTTCTGATGAAGTCTTTAAGCACATGTAATTCTGAAAACACATTCCCATTCAGTAAGACTTATACAGGATGGTAAGCCCAACATGGCAAAAGGTTTCTAAAAAATTCCATAAACATTAAGCATATTTATGTCATACCATTAAGTTTGGTCAACTTGAACCTTACTGTATTGTAGTATAAGAGGCATTTTGTTCACTTGTGTTTACTTTCCCAGGAGTAAATGCATTTTGGTTAACCACAATGGCAAACTTAGTCAAGACATTTCTGTCAACAAATCCTACTGCTTAACAAAGTCATATTCTTAGTTTCCAGGACAGCAGACTGGATTCTAAGTAATAAGGTGTTTATAAGGTGTGCTGTAAATCTGGGACTATAAACATGTCTACTCTCTGTTAAACCTGCTGCTGTGCATGAGGTACAATAAGCTCCCTTTTCAGTTTTATGGTGACCAGTGTGTTAGCTTGCCAGTCTTGATTGCTGTTGATTCTATGGTTCCCAAGTCTCCTGCCAAGCTCTTGACCCAAGTCACGCTCTCTGGTGATGTCATAATGCAGCTAAGAATTTGCTCATTCACTCTACCTTCAGGGATGCCCCAGGAGTCACATACCTTCCCTATTAGTCACACACTAGTTGGAGAATAACATCTTGAAAAAAACTAGGGCCTCTCTTTCCCCTAATTTCAAATGTCTACATTTTTAGATCTTTCATAATGAGCTTATAGATATAGTAAGATGAATGATACCTTTATAGAAATTATTTTTCACATGGCTTTTTCTCAAGAGTTAACAGCACTATTTTTTTTTACAAACAAAATTTTCTCTGCATTCATAAGCAAATCTATTTCAATTAAACACATATTTATAAAACACAGAACCTGGTATTTGAGATTACCGCCATGGTTATTCAATATGTCAGCAAATTTGGAAAACTCAGCAGTGGCCACAGGACTGAAAAAGATCAGTTTTCATTCCAATCCCAAAGAAGGGCAATACCAAAGAATGTTCAAACTACCATACAACTGTGCTCATTTCACATGCTAGCAAAATTATGCTTAAAATCCTTCAAGCAAGGCTTCAGCAGTACGTGAACCAATAATTTCCAGATGTACAAGCTGGGTTTAGAAAATGCAGAGGAATCAGATATCAAATTGCTGACACACTCGTTGGATCACAGAGAAAGCAAGGGGATTCCAAAAAAACACATCTACTTCTACTTCATTGACTATGATAAAGCCTTTAACTGTATGGATCACAACAAAATGTGAAAAATTCTTAAAGAAATAGGAGTACCAGACCATCTTGCCTGTCTCCTAAGAAACCTGTATGTGGGTCAAGAAGAAGCAATAGTTAGAATCAGACATGGAACAACTGACTACAAAATTAGGAAAGGAGTATGACAAGGCTATATGTCACCCTGGTTATTTAACATCTATGCGGAGTACATCATTGAAAATGTCAGGCTGGGTAACTCACAAGCTAGAATCAGGATTGCTGGGAGAAATATCAACAACCTCGGACTGGCAAATGATACCACTCTAATGGCACAAAGTGAAGAGGAGGTAAAGAGCCTCTTTGATGAAGGTGAAAGAGGAGAGTGAAAAAGCTGGCTCGAAACTCAGCATTCAAAAAACTAACATCATGACATCAAGTCCCATCACTGTATGGCAAATAGAAGAGGGAAAAACTGGAAGCAGTGACATATTTTCTTTTCTTGGGCTCCAAAATCACTGCAGACAGTGACTGCAGCCATGAAACTTAAATATGCTTTCTCCTTGAAAGGAAAGCTATGACAAACCTAGACAGTGTATTAAAAAGCAGAGACATCACTTTGCTGATAAAATCCATATAGTCAGTGCTATGGTTTTTCCAGTAGTCATGTATGGATGTGAGAGTTGGATCATAAAGATGGTTGAGTGCTGAAGAACTGATGCTTTTGAATTGTAGTCTAGAGAAGACTATTGAGAGCCCCTTGGACAATAAGGAGATCAAATTAGTCAGAAGACTATTGAGAGTCCCTTGGACAACAAGGAGATCAAGTTAGTCAGTCCTAAAGGAAATCAACCCTAAATACTCATTGGAAGGACTGATACTGAAGCTGAAGCTCCAATACTTTGGCCACCTGATGCAAAAAGCCAACTCACTGAAAAAGACCCGGATACTAGGAAAGATAGAAGGCAAATGAAGGGAGCAGCAGAGGATGAAATGGTTAGATAGTATCATCAACTCAGTGAATATGAATTTGTGCAAACTCCAGGAGATAGTGGAGGAACAGAAGAACCTGTCATGCTTTATTCCACAGGGTCTCAAAGAGTTGGATATGACTTAGGGGCTGAACCACAACAACAACCATGGTTACTGATGTCGAACACTGGGGGCACGGAGGAAGAGAGGAAACTGGTAGTACATCTGAATGTTTAAACTACATGATGTCAAATATACCTCTTTGGAAATATCTAATCAATTTTAAGGTCTTCACTTTTCACCCAAATATTGGGTGTTTCTATAAATATACCTTGCATCTTGTCTTACTTTACACTTTAATTAGCTGACCCAAAGTGCTCATAGAACAATGTTCCAGAGATCCTGTTAAATCAAATATAAAAACAAAAACAAACAAACAAGAAAACCTCAACAAAAATTCTCTAAAATCCATTGGGTTTGAACTCAGTCCAAAAAAATAGCTCATGTATTTGTACACTTTTTGTGTCTCAGAAGAACACTACCAAGATAGCATCAGTGTTTTAACCAGGTATGAACAATGGCCCATAAACAAATGACCAAAAACTACAAGTTAATTTCTCATGGACCATAGACTTGGAGCTTACCTATGTCTTTTGACATGTCAGAATGTTTCCTCCGACACTTCATATTTAATGAGTGTTTTGGGAGAGAATATTTTCTTCATGAAGAACATCAGGAAAGAAATAAAAATCTTAAAAAAAAATTTTTTTAAATAAAAAAGTAACTAAAATCTATGACCATAGATTTAGAGGCTATTTCTGGAAAGTTTTTTGAGCTATTTTGTCCACAATTATATACCTATGCATTTGGCACTCAACTTGACAATTAATGTGAAAAAGGCAAAAAATATTTCCCTAAGCAATTTTTCAAACTTCACTAATATAGATATTTTGTAAGGAAAAAGTTCTTGTAGATTCCCAACAATGAAATATTTTTATCATGATGTTAATTAAACTGTTTGATTTTATATAATGAAACTTAAATAAATCTAAGAGCAAAAATAGCCTCATGAAATCCATAAAATTCAATATTAATTTAATATGAGTTATATGGTTGCTTTAGTGATACAAAATTACTATTTAACCTATGAATATGATAAACTTTTTAGTAGCACAAGACTTTATGCTTCATGAGGACAAATCCATGTCTGGTTTTTCTTACCATTTTGTGATCTTAAGAAATATTTGAGGAGAAAGTGAGACAATGGTCCCTATTAATATGAACAACTTTTAATATACTGAGCAGATTAAAGATGTATAATACTCTACACTGAAAACTATAGAATATAACCCAGGTTCAATTCCTGGGGTGGGAAAATCCCCTAGAGAAGGGAATGGCTACCCACTTCAGTATTCTTGCCTGGAAAATTCCATGGACAAAGAAGTCTGGCGGTCTACAGTCTATGGGGACACAGAGTCAGACACAACTGAGTAACACTTTCACTTTCAAAAGAAACTAAATGAACAAATGCAGGGGCCCTTAGTTAATGGATGAGAAGATTCGGTATTTAAAGATGTCAATGTACCCATAAACTAATCTATCAATTAAATGTAATCTGCTCAAAATCCTAAGAGGTGACCTCTTTGCAGAAACTGATAATTCTAAAATTCATATGTAAAAGCAAAGGCTTATAAATAGACCAGTAAATCTTTAAGAACAATAAATTTTAAAACTGGAGGTCTTACTACCATATATTAAGACTCACTGTTCAGTTCAGTTCAGTCACTCAATCATGTCTGACTCTTTGCGACCCCATGGACTGCAGCATACCAGCCTCCCTGTCCATCACCAACTCCCAGAGTTTACCCAAACTCATGTCCATTGAGTGGTGATGCCATCCAACCATCTCATCCTCTGTTGTCCCCTTCTCCTCCAACCTTCAATCTTTCCCAGCATCAGGGTCCTTCAAATGAGTCAGCTCTTCACAGCAGGTGGCCAAAGCATTGGAATTTCAGATTCAACATCAGTCCTTCCAATGAATACTCAGGACTGATCTCCTTTAGGATGGACTGGTTGGATATCCCTGCAGTCCAAAGGACTCTCAAGAGTCTTCTCCAACACTGCAGTTCAAAAGCATCAATTCTTCAGCGCTCAGCTTTCTTTATAGTCCAACTCTCACATCCATACATGACTACTGGAAAAACCATAGCCTTGACTAGATGGACCTTTGTTGGCAAAGTAATGTCTCTGTTTTTTAATATGCTGTCTAGGTTGGTCATCAGAGAGGGCAATAGGCACCCCATTCCAGTGCTCTTGCCTGGAGGGTCCCATGGACAGAGGAGCCTGGTAGGCTGCAGTCCATGGGGTCACTAGGAGTCGGACATGACTGAGTGACTTCACTTTCACTTTTCACTTTCATGCATTGGAGAAGGAAATGGCAACCCACTCCAATGTTCTTGCCTGGAGAATCCCAGGGAGAGGGAAGCCTGGTGGGCTGCCATCTCTGGGGTCACAGAGTCAGACATGACTGAAGCGACTTAGCAGCAGCAGCAGCAGGTTGGTCATAACTTTCAAACCCTAAAAAATGATGCTGTGAAAGTGCTGTACTCAATATGCCAGCAAATTTGGAAAACTCAGCAGTGGCCACAAGACTGGAAAAGGTCAGTTTTCATCCCAATCCCAAAGAAAGGCAATGCTAAAGAATGCTCAAACTACCGCAAAATTGCACTAATCTCACGAGCTAGTAAAGTACTGCTCAAAATTCTCCAAGCCAGGCTTCAACAATACGTGAACCGTGAACTTCCAGATGTTCAAGCTGGTTTTAGAAAAGGCAGAGGAACCAGAGATCAAATTGCCAACATCCATTGGATCATTGAAAAAGCAAGAGAGTCCCAGAAAAACATCTATTTCTGCTTTATTTACTATACCAAAGCCTTTGACTGTCTGAATCACAATAAATTGTGGAAAATTTTGAAAGAGATGGGAATACCAGACCACCTGACCTGCCTCTTGAGAAATCTGTATGCAGGTCAAGAAGCAACAGTTAGAACTGGGCATGGAACAACAAACTGGTTCCAAATAGGAAAAGGAGTATGTCAAGGCTGTATATTGTCACCCTGCTTGTTTAAGTTATATGCAGAGCACATCATGCAAAATGCCAGGCTGGATGAAACACAGGCTGGAATCAAGATTGCCAGTAGAAATATCAAGAATCCCAGATATGCAGATGAAACCATCCTTATGGCAGAAAGTGAAGAAGAACTAAAGAGCTTCTTGATAAACGTGAAAGAGGAGAGTGAAAAAGTTGGCTTAAAGCTCAACATTCAGAAAACTAAGATCATGGCATCTGGTCCCATCACTTCATGGGAAATAGATGGGGAAACAGTGGAAACAGTGACAGACTTTATTTGGGGTGGGGGCTCTAAAATCACTGCAGATGGTGATTGCAGCCATGATATTAAAAGATGCTTACTCCCTGGAAGGAAATTTATGACCAAGACTCACTGTAAGCTATACTAATTATAAAGAGGAAGCTGGTAGGTTACAGTCCATGGGGTCGAGAAGAGTCCAACATGACTGAGTGACTTCATTTTCACTTTCATGCATTGGAGAAGGAAATGGCAACCCACTTCAGTGTTCTTGCCTGGAGAATCCCAGGGACCGAGGAGCCTGGTGGGTTGCCGTCTATGGGGTCGCACAGAGTCGGACACGACTGAAGCGACTTAGCAGCAGCAGTGTTGATGAAATTATAGGCAGCCTGACAAATGGAACACAACAAGTCCATAAGCAAAGAAATAAATGTGCATTCATTCACCTGATTTATGGCAAAGGTTGATGCTACACTGAAGTACAGAAAATATGCCCTTTTCAATAAGGAGTTCTGGGTCAATTACATATTAATACCAAAAAAATGTTTCTTGACCCCCACTTTATGTCATATAAAAAATTAATTCCAGATTGATTGCAGATCTAAATGTGAAAGGTGCAACAAATAAAGCCTTTTAAGTGAAAACAAAGCTAATATATCTTTGTTCCCTGGGAAGAGTCAAAGATTGCTTAAACAGGACACTAAAAGCACTAACCATTAGATATTATAATCTATAATAAAATAAAAGCAGCTAAAAAAGCTTAGTTACTTCTGCTTCTGGAATAGATTGAGTAATATGGATCATATTCATACTCCCAATTGAAATAAGAACAACACAACCAAAAAAAAAAAAAACCCAGAAAAGAAACAATGACAAAAAATGAAAAACAGACAAAATACATGAAGCTACTACAAAGAGTTGGACATGACTGAGCAACTGACCAACAGCAGCAACTGTTCTTGAGACATCAGAAATTAAGACATAAAGGACAGTGATCACTGGGCGACAGAGAGCAAATGAAGCAAGCTCTGTTATTACCCTGGCTTACTCCCTTGAGAGAGTTTATAGTCTTCAGTTTAGGTGGTGAAACTCAGAAGGAGCCTAGAAGTCTCCCTGAGTTGAGGAGGCAGACCTTGTCTAGGAAATCAAGGAAGCTAGAGTTTACAGGACAAAGTACTGAACAAGACAGAACTTCACAGAGAAATAATTTTAGAGATAAATACTTAACTGACTTCTGGCTGCATATGAATATGAGGAAACAATCTGAATCCAAGAAAAGAATGATGAGAGGCTACTACTGAGTACCGTGCCTTTTTGCACTAGCCAGGCAATAAACCTGATGATTCACAAGACATGGGAAATAACTCAAATGGAGTTGCTTCAGTAAAAGGGAAGAAATTTAAAATTACCCCTAGACTAAATGCTACTCTGATCCCACCTAACAACTCTTAAAAGCAAACTGAAAAGTATTAAACTGTTTCCTGTAATTTAAATACAAATTTTAAGAATACAAAATATCCATAACCCAAGAAGGTAAAATCACAATGCCAATTAAGTAAGCATCTAATTAAAGATTATTAGACATAGAAGTCAAAAAATATATCCCATAATGAGGACAAAACTCAACCAACTGAAACCAAATCAGAATGACACAGATGTTAGAATTACCAGATGGGCATTACAAAGTTATTTTTATAACTGTATTCCAGATGTTTAAAAAAATTAAGTTGAGAAAGAGAAGAAATAAAAAACTCAAAGAAACTTACAGAGATGAAAGACAGCTACATTTTTAAAGTACTAAAAGAAAAAAAAACTGTCAAACTACAAATTTATACCCAGCAAAAATATATTTTAGAATAAATATTCATCCCTAGTAGATCTTGAGATAATAGAAAAATAATACTAGATAGAAAATTAGAGCCACACAAAGGAATGAATGAAGAGCATAATGGGAACTACACGACAAACTACTTGGTAAATAAGTAAGATTTTACTTATTATTTAAGTATCTTATTAAATATAATAATAACAATGTTTTGTGGGATGCATATGTATAAATACATAATGAAAAATACAATTAAAGCCAGGAGGATAAAAATTAAAGCATACTGTACAACAGTTCTTATATATATATGTGAAGTGGTACAGTATCACTTGAAAGTAAATTGTGATAGATTAGAGTTGTTTAACATAAAACAATCACCTATATGATGAAACAATTATAGTTAATAATCCAGCAAAAGAGAGAATATGGAATCATTTAAAAACAATAAAAACACCATTAATTAAAAGACAAAGATTGTCATACTGGATTTTTAAAAATCAATACTCAATTATATACTGCATGCAAAAAAAAACATTTTAAATACGAAGACACAAATAGTGAAAAGTAAAAGCATGATAAATGATATACCACACTAAAACTAGTCAAAAGAAAGCTAGAATAGCTATAATTATATCAGATAAATAGATTTTAAAGCAAAAAATATTTCCATGGATTAAAAAAAAAAGGTGCTTTTATAATATTAAAGCAGTAACAACATCAAGAGGACACAACTCCAAACATGTAATCTGCCTAATAAAAGAGCTGCAAAAGACATGTAGAAATAGTAAGTAAGTAAGTGAAGTCACTCAATCGTGTCCGACTCTTTGCAACCCCTTGGACTGTAGCATATCAGGCTCCTCCATCCATGGGATTTTCCAGGCAAGAATACTGAAGTGGGTTGCCATTTCCTTCTCCAGGAGATCTTCCCCACCCAGGGATTGAACCTGGGTCTCCCGCATTGTAGACAGATGCTTTACCATCTGAGCTACTAGGGAAGTCTCTGTAGAAATAGACATCTGTAGAAATAGACATAGTCACAAATTAAGATTTGAATACTGTACTCTCAATAACAGATAGAACAAATAGACAGAAAGTCTGCAAACATACAGAAGATTTTCATACTGACAACTACTTTGATTCAATCGACGTTTTAAAGCTCTCTCCTCAACAACATCATTCAAGTCCACCCAGAACATTTATCAAGGTAGACCATATTCTGGCCCATAAAACCAAGCCTCAATAAATTCAGAAAGATTCAAGTCATGTAAAATATGTTCTCTGACTACAGTGAAAATAAATTAAAAATCAATAAAAGAAAGAGATCTGAAAAAATCTCTAAATAAATAAGATGTAGAACCTTAACAATACTATTATGTGATTCATGGGTCAAAGAAGAAACCAAGAGAAGAATTAGGCAATATTTTGAAGTGAATGAAAATAAAACCACAGTTATGGAATGTTGCTGAAACACTTATTAGAGGAGAATTTATAGCATTAAGGGCCTATTGCAGAAAATAAGAAAGGTCTCAAATTCATAACCTCAGCTTTCACCTTAAGAAACTAGAGGAAGAACAAACTAAGGAAATAATAAACATTATAATTGAAATAAATGAAAAGAAAAATAATAGAGAATATCAGTGAAACCAGTAGCTGGCTTTTGAGAAGACAAATAAAATTGATAAAACTCTACCTAGACTGACCAGAAAAATAGAAAGAAGGCATAAACTGCTCATCTGAAGAATGAGAAGTGCTATCACAGTAGGTTCAGTCTCTACAGACATTAAAATGATAAGGGGATATTATGAACAGCTTTACATCAATGAATTCTAACACAGACAAATTACTTGAAAGTACAAACTACCAAAACTCAATCAAGAAAAAATAGATAGATGTCCCTGTCTACTAAGTAAACTGAATTTGTAGTTAAATTTTCCTGTAAAGAAAACTGCAAGCCCAATGACTTGCTGGAGAACTCTACCAAACTTTTATGGAAGAAATATGAATTCCACACAAACTCTTCAAAGAACATGGAGAGGGGAATATTTCCCAAGTCATTCTATGAAGCCATTGTTGTTGTTCAGTCACTCAGTCATGTCCAACTCTTTCTGACCCCACAGACTGCAGTACTCCAGGCTTCCCTGTCCTTCACTATCTCCCGAAGTTTGCTCAAACTTATGTCCATTGAATCGGACATGCCATTCAACCATCTCATCCTCTGTCATCCCCTTCTCCTCCTGCCTTCAATCTTTCCTAGCATCAGGGTCTTTTCCAGTGAGTCTGCTGTTTGCATCAGATAGCCAAAATGCTGGAGCTTTAGCCTCAGCATCATCCCTCCAATGAATATTTTGGGTTGATTTTCTTTAGGATTGACAGGTTTGATCTCCTTGCTGTCCAAGGGACTGTCAAGAGTTTTCTCCAACGCCATAGTTGAAAAGTATCAATTTTTCAGCACTCAGCCTTCTTAATGGTCCAACTCTCACATTTCCAATATCTCTGATGAATATAGACACAAAATTGTTTACAAATTTTTAGCAAAGTTAATCATGGCCAAGCTGGGTTTATCCCAGGAATACAGAGCTAGTTTAGCATTTGAACGCCAATTAATGTAATTCAACATATTAGAAAGCTGAGAAGAAAGAAAACACTTCATCTGAATAGAGAAAAAGCATTTAACAAATCAAATATTCATTCTTGATGAAAACTCAGTAAGCTAAAAATAGAAGGGAACGTCTTCAACATGATAAAGGGCATCTAAAGAAAACTATCACTGGCAGCATACTTTAATGTTGAAAGACTAAATTTTTTCCCCAAAGATCAGGAACAGGACATGGATATTCATTCCCATCCCTTGCTATTCACCATTATACTGGAGAATCTGACCAGTGCATTAAGAGAGAAAAAAGACATCTGTATTGAAATAAAGAGCAAAAATCATTTTTTTTTACCAGATTAATGATCATCTATGTAGAAAGTCCAAGAAACTCTACAAAAAACTACTAGAAGAAGAAAGTTAATTTCAGTGAGATTTCAGTGTGCATAATCGACATACAAAAATCAATGAGAGTTCAATATACCAGCGATGAACAGTTTAAAGTTGAAATAAAAAATAGCATTTCCACCTGCATAAAAATATGAGATATTTAGGTACACATCTGCCCAATATTTTATAAGACCTGAATGCAGAAAAACTGTAAAACGTGGCTGAGAGAAATTTAAGAAAACTTAGATGTACCTGATTCAACAGATTGGTTCAAAAATGGGAAAGGAGTACATCAAGGCTGTATATAGTCACTCTGCTTATTTAACTTTTATGTAGAGTACATCATGTGATATGCCCAGCTGGATGACTCACAAGCTTAACATTCAAAAAATTAAGATCATGGCATCTAGTCCCATAACTTCATGGCAATTAGAAGGGGAAAAAATGAAAGTAGTGACATGTTTTCTTTTCTTGGGCTCCAAAATCACTGCAGACAGTGACTTCAGCCATGAAATTAAGACACTTGATCTTTCGAAGAAAAGCTATGACAAAACTAGACACCTTTTTAAAAGCAGAAACATCACTTTGCTGACAAAGATCCATATAATCAAAGCTATGATTTTTCCAGTAGTCATGTACAGATATGAGAGTTGGACCATAAAGAAGGCTGAGCGCTAAAGAATTGATGCTTTCAAACTGTGGTGCTGGAGAAGATTCTTGAGACACCAAGATCAAACAGATCAAACCAGTCAATCCTAAAGGAAATCAACCCTGAATATCACTGGATGGACTGACTCTGAAGCTGAAATTCCTATACTCTGGCCTCCTGATACAAAGAGCTGACTCATTGGGAAAGACCCTGATGCTAGGAAAGATTGAGGGCAGGAGAAGAGGGCAGCAGAGAATGAGATGGTTGGATGGCATCACCGACTCAATGGACATGAGTTTGAGCAAACTCCGGAAGATAGTGAAGGATAGGGAAGCCTGTCATGCTGCAGTCCATGGGGTTGCAAAGAGTCAGACTTGACTTTGCAACTGAACAACAATAACAACCTTGTTCATGAATTGGAAGATTGTTAAAATACCAACACAGATACTGTTAAGATACCAATATCGTTAACGTATAAATTCTCCTAAATTAATATATACATCCAGTGTAATCCAAATCACTATTTTTAAGGCAAATAATATTTCTGAGGATGAGCACTTCATTGGGGGCTCAGCTTGCATTTCTATGTTGACCTTTTCCATCACTATTGCCATGATATGTGTTGTGGTCACACAGCATGTGGCCTCTGACGTACTACTCTTTCAGCTAGAACAATCTTTGATCTTCTTTAATAAGTTACATTGTGAAGACTCCGCATCCCTAGGTACTACTGAAATTACTAGTTTTGAGAGAAGTATTTTTATTTTATCATACATTCTGCACAATCCTGCATTACACTTTCTTCATCAGAAAGAATGAAGAATATGCAAAAACCCAAAAAGGCCAGGTTAACTGTTGCATATTTTATGCGATAACTCATGATTCTCCAAGAGATTAAAGATGGGGAGCTCTCCACCTTTAACTTTACAATATTGCCTCACACTGGCTCCACTCCTAGAGGATTTTTATTCCTTTCGACAGATACTGATGTCCTCCCCCAATTTTTGGCTTTGATAAAAGTCTATGCTCTTTAACTAGAGCATAGTAATCATATCTCCATCTCTTCTGAATGTTGTTAAACAGCTATTAGTTCACTGCAGTTTTGCGAATTTGCTCAAAGTGGTTATTAGGATGTTTGCCTCTACCTTAAATGCCTCCAAACTACCAATTTCGCTTGTTTGTTTTATTTTCTCTTCCTTCCATGTCCATGTGATCTGTCACTGCAGTTTGCCCAAATTGTTCTTGATTTATAAAAAGCCCTCTTTTTGTGTCCTCTTTTTTGTTACCTTCAATGTAGTCTTAGATTAGAAATCAGATTACTTACCTTAGTAAAATTTTGTATAAAATAAAAATTGACCTTGACGGCATGTCAAAGGGTCTCTTCAGTGGATCCAAGGGCCTCAGTTTGTGTGGCATGAGCTGCTTCAGTAGCTTAGAGATCTTTCCCCTTCTTTTCAGGTACTCGTTAGCAATAGCTGGAAATGAAAGATGACTGACAAGTGAGTCACAATCATAACAGAATTACTAATAAAGCAATTACTATTGAAAACTACCAGCCACAGCCCTAGTTACTCAGTAGCGTTTGAAGCCTTCATGAAAGTCAGGGTAGACTCCCTTAATATCTCCTCTTGGCAAATGTCTGTGGTATGAATTGGAAGCCACACTAAAAAGCCCTGTAGGCTTGCTGCAGCCCTCCAAGTCCAACAGAATAGACAGAGATTTCATTCTTCTTAACTGTTATATTGCCAAGAAAGCCTGTTGAATTCTGAATATTCCTGGAAGTGATATCACACTTAGCTAAATCAGCCGTCAGTTTCTGACTGTGAAGTAGTTTCCCCAATTAGGCACCATGCAAAGCCTTCATAGGACATAAGGCTGATCAATGCTGAGTGAAGGAGCAGAATGGTGCTGGAGAGCCAACGCGAGGGTACTGGTACCTAGAAATGGGAGGATGAAGAGAGAGTGGCCCAACAAGGAAAAGGAAAGAATGCATTGCACAACTTCACTTCCCTCATGACTTTGTTAGTCGTAATTCTGGATATATGCATGTTGGGTTTATGATCTCCTTCAAAAATAATGTGAAAAGGTCATATGCAATTCTTATAGACTTATTAGAGAAACTTCATCCTCTTTAGCATTTTCCTGGGTCCTTGTAAGCCTGTTACACTCATACAGACATAATTTCAAACCAAAAACACTTCAAAACATAGATTGCCTTAAGGGAGCTGAGTTTTATTGAAAGGTTGCTAAGGAAAAGTAGTTCTTCATGTTATATATGAAGTATATTTTTATACTTACTTAAATAAATGGAAAAAATTGTTTAGCAGAGACTGACCAAATACCTCTTCTTATTCTCCTAGGCATACAGCTAAATTACATTCACCAGACCATTATAGATTATTTACATTTAACCCACATTTACATTCGAGATTATCTACCTAATTCTTACTCATGAAATGAATGGAAGTGACGAAATTAAGAATGTAAGTTTTTCATATTTGTTTTCTCTTCTCTTCATCTGCTGGTTGGATGACACTAAGGCAACCTAAATAAGCCACAAGTTGAAGCTAATAGGATGATAGCAAAGAGAGAGCAGAGCCCCACTACTCACCCTCACTGGATTATAAGAGAGAAATAAACCTTTGTTGGGTCAAACACTGAGATTTGGGGTTTGCTTATTTCAGCAGCTAGTATTATTTAACAAAGCTGTTTAAGAAAAGAAAAATACACATCATATTTGGGTAAAGCACAGAGAATCCCTCATTCATGGACTCTTGAGCCAAAATCACATTGTGTGATGATGCCTACTTAGTAGGTAGTGACAGCTCATCTCTCAGTTATTAATGCTCTCAAAAAACCTTCAGAGGCCTACAGAAGAGGCTAGAAGCCACACTATACAATGTCAGATCTGCACAGTGGGGGTAACACAGGAATAGCATTAGTCTTAAGAACTGGGCTTCAAGCTGAGACTTGTATGTGGTCTGAAGTGTGGTCATGCCATTTATTAATCATTTTATCTTTGGCATCTTGTTTAGCACCGTCATACCTTGGTTTTATCATCTGCAAAAAGGAGAAAAATAATAGTACCAACCTTAGATAGTGAAGGTTGCTGCTGTGTCGCTTCAGTCGTGTCCGACTCTGTGCGACCCCATAGATGGCAGCCCACCAGGCCTCCCATCCCTGGGATTCTCCAGGCAAGAACACTGGAGTGGGTTGCCATTTCCTTCTCCAATTCATGAAAGTGAAAAGTGAAAGTGAAGTCGCTCAGTCGTGTCCGACTCTAGTGACCCCATGGACTGCAGCCTACCAGGCTCCTTCGTCCATGGGATTTTCTAGGCAAAAGTACTGGAGTGGGGTGCCATTGCCTTCTCCTAGTGAAGGTTACCTAAGTGATATATGGTAAGTCCCTTGAATAGTGCATGGCACATAGTAAATATTATATGAGTATTTTTTACTATTATTAGCTAGACAAATGACCCTTAGAACTTACATATTTCTGAATCTTAATTTCTGTATCTGAAAAGTAAATCTACTATTAGTAAAATCTCTCTGTCACTGATAAAGGAGTGTAATGTTACAATACTTTGGAAGATTTTTCATTAATGGCCTTCAATGAATCATATGGGGTTGGCATTTAACTTGCTTTGGTCAGTGAGATATAACAAATGTGACACAGTAAAAAGCTTAACAAGCACTTATATCTCATGTCTTGACCTATAGGTTCAACAAAATCCCAGTCAAAATCTCAGCAAGTTATTATGTGGATATCAGCAAACTGATTCCAGAATAGCCAACAGAATATTGAAGAAGAACAGTCAAAAGACTGACTTTACCCAATTTACTTACAGTAATCAAAAGCTACAGTAATCAAGACACTGTTGGATTGGTGAAAGAATACACAAATGGATCAATGGAAGAGAACAGATCTAGAAATAGATCCATATAGTCACTGATCTTTGGCAAACGAGCAAAAGCAGTACAATGGAACAAAGATACTTTTCAAATGGTGCTAGAACAACTGAACATCCATATGCAAACAAAAATGAATCTAGATACGGATCGTACACTTTTCACAAAAATTAACTCAAAATGGGTCAGACCTAAATATAAAATACAAAACTATAAAACTCCTAGAGGATAGGAGAAAACTTATGTGACTGTGCATTTTGCAAGGCCTTTTTAGAAACAACACTAGAAGTACAATTCAAGAAAGAAATAATTGATAAATGGTAGATTTCATTAAAATTAAAAGCTGGATTTTTTAATTTATTAATTTTTTATTGAAGGATAATTGCTTTACAGAATTTTGCTGTTTTCTGTCAAACCTCAACACGAATCATCCATAGGTATACATATATCCCCTCCCTTTTGAACCTCCCTCCCATCTCCCTCCCCATCCCACCCCTCTAGGTTGATACAGAGCCCCTGTTTGAGCTTCCTGAGCCATACAGCAAATTCTCTTTGGCTGTCTATTTTAAAAGCTGTTCTGTGAAAGATAGTCAAGAGAATGAGAAGACAAGCCACAGACTGGGAGAAAATATTGGCAAAGTTCATAACTGGTAAAGCACTGCTATCTAAAATATATAAAAACTCCTAAAACTCAAGAATTCCCCAATTTAAAAACAGGCAAAAGATTTGAAAAGATACCTCATCAAAAAATCTAGGCAGATGACAAAATAAGCGTATGAAAAGATGCTCAACATCATATGTCATTAGAAAATTGCAAATTAAACCAATGGTAAGATAGCACTACACACCAAAATGCAAAACACTAACCATACCAAATGATGACAAGGCAGTAAAGCAAAAAGAACACGTGTGCTACATGCTTAGTCAGTCGGCCATGTCTGACTCTGTGACCCCATGGACTGTAGCCCATCAGGCTCCTCTGTCCATGGGATTCTCCAGGCAAGAATACTGGAGTGGTTGCTCTTCTCTTCTCCATGGGATTTTCCCTACCCAGGGATCAAACCCACGTCTCCTGTGTTGCCGACAGATTCTTCGCCATCTGAGCCACCAGGGAAGCCCCATTGGTAGTGCACTACAAAATGGTACAACCACTTTAGAAGATAGTTTGGCAGTTTCTTACAAAGCTAAACATGCTTTCACCATGCACGTGTATGTCGGCTCAGTTGTGTCCAACTCTTTGTGGCCCCAAGTACAACAGCCTGCCAGGCTTCTCTGTCCATGGGATTTCCCAGGCAAGAATACTGGATTGGGTTACCATTTCCTTCTCCAGGGAATCTTCTTGATCCAGGGACTGAACCCACCTATCCTGGATCTTTTGTTATGGCATGTGGATTCTTTATTCTCAGCTGCCAGAGAAGCTCATATGATCTAGCAATTGTGCTTCTTGGTATTTACCTATATGAGTTGAAAACTTATGTCCACACAAAGCATACATAAGGATGTTTATAAAAGCTTTATTCATAATTTCCAAAATGTCCTTCAGTAGGTGGTAAATACAGAAAATGGAATACTATTCAGCACTGAAAAGAAATGAGCCTTTAAGCCAAGAAAATAACATAGAGGAAACTTAAATGAGTATTACTATGTGAGAGAAGTCAATCTTAAAAGACTGCTACTGTGTGATATCAACTCTATGACATTCTGGGAAAGGCAAAACTATGGAGACAGTGAAAGGATCTGTGGTTACCAAGGGTGAGCAGTGAAAGTACTCTGATACTGTGAAGTTGAATATGTGTCAATATATAAGCCCATAGAATGTACCACACCACGAGTGAGCTGTAATGTAAACTGTGGCTTTGAGTGATAATTCTGTGAATGTAGGTTCAGCAGTTGTAGCAATTCTACCACTGCAATGGATTTTGATAGTGAGGGAGGTTGTGCATATGTTGGGGTAGGGAATATGTGGGAAATCTCTTTACATTATGGTCAAATTTTCTGTAAACCTAAAACTGCTCTTAGAAATAATCTCTTAAAATTTTCCAAGATGTTGTCATTGTTGTTGTTCAGTTGCCAAGTTGTGTTTGACTCTTCACAACCCCATGCTGCTGCTAAGTCGCTTCAGTCATGTCCGACTCTGTGCGACCCCATAGATGGCAGCCAACTAGGCTCCCCTGTCCCTGGGATTCTCCAGGCAAGAACACTGGAGTGGGTTGCCATTTCCTTCTCCAATACATGAAAGTGAAAAGTGAAAGTGAAGTCGCTCAGTCGTGTCTGACTCCTAGCGACCCCATGGACTGCAGCCCACCAGCCTCCTCCATCCATTGGGTTTTCCAGGCAAGAGTACTGGAGTGGGTTGCCATTGCCTTCTCCTCACAACCCCATAGACTGCAGCAAACCAGGCCTCCCTGTCCCCCACCATCTCCTGGAGTTTGCCCAAGTTCGTGTCTATTGCATCAGTGATGTCATTCAACCTCTCATTCTCTGTTGCACTCTTCTCTTCCTGCCTTTAATCTTTCTCAGCATCAGGGTCTTTTCAAATGAGTCTGCCGTTTGGCCAAAGAATTGGAACTTCAACATCAGTCCTTCCAATGAGTACTTAGGGCTGATTTCCTGTAAGATTGACTGGTTTGATCTTGCTGTCCAAGGGACTCTCAAGAGTCTTCTCCAGCACCACAGTTTGAAAGAATCAATTCTTTTTTTTTTTTCTTAACTTTACAATATTGTATTGGTTTTTCCATATATCAACATGAATCCGCCACAGGTATACACGTGTTCTTTCGCACTGTGCCTTCTTTAAGGTCCAGCTTTCACAACCATACGTGACTACTGGAAAGACCATAACCTTGACCATATGAACCTTTATCGGCAAGGTGACGTCTTTGCTTTTTAACACACTGTCTAGGTTTATCATAACCTTCCTGCTGAGAAGCAATCATCTAATTTCATGGCTGCAGTCACCATCCACAGTGATTTTAGAGCCCAAGAAAAGGACATCTGTCACTGCTTCCACCTTTTCCCCTTCTAATTGCCATGAATTGATGGGACCAGATGCCATAATCTTAGTGTTGTTTTTTTTAAGATTTAGTTTTAAGCTGGCTTTTTTTTCACTCTCCTCTTTCACCCTCATCAAAAGGAGCTAAGGCTCTTTAGTTCCTCTTCACCCTCTGCCATTAGAGTGGTATCATCCACATACCTGAGGTTGTTGATAAATCTCTCGCTTGTTTTGATTCCAGCTTGTAACTCATCCAGCCCAGCATTTCTCATGATGTGCTCTGTGTATAAGTTAAATAAACAGGGTGACAATAAACAGCCTTGGCATACTTCTTTATCAATCCTGAACCAGTCAGTTGTTCCATACAAGGTTCTAACTGTTGCTTCTTGACCTGCATACAGGTTTCTCGGGAGATGGCTAAGATGGTCTGGTATTCCCATCTCTAAGAGTTTTCCACAGTTTGTTATAATCCACACAGTCCAAGGTTTTAGTGTAGTCAATGAAACAGAGGTAGATGTTTTTCTGGAATTCCCATGCTTTCTGTATGATCTAGCAAATTTTGGCAATTTGAACTCTGGTTTCCATGTCTTTGCTAAACCCAGCTCGGACATCTGTAATTTCTGAGTTCACATAATCCTGAAGCCTGGCATGTAGGATTTTGAGCATAATCTCACTAACTAGCATGGGAGATGAGTGCAGTTGTATGGTGGTTTGAACATTCTTTAGTGCTGCCCTTCTTGGGAATTGGGATGAAGATTGACCTTTTCCAGTCCCGTGGCCACTGCTGAGTTTTCCAAATTTGCTGGCACATTGAGTGCAACACTTTGATAGCATCATCTTTTAGGATTTTAAATAGCTCTGCGGGAATTCCATTGCCTTCACTATTGACAGCAGTGTTTCCTAAGGCCCACCTGACTTCACACTCCAGAATGTCTGGCTCTGAGTGAGTGAGCACACCATCATGGTTATCTGGTTCATTAAGACCTTTTTTTGTACAGTTCTGTGTATTCTTGGCCATCTCTTCTTGATCTCTTCTGCTTCTGTACTAGGTCTTGGCCACTTCTGTCCTTTATCATGCCCATCTTTTGATGAAATATTCCTTTTATATTTCTACTTTTCTTGAAGAGATCTCTAGTCTTTCCCCTTCTATTGCTTTCTTATATTTCTTTGCATTGTTCATTGAAGAAAGCCTTCTTGCCTCTCCTTGCTATTCTCTGGAACTCTGTGTTTAGTTGAGTGTACCTTTTCCTTTCTCCCTTGCTTTTCACTTCTCTTCTTTCTTCAGGTGTGTGTAAAGCCTCCTCAGACAACCACTTTGCCTTCTTGCTTTACTTTTTATTTGGGATGGTTTTGCTCACTGCCTCTTGTATAATATTACGGACGTCTATCCATAGTTCTTCAAGCACTCTGTTTAGTAGATCTAGTCCCTTGAATCTATTCAGACTCTTTTGTTGATTACGAGGGCTACTCCATTTCTTCTATGTTATTCTAGTCCACAGTAGTAGATACAATAGTCATCTGAGTCAAATAATACCAAGAGAAATTCATAAAATATCTTATATCGAGCTCCTAGTGTGTAGCAAGAACCATGTCAGACATAGTAGGGGGACAGGAAGGAAAAGAGTTATAGATGCAAGAGAAATAGAGAATTTGTGTCCGATGTAATCATTTTCTAGGTAGGAAGACAAGACACAGCAAAAATAAATGAAGTAGCTAGTCCAGCTGCATCTCCTCCCAGTCCCCATAAAGACTCCCTTCTGGATATTTGACATTTATTTGTAACATATAACTTGGAATTCTTTTCAACAATCTCTAAACACAGAAAATTGCATAATGAGTTGAAAAAAGCAAAAGTATGCAAGGGTCAGTTACAGAAGTGAGTTAATCAGGGCAGTATATAATATATTAGGAACTTGCAGAGAGGATGGAGGTGTGGCAGAGCTGTGGTCAAACGGAAACATGCTTACTCTGCCAAAAAGAATTCAAATTTATATTAAAAGCCAAACCAAACTAAAACAAAACACAGAAAATTCTAAAGTAAAAGTTTATAACTCATTGCAGAGTTAATTATGGACTTATTTTCCCTAAATATAGGCTTTAAAATATCTCTCAATACAAGGCATTTTGATAGACTACTGCTAGTAGTGAATTTAGAAACAGAGAATTTAACACTCAAATATTGTACACAGTATTCACAGTGGGTTTTTACTTAGTTATTCTGCTTCTGTGTATCAACCAGAATAACAGCCACAATCATGCTAAGAATAAAAGACCTACAGAATTTAAAAAAAAAAAAAAAGGCTCTTGCCTGCTGAACAAAATAAATCTGTCAGATGTGATCTCTGCCCTTAACTGTGTTCCTTGGAAGACTAGGCTATCAATCAGTTCAGCAATATATATTGACTGAACATTTACTTGCTTGGGAAAGAACTCTCAGAGTACCTAAAACACATATGAAACAAGATATTAAATAACTTGGGTTGAAAAAATGAATTGTTTCACAGCCAAGAGATGTGATGACCACATCTAATGTGCTATCCTGGATGGGATCCTGAAACAGAAAAAGGACATTAGATAAAAACTAAGGGAATCTGATTCAAGTCACTTTAGTAAATTACAATGTATCAGTATTGGTTCATTCATTATAATAAATGCACCTGTGCTGTGTGTGTGTGTGTGCATGTGTGAGTGCATGCTATCATGTACAACTCCTTGAGACCCCATGGACTGTAACCCACCAGACTCCTCTGTCCATGGAATTTTCCAGGCAAGAATGAATACTAGAGTGGGTTGCCATTTCTGCCTCCAGAGGATCTTCCTGACCCAGGGATCAAACCCCTCACCTCTTGGGTCTCCTGTATTGAGGTGGATTCTTTACCACTGCACTTCCTACTCTACTAATACGTTATTTATAGACAGAACTGGGTGCCAAATATGCTGGAACTCTCTGTACTATCTTTTCAATTTTTTGGTAAATCTAAAACTGTCCTAAAAAATTAAGTTTTAAAAAAATTAATTAATGACTATTATGGCAAATTCAGGCCTCTTGATTCCCAGGTCCCTTTGCTTTTTCCACAGATAGGAGTTTGTAACCTGTTTGTGTTATGGAAGCCTTTGGCAGTCTGAGAAGCATAACTGCATTAAGAAAAAGGATTACAAAGGAAATAAGCACTATTGAAATAGTTATAATAGTAAAAAAAAAGTTTGCAATATACTAATCTGTGTTTGATGCTTTTGAACTGTGGTGTTGGAGAAGACTCTTGAGAGTCCCTTGGACTGCAAGGAGATCCAACCAGTCCATTCTAAAGGAGATCAGCCCTGGGTGTTCTTTGGAAGGAATGATGCTAAAGCTGAAACTCCAGTACTTTGGCCACCTCATGCAAAGAGTTGACTCATTGGAAAAGACTCTGATGCTGGGAGGGGTTGGGAGCAGGAGGAAAAGGGGACGACAGAGGATGAGATGGCTGGATGACATCACCGACTCAATGGATGTGAGTTTGAGTGAACTCCGGGAGTTGGTGATGGACAGGGAGGCCTGGCACGCTGCAATTCATGGGGTCACAAAGAGTCAGACACGTCTGAGCGACTGAACTGAACTGAACTGAATGTGTGTTGTCATAGTGCATCAAATACAAGATCCAATGACAGGCTTCTTACCTACTATCATTTGGAAAAGTAATGAGTATAAATGATAATTCAAGATACCTGCACCTACTGAAATATACAAAAATATTTTTAATCTCCATGGGTGCAAGTCACAAGTATTAAAACTGCTATGGTTTGTTGCCGCCATTCATAATTTTTAAGACAGTTAAATTTCAGTTAGAAGTTATGAAAAAGAGTTGTGTATTCTTATCCGAGTTCATAGGACACACACACCTCACCGTCTCCTGCGTTCTACGGACATAGGAGTCCCTGGGCTAGGGAAGTACTTGCACTTTCAGCCTCTCTAAGGATAAAAAATGAAATCGTGGTCTTTGTAATCTTGGACCTGTGTCTGCTTGGATTCTGAAAGAGATTTTTGGAAGGATGCAGTATTGTAGTTTCTCTCTGCTTTACCCTACACAGCCTCAGCTTTGCTCATCTTATTCTCCTTCCTGGCCTGATGTTCTTGGTACCCTTATGACAAAGTTAGAGATGATTTTGAATATTCGTCACTTTTTTTGTTATTTACAGCATGAATCTAGACTTTTCTCTAGTTATGTTTTCTTCCTGTCCTAACTCTCCAGGTAGCAAGTTCCACATGCTTAACTAGATGCTTTATTACAGAAGTTCTGTAACTTGTTCCTAACCTCTCCACACAATAGTTTCTCTAAGAAATGGTGAAAAATAGCCCACATTCAAATCAAGTTTCTGAAGAACTTACTTGTATAAATTCCATTAAAACCATGATCAGTTTACACCTTAGCAGCCATAGATACTGAAATATCCCCTTGAAGCTGTGGCTTTCAAGAGTTCTCTGCTGCCTCATCTCTTCTCACCAGGTTACTAGGAAGAGAAATCCCATGATTTCCAATCCATACTTTCCAACAAATGCATAATATCCTGCTCAGAAATATCCAGTGACTAGCAGCTTGGCAGTGCCAAGTAAAATTTGGTGGGTAAACACAGAAATATTCCCCTTGTGGTTTTCTTCATCTTTACACCAACTTACCTGTTGATGGTATCTGTCAGTGACTCCTTCCCAGTAGAGCAGTGTTGGCCCCACAAATCAGAATTTCTCTTTGCTGAGAACAGAGTCTGGCAACCATTCAAAAACAAGTAATCTGAAAACACTTACCTGCCTAAACCAATCTTCATTTTGATATGCCGGCTCTGGTATTGCCAAACTTGGAGACGTCTCAAACAATTTGTTTTGTTTCTGAAAAACAGAATTAATCTACAGTGATTAAAGTCTGACACAATGTCCTCAAGCCATCCTTTATTTTTGTATTTTTTCTGAGAAACTTTGCCTAAAGCAATTTAAGAAAGTCTGAGAAAGACTAAATGAAATCAAGGGAGATAGTTATCTTGATCCTATTTGATTTTGACCAGATACTTCCAACTAATTACTAATTCTTGGTAATGCTGCCATGTTAAAATACAGATATGTGGATTTATAAGAGCAGAGGCTATTTATGTTGTTTTTCTACTCAAGCAGAAATAAGCCTGGACTTGCAGGATATCTGTACACTTAGAAAAACTTAACTGTTTAGCTGCTTTTGTCCTGAAAAACAAAAATAATGTATATCCTTGAGTGGATTTTTTTTTACTTTTCTGTGATGCAGTGCTGGGGGCTCAGTGAAAGAATGCTGCATTAGTCCAATAGAGCTGCTGGCTCTCCTTTGGCAAGCTTTATGCCAGTGGCGGAAGCATCCCTGTGTATCTGCCCCCTTCCCCCTTTGTGGTTTCAGAGTCTAGAGCCTTACACCCAAAGCAATGGGGAGAAATAAGGTCAATCTGGATAATTTCAGACCCCACTCCAAGGATAGTCAACTTTTGCTTTTCTCCTAAAAGAAGATAGATCTTCCCAACCCAGGTATCAAACCCAAGTCTCCCTCATTGCAGGCGTTTTCTTTACCAGCTGAACCACCAGGGAAGCCAAAAGAAGAATCAGTGTTTTTTTTTTATCTCTAATATGAGGGAAATTGGCTCACTAGTTTTCATAAGATTATCTTTTTCCATATTCACCATCTCTCCCCTGTGGAGCCAGAGTGGGGATTTGCAGGTAACAGAAACTGGCTGCATGGAGAGAGCCAGAGGGCACTGCAGGAGCCAGGGCTTGGGCCAGGCAGACTTTGGGACAGACAAACTAGAGAGCCACTCCAGACCCCATACCCTGGGGGGCTCTGAGGGCGCTGGTCAACATCAGGCAGCAATGAATGTGATATGTTTGATACTGATTATTTCCCTCTTATTTCTGAGAAGGAAAAAAAAAGCTATTAACAATAAACTTGTTCATTTGGACTGTGCTTTATAGGGCTTCCCAGCTGGCTCAGTGGTAAAGAATCTGCCTGCCAATGCAGGAGGCGCAGGAGATGCAAGAGACTCGAGTTCAATCTCTGAGTCGGGAAGATTCCGTGGAGGAATCTTTGGGTCTGGAAGATTCCCTGGAGAAGGAAATTTAGGGCTTGTAATCTTCTTAGAGCTGTGAATTCTTGTCTTTTTGACCTAACCAATAAATTGTATCGGGACTTCTATAGAAATGCTCACTTTTAAATATGCCAGTTCTAATATCACTTTCATTTCATTAAAAATAACAGGATATTTTAAAGCTTCAGAAAATATAAGGAAGGACATAAATTAAGAACAATTGTTTTAGTAAGTTTTATGAAAAACTGATTATGTATCCTTTTTTTGGCTTTTCTTAGTTATGTTCATTTGTTTTTTAATTTTACCACTGTCTAATCTAACTTTTAGGCATTATTGCTTTAGACTATAATTTGGCTAGGACAATAAATCAGGAAATAGCATGCAAGCCTGTGGCAACTATAAAAATGTGCTCCTCACATGTCCTCCTGCAGGAGTGTAACAGAGAGAAGACAGAGCTGTGACCCACGGACCCACACCCAGGCCACGATTGCCCACAGTAGGAGTGACGAGGCAGGTCTGTTCTGTCAAGATGCAGGACTCCTCAGATGCATGCCTTTGGCTGAAGGGCTCCCCATGGGCTGGCAGATACTTTCTTAGAACCGAGGTGTACTCTGTGCCCTGTCTCTCCTTCCTTCCCTCTCCTTCATGGGAAGAGTTACACCTGATCACAGGCTCAGGGATCTCCATACCTCATCCAGTTCCCTCCAGCTTTTCTCTTGGATTTTCCCCATCTCTTACAGGTCGAATCCTGTCCAGGTAACTGTTCCTTAAAGGACCCGAGCCAACCCGAAGTCCTTTCCCACCCACTACTTCAGTCACTTGCACCTCACACGACCACTGGGAGAATTTAAGAATGGGTACAGAGAATGAGAGACTTGAGTGTGTATCATTCATGCCAAAGCTAGGATGAGAAGCCAGAAGTTCCGACTCTTAAGACTGAACTTTCCATTGTATCACAAGATTTCTTCTGAAGGAATCACTCTTCAATACAAAGTACCCTGTTTGAGAAGAAATATCTAGATTATAAGAACTCCACTGAATTTTCCAGTGATAATTTCCAAGTGATTGTGCCACCTCTCCGGAGTAGTGGTTTTCAAATATTTTTAAGCCGTGGACTTTTTTCTTCAAGTTAGACCCTCACTGAAGCAGAGGCAGACCTGAGGCACAGCTGGGATGGTAGGTGAAGTGGCCAAATGGAAGACTAAAATCAACTGCTAGGCCTCCTGCTCCCTCACCCCCAGTCACTGCTGCTTGAGACGCCTTTTCAAGAACCCCTGAGCTCCACAAGCATGGTAGTGAAACCTCTGCTTAAACTGTTGGTTTTTAAATAGTATCTCACAGAGAGCCCCTCTCAGTCTAATCACAAAGGAGAAAGAAGGTCAAGCCAGGGGCTCTGGATCCCAGGCTACCTCAGAGGGAGCTACTGTGCTTTAAGCTGCTAGTCTACGATTCCTCAGAAGTGTACCTTTGAAGCAAGTGCTCTGTAGCCAAAATATTTTTTCAAATATATATTTTTGAAGTAAATATATTTGGAAAAGCTCCTGCTCCAGAGCACTGTACAGAAAGTGAAGAAAGAAAGTGAAGTTTCTCAGTCATGTCCGACTCTTTGTGACCCCATGGACTGAAGCCCACCAAGCTCCCCTGTCCATGTGATTCTCCAGGCAAGAGTACTGGAGTGGGTTGCCATTTCCTTCTCCAAGGGATCTTTCTGACCCAAGGTTTGAACCCAGGTCTCCCACATTGTAGGCAGACACTTTACCATCTGAGCCACCAGGGAATGCTGAAGGCTCAGAGGTACAGAGGGACCTCTGAGGTATAAAAGGCACCAAAAGGACCTCTTATACATGGTCTTGCTTCCTTACATTGTGGCCACATCTATGAACATCTAGAACAGAGGAACTGGAACACAATCCCAGTCGTCTGATTCATCCCAGTGTAGTCCAGCTGAACTGATAGGGAGTTCTGCAGGCAGCAGACAAAAGAGCCCTGCTCTTCTGGGCCTGGTTCCTTTGTCCTGGGACAGGTCAGTAGCTTCCCTGCTTGGCAGTCAGAGGAGTGTGTCTTCAGGTGCCCTCACCAAGTGCTCAGACTCAAGTTCTCCACCCCTGCTATTGCTCTTCCTGGAAATGCTTTCCTCCATGTGTCTGCTTGGCTATCTCTGTCACTTCCCTTATGTGAAAGTTGCTCAGTCATGTCCAACTCTTTGCAACCCCACAGACTGTAGCCCGCCAGGTTTCTCTGTCCATGGAATTCTCCAGGCCAGAATACTGGAGTGGATAATGGTTCCCTTCTCCAAGGGATCCTCCCAACCCAGGGATCAAACCCAGGTCTCCTGCATTGCAGGCAGACTCTTTACCATTTGAGCCACCAGGGAAGCCCTCACTTCCCTTATGGCTCTACACAATTGTCACCTCATCAGAAAGATACCCCTGATGACATCACATAAAATATCAGCCCACCTCATCTCCTGCACCCCACTTACTCCTCACCAACTTTTCCTGTCTGCCTTCCTCAACTCTGCTCTTCTTTACAGTATTTTTGTCATCTAACATATTGGATACTTGTGATTAGAAAAGAAAAGCTCTATAGAGGCATAGAGTTTTTCTTTAGAGCTACCTCCCTCGTGCTTAGAGTAGTATCTGACACAAAGGAAGCACTCAAACATGTGTTGAATGATTAAATGAATAAATGATCATACCTTGGAATTTTTAAGCAAAAGTGATTTATTCAGCACCTATGTAACAGGGGAGAGGAGTAGGCTAGGGAATCTGAGCTGAGAAAAAAAAGGTTGCAAGAAGATCCTTGCTCTGTCCAGTGAGTTAACCTGCATCTCATCTTTACTACATACATATGGCAACCATTTGTCCAAGACTTGAGGATCATATCAAATATTCTATTGATTTCCCCTATGGTTAATTTAATTCCTTCCAGACCATATATCAATAACATTGGATTTAAAAAATATATAATCACTCTATCTATATGCATAGAGAGTTGAAAATTCCAGGTCTGCAAATATCCACAGCAAAAATATGATATATTTTATGTTTGTGTTTACAGACTCAGGACATCTTACACACTGAATTTTTGTTTATTTTCTAGCCACAGTAAAGTCATTTTTGATTGTCTGCTGGCCCAGTTAAGTGCTGCTCCCCCAGAATCTCTGCAGAAAGCCTACTACAGTGATGCTTCAGCCAGTTATTCAAAGACAGTAGCCCTCGCAAGCTGGAATACTCTGCCAGAATATTATATTATGAATACGTTAGCAGTTGTTGTTCTTCAGTTGCTAAGTCATATCCTACTTTTTATGACCCCATGGACTGCAGCACATCAGGCTTCGATGTCCTTCACTATCTCCCAGGGTTTTCTCAAACTCATGTCCATTGAGTTGATGACGCCATCCAACCATCTTATCTTTCGTCTCCTTCTCCTGCCCTCAATTTTTCCAAGCAGCAGGGTCTTTTCCAACAAGTTGGCCCTTCACATCAGGCAGCCAATGTATTGGAGCTTCAGCTTCAGCATCAGCCCTTCCAATAATATTCAGGATTGATTTCCTTTAGGATTGACTTGTTTGATCTTGCTGTCCAAGGGACGCTCAAGAGTCTTCTCCAGCACCACAGTTTGAAAGCATCAATTCTTCAATCCTCAGTCTTCTTTGTGGTCCAACTCTCACGTCCATACCTGACTACTGGAAAAATCATAGCTTTGACTATATGGACCTTTGTTTTCAGTGATGTCTCTACTTTTTCAATACACTGTCTAGGTTTGTCATAGCTTTTCTTCCAAGGAGCAAGTGTCTTTTAATTTCTTGGCTGCAGTCATTGTCTGCACTGATTTGGGGGCCCAAGAAAATAAAGTCTGTCACTATTTCCATTTTTTCCTATCTATTTGCCATGAAGTGAGTACCAGATTCTATGATCTTAGTTTTTTGAATGTTGAGTTTTAAACCAGCTTTTTCACTCTCCTCTTTCATCTTCATCAAGAGGGACTTTAGTTCCTCTTCACTTTGTGCCATTATAGTGCTATCATCTGCTTATCTGAGGTTGTTATTTCTTCTGGCAGTCTTGATTCCAGCTTGTCATTCATCCAGCCCAGCATTTCGCATGATGTATTGACATACAAATATTATTAATATAGTAGGATTATTTGCTACTATATTTTTTCACTAAAACATTCTTCCAGAAGCACATTAGGATTTAATGCCAGTCCACAGCAATCTACATTTAAGAGAATCCAAGTTAGTGTTCTCAGTAGTAGCCAAAGGACAAAAATTCTTTTTTTTTTAATTAATTAATTTATTTTAATTGGAGGCTAATTACAGTATTGTGGTAGTTTTTACCATACACTGACATGAATCAGCCATGGGTGTACATGTGTCCCCCATCCTAAACCCCCCTCCCACCTCCCTTTCCACCAGATCCCTCTGGGTCCAAGGAACAAAAATTCTTAAGCAAATCAACCAAATTAAAAGGGGATCAAACTTTGTAGACAATGTCAGATAATGCCTTCTATTACTTTAAATCCCTTTTTCAAAGCATTTGCTTTCTCTCAGAATAACATAGTGGAAATAAGAGTTCAGGAGAAGCAGTCTGAGTAAAGGAAATCAACCTATTTAAATCCTTGCTTGGCTCTTTCTTGGTCCTGGGTTCAAGTCTGTCATTTTAAGTCTCCTAGATTGGCTTCCATTCCTTCTTCTCTTCCTCTTAAGAAAGAAAGAAAGCAAAAAAGAAAATCTCTTTATGGGCAAAGGTCCTGTCTCATACGTCTTTGTCCAGAGTCCATGCTCAATAAATGTTTGTTGAGCTCAAGGTGTCTCCTCCCCTGTAAGAGGTGAAGCCGTTTAGAAGGTGTCAGTGCTTACAGGTTAGGCAATTCAATCAGGCCTTCACAGTGGCTTTAAGCACCTTCTTTGATGTCAGTAGTGGAAGCAGGTCTCATTCTGTCTTAGATTTTTAGGAACAATAAAGTTGCAGTGATTTGGTAGGAAGACAATTATCACCCTCAGATCACATTCAGAGCCCCTCCCCCACCTTTTTCTCATTCTCTTTCCTGTTTACTCTCTGCCTCTTTCTTCATAGTTCATCCTTCCAAAGCTTTTTATCACCAGCACAAAGACCCAGTACTAGCATCTTTTTATTCAAGAGTCCAAGGTCCTTCTGTCGTATTTTGATGGAACTCATCCAAGTGTCTATTTTTTCACAGCAGATTAGACATGGAATTGATCCTTTCAACATCTAAGGGAATTCCATGAAATCAAGCACCACATTCTTTGGGCAGTTTTATAGGAGTTCTTACAGACATACCTGCCTACCTGCAATTTTAAATTAATTAATTAACTTATTTATACTGTTGCTGAGAGACCCCCTCTACCTCTGTCCTCGCCCTGACACAAAGGGAGCGATAGCACTTTCTTTTCAGTCTGTCTTTTGATGACTATAAGAACTATTTTCATCTCATTGTTTAAAGGTAATTTTCTTTTTGATTCAGAGAGCTCCTGAATTCCATTAAAATCACAGGGCTGTCATAGAATCATAGAAATGTAAACCTAAAATGGATTATAAAATCATCTAGTCCAACTCTTTCATATTCTATATTAATTCATTCAGATTTTCAAGAGATACACATTTAGCATCTACTACATGTCAGGCATTGGGCTAGTTATTGAGGTCACATCCTTTCAGGAGAAGGAAACACATAAATAAGTACTAGACAATGTGATTCAAGTGCAAAAGAAGCCCAGAAGATGGGTTCCCATCTGCTTGTGGGGAGCAGGGAAGGCCAGTATAGAAAAGAACACCTACAAAGATTCAGGTACTGGAAGTTGGGTGTGTGTTCTTCCTATTCTGGTCAGGCTCTGCTCCAAGTGCCCCATATTTAAGAACTCCTTCATGCCTCACACAACCTTGTGAGGTAGAGATTTATGTCATCTCCATTTTAGAGATGAGGAAACCCAATACAGAAAAGGTTAGTAATGTGCCTGAGTAACACATCAGTAAGTGGCAGAACCAGGAGCGTACCACCCATTGTTCATCCTCTTAATTGCAGTGCATCCTGCCACTAGGACTTTGCTGAAATTCCCTGGCTAAACATCAAGTGAGGATTAAGTCAAGGTGTTCAGGTTCCAGACTAACATTAAAGTCTTAACTCCCGAGACCCCAGAGTAAGTGTCTGTTTTTCTTAGTGGTCTGTCAGAGGCTGATGATTCTCAAAGTAGCTTCTTAAAAAAAGGTAAGATGTTCCCTAGAATAGCAACTTAGGGGTCCTTGTTTAGAAGTGTCAGGGCTTGGGGGAGGGAAATATGACAAATATAAGACTGAGCTTCCATTAAACAAAAATATACTGTGAGCAAAAACCTGGTGTGTTTAGGTGAATAGTGAGTTTCTACCACTTGCAAGGTATAATAATAATCAGGTTTTCAAAATACTCTGCCAGACTCCACTGGCCTCTTTAAGATAGAAATTCAGAGACAGATAAAAGACTGTGTTCAGGTTTTATTTTAATCTCTGCCTCCCTACTTGTGGTCTTAGAGGCCTTAGTATTGAAAGCAAATGATATTTCTACCTTCTTCCCAAGACAGGAATTTGCATTTTAATTTTGGAACACTTAGAGAAAAATCAAATGTAATGCTTTACTTACTTTTTTGAGACTTTTTCCTCCCTCTTTCCAGGAATAAAGGTTACTGCTTACTGCTGCTGCTGCTAAGTCACTTCAGTCACTGCTTACTGAGTTGTAGTCTAAATACTATAAGTTCCATGACAGTACTAGTTGCTGGAGCTGTAGAAAATGTGTCTGTGCTTTGCCCAGGAGGAAGGAGTCCGCTTCAAGGGGCTCCAGCATGAAATGAATTTGTATCAGAGCATAGAAATTAGTTTATCTTGAACTGAACTTCAGTTCAGGAAGTTTATATGTAAACAAATGGAAAATATACTTTAGATGTGTTGAGAGTCTTACTTTGGTAAAGAAAATTGTTTATGTATGTTTATCATCTTATTAGCATTCCAAAGCTAATACTTAAGAGTTTGTCTATCAGCCTAGTCTCTGCTCAACTTGGTAAGGTGGCCATGCAATTTATCATACAAACTGGACACTTAGAAAGCTTAAGTGTTAGAAAGTGAAAGTGTTAGCTGTTCAGTCGTATCCAAAAGCATAATGAGTACCATTATTATATACATTGGGACAGTGTGTAAACCAGGTCTGAACCAGCAAACTACCATGCATGATCAACCTAATCATGGGCAAAATTCCCTTTTCAAGCAAAATAAATTAATGTGGCATCTGCAGACAGAGCATGATGGCAAGTACAGGGTCACATAAATGAACGGCCAATAAGATGAAGTTTGCCACCTGAGACTACTTTGAACTTAGCAGTTTAGAGCTGGAAGGGACAGTGTAGTCATCTAGTTCAACCAGATGAGGAAGTGAAAAGGAATTAGGGATTCAGGTAGGCTCCTTACAAAATAGAGACCTGATCCAGGACTCCTGACTCAACTACATCAAGCAGCCACTTGGATAGTTTCTGAGGCTCAACTGTAAGTTGAGTGGCTAGGGATCCAATAGAAGGAATATCTGGGGTTAATCCCTTCCCCTCCTAGCATCAGTGTTCTTCCCACCCTCCCATGAAACGCTCTCCACATTTTCTGCCAGCTCTGGCAATAACAACACCTTCAGCTCTCCTTGTTGATGAACCAGTAGATAATAACAGTGGTAAATAATGGCACCAAATGCTTGAGCAGTGCACTTCAAATTGAGCAGGTTTGTTCTCATTAATTGTCATATTCATTAATCATTTATCTGGATAATCAGTTACCACTCATTACTATCCTACAGAAAACAGAGATCAAAAAATAATGGCACACTATTCAGGTCAGTTTTGATGAGCTATGATTCTGTCTAGAGAATCTGATAATGTAAATTAAAAATAAGAGCAGATGATAGAGAATGTTAAGAGAATGCAGGTAGAAAGGGTGGGCCATGTGCAGGTTCTGAATGTTGGAGACGGGATGATTAGCTTGACTGAGAAGGACATGAAAAGGGTAATAGAAAAAGTTCAGAAAACCAATTTTGTATGGTGTCTACTCTAGCAAAGGGATATGTTAAAGCTCCTTTAAAGTTAATGAGAAGCATGAACTCACATGTAAGAGCAGGTGTGGGGTGCCCAGAGCACTCAAGAGTGTTTTCTCTACTTAGGAATCAAAGACCAGGAATTAATTATCTCCTTAAAGGCAGGTTCCTTTGCATATCTGTCTCTAGTTCTTTACTATTTCCCCACAAACCAAGGTGAGCTGGCAGGAAGAGGGAAATGAATTAATTCCCAAATATAAAATTAAACTTTTTTCCTATCACTCACGAGCATCACATTTTGTTTTATGCAATGAGCCCAGGAGGATTGGAATGGATACCTTTTGCAAAGCAAAGAGGAAAAAACATTGAAATTCTGGCATTGTTTGGAATGAAAGAGCAAGTCTCAAAAGAATATCAGTTTATCTGTGGCAAAATATCTTTACTGAATGAAACCAACATTTAGATGAAGATAGAAAAACTGTATCAGTCATTTAGAATTTTAGTCACACTATAATCTATATCACCTTCCTGCCTATTGCATATTTGGGACTTCATGGACACATATTTCAGTTTTCACCAAGATGTTGAATACCATGGAAGATTGATAGTTCTGCAGTGAACTCTTAACGTATTTCTCAAGTCTTTTTACGTTAGGTCTTCCAGAGTACCACTTAAGAAGCCCCCTTTTATTGGGCAGTGTCCAGTAAGTACGCTTTAACTAAATTCAGTGCTTTTGAAACTTCTTTTTACTGCAGCTTACCTAAAAAATACATTTTAGGGCGAGTTCCTGAGATGGCAGAGTAGAAAGACCCTGAGCCCACCTCCTGTCATGGTCACATCAAAATGACAACTATATACAGAAAAAAACTATCAGCGAAAAAGATTGAAAGCTAACCAGAAAAGATCTTCTACAACTAAAGATATGAAGAAAGAACCACAACATAGGAAGGAGAGGCAAAGTGACAATATAGTCAAGACCTACCCCCACAGTGGGCAATCCACAAATGGGAGAATAATTACAACTGCTGAGGCTTTCCCTAAGAAGCAGGGGGGCTGAACCCCACATTGGCTTCCCAGCCCAGGGGTCCTGTGCGTGGAAAATGAGCCCCCAGAGAATTTGGCTTTGAAGGTGCGCAGGGCTTACTTTTGGGAAACTCAGAGGCTCTTCTCTAAAAAAGTGCATACAAAACCTCACATGCTGCCAACCAAGGGCAGAAGCAATAATTTAAGAAGATCTGGGGTCAGACCCACCTGCTGATCTTGGAGAGTCTCCCGGAGAGACAGGAGGCAACCAGAACTCACTCTGGGGATACAGACACCGGCGGTAGACATTTGAGGGCACTCGTTCTACCGCATGGACACTAGTGCTGGCAAGGACCATTTTGGAACACTCCCCCAGCTTTATGAGCCTTAGGTCCCAGCCCTGCCCCCACTCACCAGCCTAGAGGCACCAGTACTGGGTTTTCTCAGACCAAGCCACTAACTAGTTGGGAGGGGACACAGCACCACCCACCAGCAAACAGAATGCTTTAAGATCCCCTGAACTCCAAGCTGCCTGTGGACAGAGCCCTGTCCTCCAAAAGCCCAGGACCCAGCTCCACTCTCCCAGAAGCCCAAGGGCAATATAGACTCCAGGACCCAGCCCTACTCACCAGTGCACAGGCAGCAGCCCCAGAATCCTCTGGGCTCCAACCCCACCCACCAGCAAGCCTGTTTTAACCTCTGGACCAGCCTCATCTACCAGCAGACAGACAGCAGCCCCAGGACAACCAGTGACCCATAACCCTCCTTGGCAGGACTCAGCCAACTCCCAGCAGGCCAGTTTCAGCCGTGGGACCAGCTGGAGCCTGAGGAGCCTTACCCACATGCAGGTCAACACAAGCTACAGAACACCCTGGAGCCCATGGTCAGCTATGTCAGGAACCAGTTGCACCCACCAATCGTCCAACACCAGCTCTGGGAACCCCAGGCCTTGCAGTCAGATCCCAGGATACAGTTCTGCCCTCTAGTGGGCCAGCACTGTACTTAGGACCTGGCCTCACCCACCAGTGGGTGGGTACCAGCCCCAGGATCTCCTGGACCCCCAATTCCATTTACAAATGAGCTAGCACTAGCCCCAGGACCCCAGGGTTCTGCAGATAGCTGCCTCATGACCTGGCCCTGCCAGTCACTGCCAGCAGCCTCCACACAAGGCAGCTAAGAGAACCAAAGACCAGCCACTCCTACCAGATCACCAACATTGGTCAGCCCACCACAAGAGAAGGATCCATGCAGCCCACATAAGGGACACCCCTAGAGCATATAGCTTTAGTTACCAGAGGGGAGGGGCTTCCCAAGTGGCGCTAGTAAGAGACGTGGGTTTGATCCCTGGGTCGGGAAGATCTCCTGGAGGAGGGCATGGCAACCCACTCTGGTATTCCTGCCTGGGAAATCTCATGAACAGAGGATCCTGGTGAGCTACAGTCCATGAGGTTACAAAGAATTGGACTGAAGCAATTTACAATGCATGCACCAGAGGGGAGTGTGCTGCAGGGACACATAGGATTTCTCCTTCAAAAGGCCCCTTCTCCAAGGTCAGAAAATGTAGCCAACCTACCAGATACATAGAAATAAAAACAGCAAGTTAGGCAAAATGAGGCAACAGAGAAATATATTCCAAATGAATGAACAAGGTAAAATCCCAGAAAAACTAAGTGAAGTGGAGATAAGCTCAAAAAACAGTTCAAAGTAGTGACTGTAAAAATGATCAAAGAACTCAGGAGAAGAATGGATGAACAGAGCAAGAAGTTAGAATTATTTTAGCCAAGAGAAAATATAAAAAAGCAAACAAAACAGGAATGAAGAGTACAACTGAAAAGAAAAATATACTCAAAGGAATTAAAAGTAGACTAAATGATAACAGAGGAACAGATCAGTGAGCTGCAAGACAGTGTTGACAAATCACTGAGGCTGAACCAAAAAAGAAAAAGAATAAAAAGAAATGACAATTTAAGAGACCTCTGGAACAATTTCAAGCATAATGGTTTTCTTCTAGGAGTTTTATAGTTTTAGCTCTTCCACTTACATGTATTACCTATTTGGAGTTAATTTTTGTGTATGATATGAGGAAGCGGTTCAACTCATTCCTGGGCATGTGGATATCCAGTTGTCCCGGCACCATTTCTTGAAACACTATTTTTCTCCATCAACAAGTAGTGACTGTGTGGATCATAATAAACTGTGGGAAATTCTGAAAGAGATGGGAATACCAGACCACCTGACCTGCCTCTTGAGAAATCTGTATGCAGGTCAGGAAGCAACTGTTAGAACTGGACGTGGAACAACAGACTGGCTCCAAATAGGAAAAGGAGTATGTCAAGGCTGTATATTGTCACCCTGCTTATTTAACTTATATGCAGAGTACATCATGAGAAACACTGGACTGAAAGAAGCACAAGCTGGAATCAAGATTGCCAGGAGAAATATCAATAACCTCAGATATGCAGATGACACCACCCTTATGGCAGAAAGTGAAGAGGAACTCAAAAGCCTCTTGATGAAAGTGAAAGTGGAGAATGAAAAAGTTGGCTTTAGCTCAACATTCAGAAAACGAAGATCATGGCATCCGGTCCCATCACTTCATGGGAAATAGATGGGGAAACAGTGGAAACAGTGGCTGACTTTATTTTTCTGGGGCTCCAAAATCACTACAGATGGTGACTGCGGCCATGAAATTAACAGACGCTTACTCTTTGGAAGGAAAGTTATGACCAACCTAGATAGCATATTCAAAAGCAGAGACATTACTTTGCCAAAAAAGGTCTGTCTAGTCAAGGCTATGGTTTTTCCTGTGGTCATGTATGGATGTGAGAGTTGGACTGTGAAGAAAGCTGAGTGCTGAAGAATTGATGCTTTTGAACTGTGATGTTGGAGAAGACTCCTGAGAGTCCCTTGGACTGCAAGGAGATCCAACCAGTCCATTCTGAAGGAGATCAGCCCTGGGATTTCTTTGGAAGGAATAATGCTAAAGCTGAAACTCCAGTACTTTGGCCACTTCATGCGAAGAGTTGACTCTTTGGAAAAGACTCTGATGCTGGGAGGGATTGGGGGCAGGAGGAGAAGGGGACGACAGAGGATGAGATGGCTGGATGGCATCACTGACTCGATGGACGTGAGTCTGAGTGAACTCCGGGAGTTGGTGATGGACAGGGAGGCCTGGCGTGCTGCGATTCATGGGGTCGCAAAGAGTCGGACACGACTGAGCGACTGAACTGAACTAATGCCAGGACCACACTGTCTTGATTACTGTAGCTTTGTATTAAGTTAAAAGTTGGAAACTATGAGTCTTTAGACATTTTTTTTCCTCTTTAAGATTATTTGGCTATTCTAGGACCCTTAAATTTCTATATGAATTTTAGGATAATCTTGCCAGTTTATGGGGATAAAAAGGAAGCTGAAATTGTAATAGACGTTACATTCAATATGAGAATATGTAGACCAATTGGAGAATATTTCCATCTTAACAAAATTATGTTTCTAATACATGAATATGGGATTTTTTCCATTTTGCTTAGATTTTATTTGCTTAGATATTATTTACTTTCGACAATACTTTGGATCTTGTTTCCAAATCTAGTTAAATGTTCATGTTTTGCATTTTATTCTATTAATATGGTATATTACACTGGTTGACTTTTTACATTTTATTTATTTAATTTTATTTTTTAATTTAAATTTATGTATTTTAATTGGAGGCTAATTACAATATTGTATTGATTTTTATATTTAAACCAATCTTGCATTCTTGGGCTAAGTTCTACTTCATGGGGGATAATTCCTTTTATATGTTTGGATCTGGTCTGCTAGTATTTTGTTGATGAGTTTTGTGTCTATAACCATAAAGAATATTGATTTGTAGTTTTCCATATTTGTGATCTTTGTCTGGTTTTGATATCAGGGAACACTGGCCTCATATTTGGAGGGAAATTTTGTGAAGGATTCATAATAAGTGAATCGTTAAAGGTTTGGCAGCATTCACCAGTGAAGCCATCTGGGTCTGGGTTTTCTTTGTGGACAAGTTTTAAAGAACTATTCAACCTTTCATTGTTTTAGATCTAGTCAGACTTTCTGTTTTTCCTTGAGTCAGTTTCTGTGGCTCGTGTCTTTTAAAGAATTTGTCCTTTTCATTTAGGTTATTTAATTTGTTGGCAAATAATTATTTTTTATATTTTTTTATATTTGTTTTTATTTCTGTAATTTCAATAGTGATTTCTTTTCTTCCATCCTTGATTTTAGCAACTGTTCTCTATTTTTTCTTTACAAGTCTAGTTGGATTTGTTCTTTTTATTATCTTTTCGAAGAACCAGCTTTTAGTTGCATTAACTTTTCTTTATTGCTTTTCTATTCTCTACTTTATTTTTGCTCTGATCTTTTTATTTCCTTCCTTCTGTTGGGCTTGGAGTCTTTTTCAAATTTCTTGGTAAAAAAGGCTAGGTTATTTATTGGGGATCTTTGTTTTTTAATGAAGACATTCACAGCTATAAATTTCCTCCTGAGCACTGCTTTAGACTCACACCATAGGTTTTGTTATGCTATGTTTTTTATTTCCATTCACCTCAAAGTATTTTCTAATTTCCCATGTGATTTCTTCTTTAACTCATTTATTATCTAGTACTGTGTTTTATTTCTACTTATTTGTGAGTTTCCCAAATTTCTTTGTTACTGAATTCTAATTTAATTCCATGTGTCCAAAGAACATATTTTATATTATTTCAATCCTTTCAAATGTATTGAGGCTTGTTTTATGTCCTAACAGATGACCTGTTCTGGCAAATTTTCCATGTACATTTCAGGAAAATCTATATTCTTCTGTTGTTACATTGAGTCTTCTATAGACTCATCTGGATTATATTCTTATTCAAGTTTCTATTTTCTGATTATTGTTCTGCCTAGTTGTTCTATTTTTGAAAGTGGGATATTAAAGTCTCCAACTCTTTTGTGGAATTTTCTGTTTCCTCCTTGAGTTACCTCAGCTTTCACTTCATATATTTTGTGACACTATTGAAAGCTGAATATATATTTACAATTATTATGTCTTCATGATGTAGTGACCCTTTATCATTATTAAATGTCCTTCATTGCCTCTAGTAACTATTTTTGTCTTAAAGTCTATGTTGCTGATATCAAGTTAACCACTCTCACTCTCTTTTGGTAATGGTTTGCATGGTATATCATAATCCATCTTTTTTTTTTCTTTTTTCTTTTTTAATTTTATTTTATTTTTAAACTTTACAATATTGTATTAGTTTTGCTAAATATCAAAATGAATCCGCCACAGGTATACCCACGTTCCCCATCCTGAACCCTCCTCCCTCCTCCCTCCCCTACCCTCCCTCTGGGTCGTCCCAGTGCACCAGCCCCAAGCATCCAGTACCGTGCATCGAACTTGGACTGGCAACTCATTTCATACATGATATTATACAGGTTTCAATGCTATTCTCCCAAATCTCCCCACCCTCTCCCTCTCCCACAGAGTCCATAAGACTGATCTATACATTGGTGTCTCTTTTGCTGTCTCGTACACAGGGTTATTGTTACCATCTTTCTAAATTCCATATATATGTGTTAGTATTCTGTATTGGTGTTTTTCTTTCTGGCTTACTTCACTCTGTATAATAGGTTCCAGTTTCATCCATCTCATTAGAACTGATTCTAATGTATTCTTTTTAATGGCTGAGTAATACTCCATTGTGTATATGTACCACAGCTTTCTTTTTACTTTCAACCTATTTGTAGCTCTGAATCTAACATATGTCTATTGTAATAACTATATAGTTGGATATGTGTTTTTTCTGTTCTGCTGATTTCTGCCTTTTGATTGGAGTTTATAGTCCACTTACATTTAATTTAATAACTAATCAAGTAGTATCTTTTTACTATTGTTTTCTGTATGTCTTATGTCTTTTTTCTTCTCCAGTTTCTTGATTATTGCCTTCTTTTGTGTCAGTATATATTTTCTAATGTGCCATTTTAACTCCCTTTATTGTTCCTTTCACTATCTTTTTTAGTTATTTATTAGTAGTTTCCTAGGAGATTAAAGATAGCATCTTATCTTAAAATAATCTAGTTAAGATTATTCCAACTTAATAATAGCATCACAATAAACTGTGGAAAATTCTGAAAGAGATGGGAATACCAGACCACCTGACCTGCCTCTTGAGAAATCTGTATGCAGGTCAGGAAGCCACCTTTAGAACTGGACATGGAACAACAGACTGATTCCAAATAAGAAAAGGAGTACAACAAGGCTGTATATTGTCACCCTTCTTATTTAATTTATATGCAGAGTACATCATGAGAAACACTGGGCTGAAGGAAGCACAAGCTGGAATCAAGATTGCCGGGAGAAATATCAATAACCTCAGATATGCAGATGACACCACCCTTATGGCAGAAAGGGAAGAAGAGCTAAAGAGCCTCTTGATGAAAGTGAAAGAGGAAAGTGAAAAAGTTGGCTTAGTGTGGTAAATACTTCAACCTGACAGGTTACAGTCCATGGGGCAGCAAAGAGTCAGATATGACTGAAATAAATAACACTTTTACTTTTCACTTTCATATGATCAGTGTCAGTGGGTGAAGTGCCCCAATTATTCTTGAATACAAGCTTTAATTTAAATATCGGAATGTTTTTCCTTCTTCTGCTACCGTCTATTAAAATAAACTTTGAACTTGAATGCGCAAAAAAAAAAAAAAAAAAGTTGGCTTAAAGCTCAACATTCAGAAGATGAAGATCATGGCATCTGGTCCCATCACTTCACGGGAAATAGATGGGGAAACAATGGAAACAGTGGCTGACTTTATTTTGGGGGGCTCCAAAATCACTGCAGATGGTGACTGCAGCCATGAAATTAAAAGACGCTTACTCCTTGGAAGGAAAGTTATGACCAACCTAGACAGCATATTGGAGAAGGCAATGGCACCCCACTCCAGTACTCTTGCCTGGAAAATCCCATGGACGGAGAAGCCTGGTAGGCTGCAGTCCATGGGGTCGCTAAGAGTCGGACACGACTGAGCGACTTCACTTTCACTTTTCACTTTCCCGCATTGGAGAAGGAAATGGCAACCCACTCCAGTGTTCTTGCCTGGAGAATCCCAGGGACGGGGGAGCCTGGTGGGCTGCCGTCTATGGGGTCACACAGAGTCAGACACAACTGAAGTGACTTAGCAGCAGTAGCAGACAGCATATTAAGAAGCAGAGACATTACTTTGCCAACAAAGGTCTGACTAGTCAATGCTATGGTTTTTCCGGTAGTCATGTATGGATGTGAGAGTTGGACTGTGAAGAAGGCTGAGTGCCAAAGAATTGATGCTTTTGAACTGTGGTGTTGGAGAGGACACTTGAGAGTCCCTTGGACTGCAAGGAGATCCAAGCAGTCCATCCTGAAGGAAATCAGTCCTGGGTGTTCACTGGAAGGACTGATATTGAAGCTGAAGCTCCAATATTTTGGACACCTGATGCGAAGAGCTGACTCATTTGAAAAGACCCTGATGTTGGGGAAGACTGAAGGCAGGAGGAGAAGGGGACAACAGAGGACGAGATGCTTAGATGACATCACCGACTCAATGGACATGAGTTTGGGTAAACTCCAGGAGTTGGTGATGAACAGGGAGGCCTGGTGTGCTGTGGTTCATGGAGTTGCAAAGAGTTGGACACAACTGAGCAACTGAACCGAACTGAATAACATATGAAAACTTTACTCTGGTAAACCTCTGATGCCTCCCCACTTCTCTGTGATATTACTGACAAACAAAACCTTTATGCATTATAAGCCCACCAATATAGCTTTTAAGTTATTTCTTGTGCAACTGTATTTTTAAATCATATTGAGAAGAAAAGAATTATCAAAATTATATTTATACTATTTTTATACTTATGTGTATAGTTACCTTTATTTCTGCCTTTTGCTTATTTCATGTGCATTTGACTCATTGCCTAACATCATTTCATTTAAGGCTAAAAAAAGTCTCTAGTTCTTCTAATAGGGCAAGTCTTCTAGTGATTAATTCTGTCATTTTTTTTAATCTGTAAGTGTCTTGATTTCTCCTCCATTTTTAGATAGTATTGCTGGAGGTAGAATTCTTTGTTGACTGTCTTTTTCTTTTATTGCTTCAATATGTCAGCCTACTGCTTTCTGAACCCCACGGTTTCTGATGAAAAATCAGCTCAGTCTTTTTGAAGACTCCTTGAACATGATGTGGTGTAGTTTCGCTTTTACTGCTTTCAAGATTTCTTTTGTCTTTATCTTTTGACAGTTTTACTCAAATGTATCTAAATGTGGATCTTGTTGAGTTTGTTCAATTTGAAGTTCATTAAGTTTCTTGAGTGTGTAGAATAATGGGTTTTTTAAATCACATTTAGGAAGTTTATGGCTATTATTTCTTCAAGAATTCTTTATACTCTCTCTCTCTGTTTTCCCTTTCACCGTGTTAGTGTCCTAGGCAGTGTCCCATAGGTATCTGAGACTTGCTTTTAAACTTTGTTATATGACACAATGACAGGCTTCATTCTAGAGCTAATTCTGCCACATTACTGATTCAACCATTTCCTGAGTACCTTCCTTATCCATTCATTTACTTGTGAATTACGAGGTTTTCTCACAGACTGAGAGACTCAGCTTGTTGGTTATTTTGACTGCTTTATACAGCTATGATTATGTAATCTTTACTCAGACTTTCTTGTGAAGTATCAAATGAACTGATTTTTAAACAAATAGGAAATTGAATGCATGGATGAATTAGAAGAACAACCTGTACCAAAATGCAGGACTTTACACATGGATGTATTGCTCAAAAGTTGCAGAATTTCTGGGAATGTATCTTAAATGATCTGAAGAACCTCCTTATATAAACGTAATAATTTTGTAAAGAGAAAATTCCTTTTGAAATACAGAAAATTACCAAAATTACCTCATGTCTCAGCAGGTTTTGATTTCAATAAGTTGAATTTTTTTTAAAAACTCTATTCCTGTAAAAGATTGAGTCAACAGTCATAAAGTTTCACTCAAAGGTCATCTCATGAAGTGAACACAGATCAAAGCTGGGTCTGAGGGCTTTTCTGAAGCACTTTGCTCTCACCTTACCTAGGTATACACACTGGCTCAGGTGATGAGTCCTTTTTTTTTTTCCTTTTCAAAGTCTGTCACAGGCTCCTGTTCTGTTCCCACAGAAAGACAAACATGTTACTTTGTATCTGAATCTAACTTGAATTTGCTTTTCTGATTAGGACTGCTAATGACAGGCAGTCCTGCTGCTGAAGATGTTATAATGATTCAATTAGTCAGCAGGCATTTATGAAGTCTACTATGTGCTCAGCAATAGAGGAAGAGATGAAAAAAAATAGGCTGTGTCCTCAGTGAACTCATAGTCTACTGAGTAGAACTGATTGTTAGGCTATTACTATTTAAAGATTATTTATTTTCATTATGGAGCTTCCCTGATAGCTCAGTTGTTAAAGAATCTGCATGGAATGCAGGAGACCCTGGTCCAATTCCTGGGTTGGTAAGATCCTCTGGAAAAAGGATAGGCTACCCACTCCAGTATTCTTGTGCTTCCCTTGTGACTCAGCTGGTAAAGAATCCACCTGCAATGCCGGAAACCTGGGTTTGATCCCTTGGGTGGGAAGATACTCTAGAAAAGGGAAAGGTTCCCCACTCAAGTATTCTGGCCTAGAGAATTCCATGGACTGTATAATAATTTATCTTTATTATTAATAATAATGCCCATATTGCTCTGCAATAATATAGTAAAACCTTTATGTGTAAAATGCCATGGAGAAATAGGGGAATATTCAGAATGTGAAGGTGTTGGTATTAAGTATTGACTATGTACCAGGTTCTATGATGGCTCAGATGGTAAAGAATCTGCCTGCAATGCAGGAGACCTGGGTTTGATCCCTGGGTCAGGAAGATCCCCTGGGGAAAGAAATGGCAACACACCCCATATTCTTGCCTGGAGAATTCCATGAACAGAGGAGCCTAGTGGGCCACAGTCTATGGGGTCACAGAGAGTTGGACACAACTGAGTGACTGAACTGACTGAACTGAGATGGTTGCTTGGATTTGAGCAAACTATTTCTCTGGGAAGTGAAGAGTGACTTCTTCACCCTCAATGTCAGTTGGTCTTTGCTCCAGAAGAATTTCTTGGCTAATGTTGTACATCCAGTCACTCAGTCATGTCTGACTCTTTGCAGCCCCCTGGACTGAACCCTGCCAGATTCCCCTGTCCATGGAATTTTCCAAGCAAGAATACTGGAGTGGGTTGCCATTTCCTTCTCAGGGGATCTTCCCCACCCACGGATTGAACCTGAGGATCTTGGGTCTTCTGGCAAGAATTGGCAGGCAGATTCTTTACCACTGCACTCCCTGGGAAGCCTGAGTTAGTGTAGAGTTGTGTTTTACTCTGTTTTACTGGAAAATTAAGAATTGGGGGCAGGTGCCTTAGGGGACCGAGCAAACTAGGCCAATAGAGGGGAAGAACTTGCTTCCTTTCATCCACTCTTCTCTCCTGACCCCTCAAGCAACACCCTCGGGCAGCATAGTTTTCTATTCCCTTTTGAATAAAGTCCTCTGATCAGTCTTACTCCAATAATTAAATGCCAAGTCCAGTATTTTAATCACAATTTCATACTTTATTGAAAGGAAAGCTTCTCCCTTCCTCTCAATCTGTGCTACTTCCATCCGAGACTTCTACAGTGGGGGAAGGAGACATGATCCACCTTTCTATTTCCCACCCTTGAACTTTCCTCCTTCCCACAGTAAACCCTCCAGGTTTAATCAGTTTTGGAGCTGGGGGATAGTGAAAGGAAAGTTTCTACTGTTTGGAAGAGATCACCTGGCACCGGTGTCCTCATTGCAGGGAAGTTTCCCAACACTGATTCTTTTTCTCATGGGTAGTTTTCTTCTGGGTTTCTCAACTATTTTCTCACTGCTGTGTGCTTAATCTCTGTCATGTCTAACTCTTTATGATCCCATGGATTGTATGTAGCCTGCCAGGCTCCTCTGTCCATGGAGATTCTCCAGGCAAGAATACTGGAGTAGGTTGCCATGCCCTCCTCCAGGGGATCTTCCCAGCCTAGAGACTGAATCCAGGTCTCCCACATTGCAGGCAGATTCTTTACTGTCTGAGCCACCAGATAGAAGCCCATGAATACTGGAGTGAGTAGCCTATCCCTTCTTCAGGAGATTTTCCCAACCCGGGAATCAAAACAGGGTTTCTTACATTGCAGGCGGATTGTTTACCAGCTGAGCTACCAGGCAAGTCCTGGGAACATGAAATAACAATTCTTAAGACATTGACAATCTGGCTGACTGCTAAAGAATCAACCCTCCAGCCCTGGAAATCTAGCAGTCACACACACAGAGTCCATTGCCTAGCCAGTGGCTCTACTGGACAAAATCCACTTAAGCTGCCTCTGGGCCAACTCTCCCAAAGGGTCTCCATCAAGTCCAAAGTAAGCTCTCATGTTATCTTCCTGTGAAGCCTCACGAAAGGCAGTTACTCAATGCAACCCACATTCCTCTGCTCTACCACCCCCAAGCTTCTAGAATCTAAGAAATTTATAACTTTGGGGGGAAAACTCTACTCAGAAGGGATATATTATCAGTTATTGAGATACTTTTCCATAAAATCCTCTCCCTCTTTTTCCTCTTCCTATACACTTGGTATTTGAAACCATAAAGAATACAGCATGTAATTCTGACTCTCCAGAACTTGTAACAACCTACAAGTTAGCACAGACCCTCACCCAATGGATTCAGAGCATGTTATTAATAGATTGAGTTCAATCAACCCCAGGTACTGTTCTACCCTCTTCTTCAGTGTAAAGGTTTTTTCATTGCCTCAAAGATATCTTCCCTCTCCAAATACCAAGCACAGAGCTTTGGTTCAGCAAAATTCATTCTTAGTCATCTCTAGGATCCTGCCTTAAATCTGTCTGTCTCCCTACCCTGGTAATATTAAACTGTCCAATCTAGAAACTTTAAACCAGGTTCCATTTTTTCTATCTTAAAGCTTATGCCAGTTGACCTAAAAGGCCCCCCTCTTTCTTGTTTCCTTTTCTCCAGGGTAGCACCAACACATAAGAAAAAAAAAAAAAAAAAAGTCAAGTCTATTTAGAAGCCAGATGGCCTCAAGGGCACGCTTGACGCAAAAATCCTTCAGTAACCTCAGAAACCCTGCTTTTCAGATCATAGAGCCAAGTCCATTTTGTTGAAGAAATGTGTTCTTTTAGCTTTTCTTATTTAACCTTTCTTATAATATTGATTTCAATTTTCATTTAACATCATCACTGAAAAGGCAGATGGAAATATTCTGATTTTTCTTCTAGAGATAGTATTCAAGTTTCTTATCAGCAGAAATAAGCAGAGAAGTTATTTTTATAAATACACATAGGTCTTGTGATTAAGGAAAGAAGAACTTTTTTTCAGTATTTAATAATATGCTAAACTTAATCATTGTGATAACAATGTATGTCATATAGTATATATCTGTTAACCACTTAAAGATCTATAGATTTCCATAATGTCATCCCTGAAAGACACATAACATATGGTGGAATTTACTAACCATATGGCTTTATGGAAAGGAATTCATTGTTTTGCAGTGGAATTTTAATAGATGATAAATGAGATCTGAAGCAAGACTGAATTTCTTTAAAATGCCTCCTAGATAAGGAACGAAGAAACAGCAATGAGGAGATTCAAAAATTAAGACTCAACTTTTATTTTTAAAATAACTATTTGTTGGGTTATATTTGACTTTCATGTTAAAGTACCATTATTTTATAAAATACTGATTGCTAGTCAGTACCAGTAAGGAATTATATGATTGTAAATCAAAATACTTAAGAAACTGAAACTAACTATATTTTAGTGAAATTAATTAAAGACTGCCATAAAACAGAAATACTTCCAATTTGCAAATATACATTTATAATTGATGAAAAGTATGATAGTAATAAATCTTATAGTGTGTTCCACTTAGAGGATATTAGCCAAAATTGCTTTTAGCTAATGTAAATAGCATGAGCTTTTTTTAGAGACAGAAAGATAAAAGTTCCAGTTCTAAGTTTACCACTTTCTAAATGGAACTTTCAGCAATTTATTTGGCTTGTCTGAGACTAGTTCCCTCACCAATAAAATGGGATAATAATAATACTTTACCATTTGTAAAAATTAAATGATTTTTATCACTTCTAATGAAGGCAAACTAAGAAATTCAGACCAACCTCCCCAAACAAACAACTAGGAGATAGTTTTGGGGTTTTTTAAGTATTCTGCTTGAATGTTCTGGAGAACCAATAAGACAATGAAGAATTAGAGGGACAGCATGTCAGAAAAGAAAAGTTTAAGGTTTACAGAGTTAAGTTCACACTGGGGACTCTTTCTCCACCAGTATCTGCTGGTTCTGGAAGAAGATACTGAGGAGCCTAAAAATAAGCAAAACTTTCAACTGACTCATGAGAAAACAGTTGGAGTTAAGGGTGTTTTCAGTAGAGACTCCTCAGGAACAGTGGTGTCAGAAGTAGACCAGTCATCACAGGGACTAAAGCCTAGCTTCAAGTCATCTTAATAAGGTAAGAAGGGTGAGTGAAGGAGCACACACAGATGGGAACAAGAGAAATCAGGTCACAATTCCAGAGATTTAAACTCAAATATTTCAGTGGCGCTAGTGGTAAAGAATCTGCCAGCCAATGCAGGGGACATAAGAGATGTGAGTTCAATCCCTGGATCAGAAAGATCCCATGGAGAAGGAAATGTAACCCACTCCTGTTTTCTTGCCTGGAGAATCCCGTGGACAGAGGTGCCTGGCAGGCTAAAGTCCATGGGGTCACAGAGTCGGACATGACTGAAGTGACTAATTACATTGAGTAAAAAGGAAATAAGTGCTCCAACTGAAATTCAAAGGATGATATAGTGGCATATGATATCTGTGTTTTTCACTTACTATGAGCCAAACCTAAAATATAAGGAAATGTAAAGTCTTGAAATAAAAGTATGAAAAAAAATATACCATGCGAATATTAATTGTGATGGTTTTAAAGTAGGTCCAAAAATTCTTTGACACTTCTCCTTTCAAACACAGAGCCGAGTTCCCCTCTTCTTGAGAGTGGGTTGCACTTAGTGACTCACTCTTTTTTTTTTTAATTTATTTATTTTTAATTGAAGGCTAATTGCTTTACAATATTGTGTTGGTTTCTGCCATACATCAGCATGAATCACTTCTAACGCATAGAATGTGGCAGAAGTGTGAGACTTCTGAAAGTTGGTCATAAATACTTCGTGGCTGCCTCCTTGACTTCTCTTTGTCAGATTGCTTTCTCCATAGGAAACTATCTTCCTCATCATGAGGACACTCAGGCAGTGTTATGGAGAGGTCCATGTAATGAGGAACCCAGGCTTCTTATCAACAGCCCATAAGAAACTGAGGCCTCCAGCCAACAACCATGTGAGTGAGCCATCTTGGAAGTAGATTATCCAGTTCCATTCAAACTTCTCATGAAGTTACCACCCCACTAGATATTTGACTGCAATCTCATGAGAGACTATGCTGCTCCTATATTCCTGACTCCCTTAAACTATTTTAAACAATAAATTTTGTTGTTCTAAACTACTAAGTTATGGGAGTACTGAGCAGTGGTAGAGTTACATTATTATGTGAAATATATATATATATATATATCTCAGATCAAATCAGTCGCTCAGTCGTGTCCGACTCTTTGAGACTCCATGAATCGCAGCATGCCAGGCCTCCCTGTCCATCACCAACTCCCGGAGTTCACCCAGACTCACGTCCATCGAGTCAGTGACGCCATCCAGCCATCTCATCCTCTGTCGTCCCCTTCTCCTCCTGCCCCCAATCCCTCCCAGCATCAGAGTCTTTTCCAATGAGTCAACTCTTCACAGGAGGTGGCCAAAGTACTGGACTTTCAGCTTTAGCATCATTCCTTCCAAAGAAATGCCAGGGTTGATATCCTTCAGAATGGACTGGTTGGATCTCCTTGCAGTCCAAGGGACTCTCAAGAGTCTTCTCCAACACCACAGTTCAAAAACATCAATTCTTCGGCGCTCAGCCTTCTTCACAGTCCAACTCTCACATCCATACATGACCACAGGAAAAACCATAGCCTTGACTAGACAGACCTTTGTTGGCAAAGTAATGTCTCTGCTTTTGAATATGTTATCTAGGTTGGTCATAACTTTCCTTCCAAGGAGTAAGCATCTTTTAATTTCATGCTGCAGTCACCATTTGCAGTGATTTTGAAGCCCAAATAATAAAGTCTGACACTGTGTCCACTGTTTCCCCATCGATTTCCCATGAAGTGATGGAACCAGATGTCATTATCTTCATTTTCTGAATGTTGAACTTTAAGCCAACCTTTTCACTCTCCACTTTCACTTTCATCAAGAGGCTTTTGAGTTTCTCTTCACTTTCTGCCATAAGGGTGGTGTCATCTGCATATCTGAGGTTATTGATATTTCTCCCGGCAATCTTGATTCAAGTTTGTGTTTCTTCCAGTCCAGCATTTCTCATGATGTACTCTGCATAGAAGTTAAAGAAACAGGGTGACAATATACAGCCTTGACGTACTCCTTTTCCTATTTGGAACCAGTCTGTTGTTCCATGTCCAGTTCTAACTGTTGCTTCCTGACCTGCATACAAATTTCTCAAGAGGCAGATCAGGTGGTCTGGTATTCCCATCTCTTTCAGAATTTTCCACAGTTTATTGTGATCCACACAGTCAAAGGATGTATATACCTTAAAGCAAAAAAGAGAGACAAAAAAGAAAAGAAAATAGTTTAATTTGACAGATGTAATAATTATAAATTTGTCAGCCTAAAAACATTTAAAGTAAAAACTGATGAAATTATAAGAAGTAATAGGCAAATTCACAATAATAACAAGTTCATAATAGCACATTCACACTGGAAGATTTGAAAAATACCTCTGTGTAACTGGTAGAACAAGACCAAAGACATGATATGATACAAAATATTTGAACAACCCAGTTAAAATGTATGTAATTAAATACCCGACAGCTACAAACAACACATTCCTTTCAAATACATGTGGAAATTTTTCAGAATTTCTGGACCATAAAGCAACTCAACAAATGTCATCTGAATGACATCAGATAGAATTTATTAGATGACCACATATCAATGTATAATAAAAAGATAGCTACGAAATTCCCATATGTTTGGAAAATACAAAATATAATTCTAAATAACCTCTGAGTCAAAGAAGAGACTACAATGAAAATTAGAAAATATTTTGAACTTAATGAAAATATATGTGGAATTCAACTAAGGTCATGCTTTATATAGAAATATGTAGTCTTAAATACATATGCTAGAAAAGAATAAAGACTGAGAATTGATGATCTAAGAATCCATCTCAAGAAGTTAGTTAAAGAATAACAACTTAAATCCCTCACAAATAGAAAAATCTCATGAAGAAAGGAGCAGAAATTGATGCTATAGAACGTTAACTAACAGGATCAACAAGGCAAAAAGTAATTCTTTGAAAAGACTAATGCTCATATGCGTGTGAGCTCAATCATGTCCGACTCTTTGGGACCCCATGGACTGTAGCCTGTCAGGCTCCACTGTCCATGGAATTTTCCAGGCCAGAATACTGGAGTGGGTTGCCATTTCCTACTCCAGGGATCTTCCCGACCCAGGAATGGAACCTGTGTCTCTTGTGTCTCCTGCTTTGGCAGACAGATTCTTTACCACTGGTGCCACCCAGGAAGCCCAAAAAGACTTATAACATTAATAAACTCTGGGCAAAACTTATCAAAAGCAAATAAGTTGCAAATCAGTAATAGAACCATAGAGGGTGATACCACTACATATCCTATACACATTTAAAGTATAATAAGAGGGATTATGTATAACGTCACAGATTGGAATTTTGTAATCTCTCCATTATGATGGTTATCCTCTTTCTTATTCTTCAGTTTTGTGTTAACATTTTTTACTTTTAAAATAGTTATCCAAACTTTTCTACAAATTACTGGTTCCACTTTCTTCAATTTCAAGTCTTCTTAACGTCCATCTTTGAAAAATGTTATGTTGTTGAATGTTTTATACTGTTAATCTTTTATTTTGGCAGCAGAGGATGAGATGGTTAGATAGTATCACTGACTCAATGGACATGAATTTGAGCAAACTGTGGAAGATAGGGGAGGATAGAGAAGCCTGGCATGCTGTAGTCCATGGGGTTGCAAAGAGTCATTTGAGGAGAAAATGGTCACTGAGGAGAAAAAGGTCACTTGATTTTTTTTAATTACTATATTTTTTATTGAAGGATGATTGCTTTACATTTTTCTTTGATGTAAACCAATTTTAGGATTTTTCACATGCTGTTAGTTTCTGTTCCTTTTTACTACAGAATATATTTTCAGTTCTCAGATTCTCAGACTATTTTGTTGTTGTTGGCTTTTTTTCTTTTTGGGGAGGGATTTGGTCATCTTTGAGACTTTCATATTTTAAAGTCATCCAGAGTATCAAGCATAGATGAAGGAATCTTGTTGGGACCAAGCCAAGGACAGGCTTTATATATTTAAAAAAAAAAAAAAAAAAACCTCTCACCCTCCCTGCTTCCCTATACACACACACAGTTTGGTGTTCCTACTTCTCTCTACCCACAACTGGAGCTGAAAGACAACTTGGAAAGCAAAAAAAGCAATGGATGAGAGAACTAATTGACTTTGAAATTAATAATACCCAGCTTCACCGTTTACTGTGTGAATAACTGGGCAAATTAACCTACTCAAGCCTCAGTTTTCAAACCAGGAAAATTGAGATGATTAACAATAGGCACCTCATAGTTTTGTTGTAATGAGTAAATAAAATTATATGTGAAAGTATTTACAATTCCTGGCCCATCTTGAGTGCTCAATAAATAGAAACTAATAATAATGAACCCAGCTCCCCATTCCAGTCTGATTGCAGGGTGGGCCAAAGCCCAAATAAGACTAGCTAGAAGGCTGGCTACCCAGGCCCAGAGGCCATAACTAAGATCTTATCATCCACCTGGAAGTCCTATGCCAAAATTAATGGTAAAAAACTAGTCCCTCAACTTTGCATGTAAAATGATGATACTGATATCTCAAGCATTTAAGTTAATAATCAACTGAAAATCTCTCTCTCTCCTTTAGCAGGCTTCATGACAGTAAAACAGTTAACAACACAGTTCATGGTTATGCATTTAAGTTAGTGTAGCTTCTTTACATGCATGTTGAACCTCACACTCATTAGATTTCTTACAGTTCTATTCCAAAGATTTCCAGCCATCTGGGCTTCCCAGGTGGCACTAGTGGTAAAGAGCCCACCTTCCAGTCCTGGAGACACAAGAGACGCAGTTTTGATCCCTGGGTCAGGAAGATCCTTGGAGGAGAACATGGCAACCCACTCCAGTACTCTTGCCTGAAGAATCCCATGGACAGAGAAGCCTGGTGGGCTATAATCCACAGGATCACAAAGAGTCAAACATGACTGAAGTGACTTAGCACGCACACATGCACACATAGAGTGACTTGCCATTTTCCATGGAAAGAATCCATTTTACCTTTAATTTTCAGATTTAAAAAGTTAAGCCTTCAGATCAAGAGGTAAGGATAAAGGGAGCTAGCTGAAACTGCTGATTATTTAGGACAAGGGGAATGTGAGTGTTGCGTGTGTGTATGGAGCTGACAACACTCTTGCAAAAGTAGGAGATTAGTGTGAGTGATTAGCCAAATACCTCAGTGGCAGGGAGAAGGTTGGTTGCTTCTCTTCTTTGGAAGTGGCCGTTAACTTTGGAGATTGCTAAGGGGCAATGTTTGTGATGCAGTTGCCAATCCCATCACCTTGTGGCTCCGGCATCAAGATGCACTGGCCAGTCTCTGGTTTTCTTTATCCATTATCTCATTATAATCATTAGTATTGCTTTCTCTTTTCCCAATTATAGCCTCCTCTTCTCTGAAAAATGAACATGTCCAGGAGTCGGTGTCTGTTGTCTTAAGTGGAAGGGCTATTGAAGAGTCATCATTTAGATTTCTGGAAAGATCTGTTATTCACTTAGTAACTTACCAAATATTTATTTCCTGCCCTATTCCAGTCATGACTATAGCCCTGGAGCCACAGAAACAAAATAGATAGATACTGACCTCAAATGGATTATAGTTTAACAGGGAAACCAACAAGGACGCAGATGACTAAAAGACAGTGTGACCTGTGGGACAACAGTCGCAAAAACAGGGAATGATGGGAGTGTGCAGAAAAGCAGAGTTTAGAAGGATGCGTGGTATGTAACTAGGTGAAACAATAAAGAAACGATGATTTAGGGAGAAACAGGTACAAGTAAGACAAAGCTGGCATATGCTGGGACCTGCAAAGAGTTTTCTGTAGCTACAGTGTGAGATGTGATGAGAGATTTTTACCTTCCAAATGCCTCAAAATTTTCCATCTCAAATACCAAGTTATAACTTAGGGGCATCCCAGGTGGCACTAGAGGTAAGATGCAAGAGACCGAGTTGGGTCCCTGGGTGGGGAAGATCTCAACCTGTAAGTGACAACCCACTCCAATATTCTTACCTGGAAAATTCCATGGACAGAGGAGCCTGGTGGGCTTTCAAATTGTGGTGCTGGATCAACAGATGTGAGAGTTGGACCATAAAGAAAGCTGACTGCTGAAGAATTGATGCTTTCAAACTGTGATGCTGAAGAAAACTCTTGAGAGTCCCTTGGACAGCAAGGAGATCAAACCAGTCAATCCTAAAGGAAAACAACCCTGAATATTCACTGAAAGGCCTGAATCTGAAGCTGAAGCTCCAATACTTTGGCCACCTGATATAAAGAGCCAACTCACTAGAAAAGACCTTAATGCTGGGAAAGATTGAGAGCAGGAGAAAGGGGCAACAGAGGAAGAGATGATTGGATGGCATCACCAACTCAATGGACCTGGGTCTGAGCAAACTCCGGGAGATAGTGAAAGACTGAGCACACCCACGCACACATATTCAATATTTATTGAGTGCCCACTATGTGCCAGACACTATTCAAATTATGAGAAAGAGGAACAAGCAAGATAGAGCAAAATTCCTGCCTTACAAAGCTTATATTGTAATATGCTCAGATGCTCAGTCATGTCCAGCTCTTTGCAACCCCATGGACTGTAGCCTGCCAGGCTTCTCTGTCCATGGGATTTTTCCATGCAAGAAGACTAGAGTGGGTTGCCATTTTCTTCTCCAGAGGATCTTCCCCACGCAGATATCGAACCTAGGTCTTCTGTATTGCAGATGGATTTTTTATCAACTGAGCCACCAGGGAAGCCTTACATTATAATGAGAAATGCTAAATAAAATTTATTTTAACACATTCAGGGTATAACAGCTTACAATAGTAAAATACACTGAATTTAGGAAATAGTGTTTAAAGTGAAAAATAATAAAGAAAATAGAATTGATCCTATCTTCTCTACTTAAGTTATTCTTTTAATAAAATAAAATGAAAAATCTAACAATAGATGACTTTTTCTCAATTAGATACTGGTAGTTCTCTGTTACCTTTCTTTCATTGAAACATTTTTCAGAGTTTCTACATGTGTTCTGTGAAACCTGGCAGCCTCTTTTTTTCTACAGTGATCTTCATGTTTTCATCTTACTCTGCCTTCCCCTTTGCTGTATTTCCTTGGACCTTTTCCACTGACTGTTCACTGGTGGCTCTTAATACCACAAGGGACAATTAAGCCAAAGAGATGTAAACCAATAGCTAAACTTAGTGAGATGAACCCACTCTTTCTCTGATACTGCAGTAACGATGTGTGGTTATACCTGTTCTAGAGGTGGGATTTTTAAATGAATAATTTTTTAAATTATTTAAATTTAAAGGAAAACTCATAAGAGCTTTCCTAGTGCCTCACGATCCAGATCCTTCCAACATGGCAGGGTTATCAAGGACCTAACAGACTGACAGAATGGATGGATCTCCTAATGAGGCCAGTTGCTTCCAGATACTTATATAATCACCAGCCATATCTGTAACAGATGAGAAATCCAGATAAGCACTGTCCAGCCTAAATACTGAAAATACTCTTTTTTAAAAAAATTCACCATTCCCATATCTCAATTTCATGTCTCATCTTATTCTTCCTTGATTGAAACACATTTATTTTTCTTATTTTCTATATTAATCTTTGTTATAATTAATAGCTGGCATATTGCAGTGGTATGTGTGGAAGCGTTATGAATTCTTGGTATTTTTTTTTAGAGGAGATATCCAGGAGTATGTTCACAGTTTCCACATTCTGGGAAAGTTGACTGTGTTGTCATCAGCATCAGATTTCAATTAGTCTTCTAAAGCACATGGCATGGTGCTAGATTCTATCACTAAAAAGACAAATGAGAAAAAACCTTTGCCTTCCATGCGTTCACAGTCTACTGGAAGAGACAGACAAGTAAACACACAGTTGTTGGTGGTGTTTTTATTTTAATGGGATGAGTTGTGCAATGGAGTTATATATAGAGCACAATGAATGCAAAAAGGAAAGAATGCCTTGATGCAGGAAAGGAAAGAATTCACAAAGAATGCTCCATTAAAGAGCTACTTGAGCTGAATTTTGAAACTAAGTGAAAATTCAACAAGAGATTTTTAATTAAATTATCTGTGAAGATTCTAGAACCTTCCCCAAATTGGGGCTATCAACTTAAAAATGTTCATGTGTCCCAATTATGTCCAGGAGTGGTGTGTGACCCCATGCCCACATTCCAGATAGTTCTTGCTCCACTTGAACCCCATTCCTCATGCTATATTTGTAATGAAGAATGACAGGATGAATGCCTCATCTATAACTCATTGCAAGAGGGTCAGTTTTCACTGGCCTTCCTTGGCCAAACGCCCACTGATATCATAGTAAAGTCAAAGGGCATTTGGCTTCAGGATGCAATGCTCTATGAAGGCCAGTAGTGAATAGCTTTAATTTTATGTCACAGTGAAACGTGGTAGAATACAAGCTTTATTGGTTTCAGAAAATTGACTCAAGAAGAAATTCAGAAGACTCACCAGATTCTACAGTCTTTACAACCTTTTCACTTGCTGCTCACACAGAAGAACCAGATCTTAAGTGACATTAGAAAATATAGTGAGCCATTTCTACTTGCCCAATTCCTATTAAAAAATAAAATGTCATTTCAGTGATTTAATTTCTTGGTGCAAAACCTAACCTGATCCTGAATCTGTAAATGCTTCCACATCCACTGTTACTGAATCCATCATTAGTGAAGTCACTCAGTCATGTCCAACTCTTTGCGACCCCATAGACTGTAGCCCAGGCTCCTCACTCCATGGGATTTTCCAGGCAAGAACACTGGAGTGAGTTGCCATTTCCTTCTCCAGGAGATCTTCCCAACTCAGGGTTTGAACCCAGGTCTCCCACATTGTAGGCAGACGCTTTACCATCTAAGCCACCAGGGAAGTCCATGAATCCATCATTAAGAGTCAGTTACTTTTTGGTAGGACTTCCCAGGTGGCGCTAGTGGTAAAGAACCCACCTGCCAATACAGGAGACGTAAGAGGCATGGGTAAGATCCTTGGGTCAGGAAGATTCCCTGGAGGAGGGCATGGAAACTCACTCCAGTATTCTTGCCTGGAGAATCCTGTGGACAGAGGAACCTGGCAGGCTACAGTCCATAGGGTCGCACAGAGCACACATGCACATGTTTTGGTAATTGAAATTGCATGTTAGAGAGGGTAAACTAAAACCACCACGTGACCTGGTGTTACCTTGTTCTGGAGTTCTACACCTGAAAGTGGCTACTTAAAGAATATCGTGATGACTGTTAGTAGAACAGTGTCCACGTACTGAGCCAGAGTTATTTTAGAGACAGCACAGTGGTAAGTGAATCACATGTTTATCTTTTAAAAAAATATGGATTCTATGTTTTCCATTTATTAAAAAAAAAAAAAGAAGCAAAAGAAAATTTGTTGCCGAGGAATGCCTTGTGAAAATGTTAGCATTGTGATGCCATTTGACAAGTGGCTTGAGAAAAAAACTAATATTTCAGGTGGCATTGAGAAGGTCACTATAATAATAATCTACAGTCAATTCTAGGTGATTATCTGGCTTTAGGTTGTCCTGGCTCCTGGCATTTATTTGCTCTCTCTTTCCAAATTTCTGATGGGGGATCATCTTGTTTATTAGTGTCCTCTCTATGAAACCTGCCAGGAAACAAAGAAGATGAAATTTATTTCTGTTTAATGTATTTGGATTTTTTTAATTCCTGCAAGATTTTTGAAGGAAAGAGCTCCAGAATAACTGTAAAGTGAGATTTGAAGACCTCTGGGGCATCTAATAATATATCCTGCTTTTATTCCATAGCAATCATAAGTACACTGATTTGATTGCCTTTATTATAAGCACCTTTCTTGGAGCCTCTGAAATAAAGGTTTTCCTATGTTCTGAAGACTGGCTGGTGATGCATAGTTGATCACTGCTCCCACCCTTTTATCTCCCAGCCAATGTCATCTCTGTGCAGCTCTACCAACATCAAGATTCCAACTTAAGGGAGTTCACCAAGCAAACCAAAGTCCAAGAACCGAATGCTATGCTGTAAAATTTTTTTTTCCAGTGTGATCAGCTGGGTGTTTCGCTTGTGTTTGGCTTCTTTGAGAGCCTTTATTATCTGAATTCTTGACTGGCTTTCTCCTCCCAATGACACGCAGCGTATGGCTTTGCTGCTCCGCATCTCCACTGGTGATGGCAAAGTGCACCCACCAACCATTCTGTGTGGAGCACTCTCTCTACTTTTTAGAAATCAGAGGTTCAGATACTCTTCTTGATCCCATCTTCAGAGTTTGTTGGCATCCCCAGGGGAGAGCACACTGCTTTAGGAAATGTCAGTGCCTTCCCCATATCAGGAGAGGATGGGCTCTTTGTGTCAAATCCAATATGAAAGTATCTCTTGGAAGGGAGATACTGCTACTCTGGATGGACTGGAAACTTGACTGGGCAAAGCTGTGACTGCAGCTGCCGTGCTGCTAGACAGATACTGCCTCCCTCTTGCATCGGTGTGAACTGTGACCAAATTCAGTTAAAGTAACCAAAAGTCTTAGGTGTTTGTTTAAAAAAAGGAAACATTTTCACAACTTTATTTGAAGCAAAATTTCTTTTCTTAATATAGATTTATTTATTTTAATTGGAGGCTGATTACTTTACAATATTGTATTGGTTTTGCCATACACTCAGCTTGGATGTTCAACCATATGAAATGGTTCAGAATTTTCCAATTTGATATGACATAAACTCAGGGCAGCATTTTACATTTTTTTATTTCAAATCCAGATCATTAGCAGAGCAAAGGGGGAAAAGGAGATATCTGTCAGTATATTTCGTCATGTATTGAGGAGGCCAGGGTAAGTTTTCATAGGTGTTATGGACTGAACTATATCCCCTCAAAATTTATATGTTGAAGCTCTAACTCCCCATTGTGACCATATTTGGAGATAGAGTCTTTTTTAAACTTCTTATTTTATACTGGGATATAGCCAATTAACAATGTCGTGATAGTTTCAGGTGAACAGTGAAAGGACTCAGCCGTACACATACATGGATCCATTCTCCCCCAACCCCTCTCCCATCCAAGCTACCACATAGCAACAGTTCCTCCGTGCTACACTTCATTTTAAACGTAACAGTGTACACATGTCTGTCCCAAACTCCCTAACTATCCCTTCCCCCCAGCAGCCATAAGTTCATTCTTTGTCTGTGAGTCTCTTTCTGTTTTGTAAGTAAATTCATTTGTATCATTTCTTTTTAGATTCCACATAGAAAGAATGTCATACTACAAGGGTGGGGGGAAAGGAGAGAGTGGGACAAATTGAAAACATAACATTGAAACATATATTACCATATGTCAAATTAGATAGCCAGTGGAAATTTGCTGTATGACATAGGGAGCTCAAATCTGGTGCTCTTTGGCAACCTAGAGAGGTGGGATGGCATGGGAGGTGGGAGGGAGGCAAACATATGCATATCTATGGCTGATTCATGTTGATGTGTGGCAGAATCCCACGAACATAATATTTTAAAGCAATTATTCTCCAATTAAAAATAATTTTTTAAAAGGATGGCATTCAATATTTCTCCTTCTCTGACTTACTTCACTCAGTATGACACTCTAGGTCATCCTTGTTGCTGCAAATGGCATTATTTCACCCTTTTTAATGGCTAATATTCCACTTTATATATGTACCACATCTTTTTTATCCATTCCTCTGTTTATGGACATGTAAGTTGCTTCCATGTCTTGGCTATTGTAAACAGTGTTGCAATGAACATTGGGGTGCATGTATTCTTTTGGGTGATGTTTTTCTCTGGAAATATGTCCAGGAGTGGGATTGCAGGGTCATATGGTTGCTCTATCTTTAGTTTTTTAAGGAAACTCCATACTGCTCTTCATAGTGGTTGCACCAATTTACATTCCCACCAACAGTGTAGGAGGATTCCTTTCTTGAAGATAGGGCCTTTAAGGAGGTAATTAAGATTAAATGAGATCATAAGACTGGGGCTCTAATCCAATATGACTGATGTCCTTATAAGAAGAGAGACACCAGGGATACGCACAGAGGAAAGGCCGGTGTGTGGGTGTGTGTGTGTGTGAATGTGTGTGCTCAATCATGTCCAGCTCTTTGTGACCCCACGGACTATAGCCCACCAGGCTCCTCTCCATGAATTTTCTAGGCAAGAATACTGGAGTGGGTTGCCATTTCCTACTCTAAAAGGCCAGGTGAAGATACAGCAAAAAGGAGCTGTCTACAAAGGAGAGAGGCCTAGGAAGATATTAAACTTGATCCTGGACTTTCAGCCTCCAGACCTGTGAGAAAATAAATGTCATTTAAGCCAGGAAGCCTGTGGTATTTTGTCATGGCAGCCCTAATAGACCAGCACAATAGTCAAAATGTCTTCAAAGAGAAAGGTGAGAAAGTCAAACCTTCAAGAGTTTGACCAAATTTATCTTTTATGGATTCTGTAGATTTAATTTGGTTGCTTTGGACAAAAATGATTTGGTCCTTTTGTTAAGTTAATAATATCAAAACAACGAGAAAGCACAGTTTTGTGTTCCCAACAAATTCAAATCAAAATCATCTGAAGTGGGATAAACTTTGATGCATTCATCATTGTGCTAGGAACATGGTAGAATCCTGGGCATGATGTTTTCAACTAGAAACATCTGAAAAAAGAAATTTACCAGTATCCTACCTGTGGTTGTATTATGTTGACTGCTCCATGGGCTATAACTTTCTCCTTCCTATCTGTTATTTCTCAAATTTTATTCAGCATGCTAGTATTTCTTCCATAATGAAAAACTAAAGCATAATTGACTTGAAAACGTTACATCTGTCTGTGTAACTATATGATATTTTTAAGCCAATTACCTTATTTGTCACATTCTGTGTATTTTATATAATTATTTTACAGCTATAGGTAGAAACTATATATTGTGATGTCATCCACAATTTATCTAGGGTGTCAGGAATGTTTAATTGGAGAAGGATTGTAAGAGGAGAAAGAAATGATTGTGAAAGCAACGTCATGAGAAAGGACGTGGGGAAAAGAGAACTTTTGAACAGGACAAGAGTTCAGTCTGTCATGCCACTAACGTGGTGAGTGCACGTATATTAATTAAAACAAGGCTAGAAAGACTAGACAGATAACTGAAAATCATAAGTGCTACGTTAAGGGGGTTGGACTTGATTTGGCAGCAGTGGGATGCCATGAATGGTGGCATGAGTAATGGTGTGAAGGCCTACAGCAGAGAGACTAAAAAGCTTAGGAGACAGGTTACGAAGCTATATAATAGTTCTTGAGAGAAGTATTTTAGGTCCTGAGGAAAATGGCAAAGGGATGGAGAAAAATAGCATTGCCTATGTGGAATGGGCAGGACTTATGGGTAGACTGCACGTGATGGAGAAAGGAAAGTACAAAGCCATGACCGTTACAAAGTTCTCCGTTTGGAGGACTGTAAGAGCAGCAGCTCTATAATTCAGTGGTGCTGTTGCTTAGCTGCTAAGTCATGTCTGACTCTTTGCCACTCCAGGGACTGCAGCACACCAGATTCCTCTGCCCTCCAGTATCTCCCAGAGTTTGCTCAAATTCATGTCCATTGAGTCAGTGATGCTCTGATCAACTCATCCTCTGCCGCCCTCTTCTGTTTTTGCCTTAAATCTTTGCCAGCATCAGGGTCTTTTCCAGTGAGCCGGCTCCTCACATCAAGCGGCCAAAGTATTGGAGCTTCAGCATCGGTCCTTCCAGTGAATATTTAGGGTTGATTCCCTTTCGGATTGACTGGTTTGATCCCCTTGCAGTCCAAGGGACTCTCATGAACAGTATAATTCAGTGTAGAAAACTGGAAAGGAGGAACAGTATAGGTTTTGACTTTGAACAACTGATGAATTAATGTTTATCTCTCTAGAAATGTCCAAAGACTATTTGGAAACACAGGGTTAGAACTTAAGAGGGAGCTAGAACCAAGAGAATGGTTATTCTTTCTTAGAGTAAGAGGACCATTGGACAGAACCAAGGAAGGGCCTTAGAGAAGGGCCCCAAATATGGGACTGACTGTAGAAGGAAACATGCAGTCATGGAGAAAAAGAGCAGAAATAGGGCAACTGGATGGAAGAAGGTCCGGGAGAATGTGATGATACAGAAGGTGTTAAGGAAAGCTTATTGTACGCTTGCCATGGCATGAACATACTTGTTTCTTTCGCCTGACTGAATAAACAGCCTCCAGTCTCCAGGGAAACCATTTCACGCCCAGAATCAACAATAGGATGGAGCCACGCTGTCTAGGGTAAGATGGGGTCGGCTATTCATCC